>NW_006441066.1:251351-268080 GCF_000325575.1 Pteropus alecto | reverse complement strand
TATATTTGATGTAGCCCCATTCACTTATTTTAGCTTTTACTTCTCTTGCCTTTGAGGTCAAATTCATAAAATCCTCTTTAATTCCAAGGTCCTTGAGTTTAGTTCCTGTGTTTTCTTCTATACTTTTTATTGATTCCAGTCTTATATTCAGGTTCTTAATCCATTTTGAGTTAATTTTGGTGTGTGATGATAGACAACAGTCTAGTTTCATTCTTTTGTAGGTAGCTTTCCAGTTTTCTCAGCACCATTTATTGAAGAGGCTTTCCTTTCTTCACTGTATGTTTTGGCTCTTTTGTCAAAAATTATTTGACCAAGTAAATATTGGTTTACTTCTAAATAGCCAGAATTTTTGCCCAAAGTTTTTTAGGAAAGAAACAAGTGATTTTTTTAAAAAGAGCAGGTAATGTCAGAAATTTAGTGAAAGTGACAATTTATTTTTTTGGCCTGCTCCACAATCAGTACACATTTGGCCACTGCTTCCAATTCTAACTTCTACAAGTCCTGGGCAATGAATACCTATGTTTAGAATGATGACCTTGAGTATTGCAAGCTCTTTAGGCACAAAGAAAAACTCCACAATATTTATTTGGTTATAATTATTAAGAAAAGTCGATTTAGTTGTTACAGATATTTTCAATAGCATTTCAATAACAACAAGGACTTTTTGTCAGGAACTCAAGTACCTAGAAAATTCCACACATGTTATTGGAAGGCATTCTTCCCCATTCCCTTCATTTACAATTTTCTGAGCATGCCACTTTCCCCTCTGGCCTTTAGTGGGTGCATCTATAAAATAAAAGGATTATATTAAATGATACCTAAGATCTCTTTCCATTCTGATATTCTATGATTATGTCATCTCTGTGATCTCTTACATGGCCTTTATACTTTTGGTATTATACATAATTCTAGCAGGGCCTACCTCAGAGGAAAATTGTTCCTCCAAGGCTCCCTCTCTCATTCAGTGCCTTTGAGGGAGGCAGTGTCAAAACTATTAGCCCAGGTTGACTAAGAGCAGAAGTTTTGCTGATCCTATCTGGTGAAGGCTAGCAGAGTCCCTTCAGTGGCTATCTTCAAGAGGATTGATGAGGCCAACTCCCATGTAAGAACAGAAGTCCACCTGACAAGCATAGAATTATTAATAAATAATTAAATAAAGAAAAGTTTTGGCAACTGCTTCCAATAGGGTATACCAGCCTGTAGCATGTTTGAAATTCGGTTTGTATGATTAATTGAAAGTTAAGAAGAGAGTCTTGAAATAAATCAGATGAAATAAAGACATGATTTTATTTACTGTCGATAATACTGCAGTCTTGAGATTTGGTGGCAGTCTTAACAAAATGCCTTATTTTCTTAAGACTTTCTATGCCAACTCTCAGCAGGTTTAAAATATATTTCTGCCTCCCCCCAAATGGTGACAATATGAAGCTTCAATGACACACACACACAAAAAAACCTTGAAAATTCTATGTTAAATATTTCTGAGAACATAACCCATCTCCTAAATAAATCTAGCACTTGGATATTTCCTCTCAGAAGAGAAACTTGCTCTAGAAGCTTTCCTGGGTCACAGTCATCAAACTTGGGTCTTGGGCTTCTAGGAGTCTAAGAAAAACTTACTTTCAAATTAAGTTTATACCAGATGACCTAATTTTGAACCAACACCCACCTAAACACAAAGTAAATCTCTGCTGGCAATTCTGACTACTGGAGGGTGACTTGTTCCACTTACTAAAGAGTACAGTGTCAAGACTTAGGAACAAGCAAAACAAAACAAAAATAAATAAATAAGCAAGACCAAGAAATCAGAAAAATGACTTCATGAGCACTATATTATCTGTATGTTATATAGCCCAACATATAGATTTTCTGCACAGATTCTAAGGATACTTCTTATATCAAGAATAAAGATCAAGATTTCAGAAGACTTGTCTTTTGCATTATCCTTGCCCAATTATAGCAGTTATCCACAATACCAATACTACTTTTGAATTTGACCGTTAGCATCCATTTTTTAAAATTACTTTTTCCCCAATATCTCAAATGTCCTCTATTTACATTCCATTCATCTTTTAAAGCTTACGACTACTTTCTCTGCACTAGCGAAGATTTGGGGAAAGGAAATTCTACATGGGTGAGTATTTTGTAAAGTCCGAGGGATGAGTAAGAAGAGAGTTGCAAGTACAAAATGCACTAGAAATAAGTATAAGAAACTGAGATGGTTTCCCATTTCCTCTAGCACCAGGACTTTATATTTAAATTTACTCCCATATCATGCAGACACATATTTAATTATAACGTATAAAAATATTCCAAAATTAAATATAAGTGTATTTAAGTGTATTCATTATTCGGTACAATTCACTTCTTGGTTCCCTGTCCTTACTGAAAATAATCAAGAAGAATACATTTTAAAGAGCAGGTAGACAGGATGGCTAGAGATGGGAGGCCGGGGGAAGCAAGAATGAGTAGACTAAATGATCTATTGAGATCTCTATTTGTTCTATCATTCTATTAGGAGTCATTGATGTTAATGTTCTTGGACTATTCTGTATGAAGAAAGCAAATTGCAATAGATCTACAAATAGATTATTCAATAATCTGAAGTCTATTTTGAAAGATGGAGCTTAAGTTCTTTTTTTATTCATCCTTTGAGTATGTGGATAATTCAAAGGCAAGTAATTGGCCAGTTTGATCTTCAATATTATACAGTTACTACTCTAGCTTTGTCTGAGGCTTTATACTTCTCTTTATGTCACCAAATCACAAATTTATGAGCTATCATACATCAAATACAAGGCTCAGAGATCAGAACAAGTAATTATTATGGTTGTGTCCCAGACACACTCTTTTTCTAGTAGGAGGAGAGGAATGAACTAGCATTTAGTGAACACCTACTATGTGCCAGACACTGTACTAAGAACTTTCATATACATCATCTAAAGCATGTTCTAAATTGGGAGAAGGGTTGATCTATTCAGAGAATAGATGGTACATGGGAGAAGAGGAAGAGGAAGGTGTTACATCTGGGAATTAATAAATCCAACAACAAAATATTGGTCCAAAAAGTACCAGCAGAGGACCAGAGGAGTTTACCTTCCATGAAGATATCAACATCCTCAGATAGCTGAAGATAGGATATCAAGAAGCTCAGGGAATAATGCATAGCTTTAGAAATGATCACAAAAGCAATCTTTCTCCAACCTACATTGAGCTCGTTTGGCACTACGGAGTAGCGGAGCCTGGAGTTGGACCAATAAAGACACTTGTACCCATCCAGCTGTGCCCACATATCTGCTACCTCCAGATAATCCTCTCTGTGGCCCTAGGGCACTGGCTGATCACATGCCATTTCCTAAAAAGAATTCTCTGTCTTGCTCTGCGGACTTTGGCAGAAGAGTGGGGAAAATGTTTTGTGTATTCTCTGGCATTCAAGAGACAAGCTCATGCCCAAAGCTTGTAGCCAGTGGAGGTTTGTCCAAGTGCCTGACCTAGAAAGACCATGTCTTCACTTCTTTTCTAATTAGAATAATTAACTTTCTCTGCTCATTTATTCTATTCCAATCCAAAAAGTTCAAATTAAAATGGCACAAGGAACTGTCAGGCTCTAGGGACAAAAAACAGTTTAAAACCCTTTCCTTTCCAATATACCCACCATCAAGGCAAAATCAAGATAAGATCCTCAAGTACTCTCATCCTTGAAACAACCTTGGGATGCCTTGAGGGCCAACTTCAAAATTTTCATCAATGTAGCAATCCCATAAACTATGTAATTTTACACGGATCTGTAGAACTTGCTGACTGAATTGGAGTTGTGGGGTGGGGGAGGGGGATACAAATAGGATAGCATTTCTCTTTGTATTGTCATACTGGCTTTGTGGTTGGTTCAAGAAGAACAAAAACTGAATGGCTTCAAGTTGATAGAACTTGATGTGGGATTTATGGAATTCATTCTTTGGCACAACCACTAGAGGCAAAACTTGTGGAATATTTCAAAAACTTGAATCGAATAGCAGCATTTCATGTAGGACAAAGACACAACTGAGGAGTAACAATACTGCAGTTCTCCTTCTGATGGCTTTAAATCTCCATTACACATGTTTGAACAGGTTTGAGAATTTCCCATCAGCTATCTCCAGATTCCATGCTGCCTAGGCAAATAAGACTGGGTACAGTCTTCTGGATCTTTAAATACCCCTTAGTACATGATTCAGTCCAAGGTCTTCCTTACTTTTAGCCTTGCAAACCTGTATGGGGAGCCATTATGTTCTATAGATTCCCTGCCGAGAATTCTTTGGCTACAGCCCCTTTTGAGCTTCTATGGCTGATGAGAAAGGCAAGACAACAGAGTAATAAATGAGATTAGGTTGTCCATTTGGACTGAATACTAAAGAGTTCCTTCAGCTCAGTAATGATAGAATTTTCTATGGGTCTGTCTTGGTTGGATCCTTGAAATATCCCCAGTAGCTGAGGACCCTGACTTGCTACTCAGTATGTCATAGAGTCACTAGCATAAATTTTTTAGAATGTTGTCAACCTGGGCCTAAACTGAGCCAATGAGTCACTCTCCAATCTTTGTTAGTTCGTGCCCTGGCCCCTTCCTAGGCCTACACTGTTTACTTCCCATCCATAACCTCTACCAAATCCTGGGCTTTCTTTCCTTCTAAATAACCCATCTGTGTTAACCAACCAAACTGTATTAACTGGTTCTCAGTAAATATATAATAATGTGCTTATGAATCACTTGGGGAGCTTGTTAAAATGCAGGTTCTGTTTCATTTAAGTCTGAGGTAGAACCTGAGAGTCTGCATTACTAACAAGCAACCTTGGTGATACCAATGTCACTGGTTCATGGACCATATTTTAAGTAGCTAAGGTGTCCAGTACAGTATCTTAAGGATCTTCTTCTATAATGGATGTGCTGACCCAGGGTCACACTTTAAGTAGCAAGAACATATGCCATCTTTCTTAATGAGTTAACCTCAACTGCACTGCTTAGAGCAAAAGATTATGACACATCAACTTCTTTTCTTAGCAGTTAGCAATAGTATCCTTTTATATTGAGGCTAAAATAATCCTTTATTATAGCCAGAGCTATACAGAGGGCGTGGCAAATGTGTGCCTTGGCATAGGCTATCTTTTTTGGGATCTGGGTTACTTGAATAAGCTTTCCTGGGCACTTATCCTGCTTCCTAAAGCCAATCATGCAGACCGAATTCATTTTGGGTGCAGCCACTGTATTCATCACACTCACTTTCACAGCAGCTCTGGATGGCTGCTGCTGCCACATCACTCATGCTGTGTGATCTGCATCAGTGATTAAGACAATGGAAGTGGCTATATCATAGAAGTCACAATCCATTTATTTCATGCTGGAAAAAACAATCTTCTATCCAAATGGAGCAAGCCAAGATGGGAAGTTGCCACAACTTTAAGGTTATAAAAATATGCATTTTTCACTATTTAGCTCCTCAGTGGAGAGCAATTGTACCCCTTAAGGAGGCCTCAGATGTAGTTAGTGTAGTAATGCTGTGCTAGATAGAGTAAGCCCATTTCTCCTCTGAGGTGCAAGGTGTGTAATTTCTTGGGTAGTCAAAACATAAATTTGTTAGAGAAATTCACTGTCTTGTTTCTTTCCTCAAATAATTCCTGAATCTTTTCCTCTTTAGCATTGCTGCTGAGTGTGTTCTTTGCTTAAAATAAACCTTAAAAAATTTGTATTTGGTTTATGGAATGCTCTGTTGCATTGATATTTGTGGAGCTAAACACTGAAGAGGGGGAGGTTCCCCTAAGAAAATTCCAGACCACTATTATTATGTGGTTTCGATCCAAAATATAAACATGTTTTATGGCCTACGGGGATTGATGAACAGTGTTTGAAACAAACTGGCAAATTTAAGATGGTGTTGAAAGAAGGCCTACTTAGGAATTCAGAATAGTCCTACACCTACATTCCCCAGGGGCTGCATGGGAGCAAGTCTTGCTGGCTCTGGTGAGGTCTGCTAGCTAAAGAAATATCCATCACTAACTGTTTCCCTCCTAGCCACTGTCCCTGCTCTCCTAAACTGGTTACTTAACTCTCCTGGAGAGCTTAATAAATACTTCCATCTGCACAGGACCCTAAAACCCTACCTCCCCTTCAAAATGATACATGATATGTACCACATTGGCCAGTGGGATCAAATTTCCAGCCAAGCAAAACTCACTTAGCCATTTTCTTAAGTTCTGTCACTAAGTATTTTGCCTGAATGAGCACAGAAGCTTTCTAGTCATGGTCAACTAGTCCTTCCACTAACCAAATCATTATGATGACTAGCTGCATGGTTTCTAATTAGATACATTTTATCCAAATACATTCCTAGCCAGTGCAGTTTTCAGGAAGTCTAGCATGGGAGTTGGCACCTTAACTCTAAGTGACCCAGGGCTTTCCCTCTGTAAACCTCCCAGATTCTAGTTTGCCGAAGCACTCTTAAGGTCGGTCATACCCATATGGTTGTTTGTCCTTTCCAACTAATTAGCTCAGGATGATACATCCTCTGGCTAAATGAAGCCAAGGCCATGATTTTGATTGCTGCCAGGGCCAATTAGCTTCATAGGTCTAGACATTTTCCTTCCATCTTGGCCAGCCAGCCTTCTTAGTAATCTGTGCCATGGTGACAAAGTAGGCTGCATGTACGAGTGGGGCTGGCTTTGTTTACATCTCTTTGCTTTATGCCCATAGATCTAGCCAAAGTGTCAATTTCCAAGCGAAACACTAATTAAGACCAATGAGAATAAGTGAGCAGAAATTTTTAGAAAGATGTTCAGTTTCTCTTTCAGAATACCTTTACTTTTCTCTAGTCTTGGCCTCCATTTGTCTATTATCAGGATAAACAATTCTTCATCTACACTCCAAACTCTGTCTGAAAGTATCTATTAATACAATCCTCAAGGGATCCCTCAAAATAGAATACAGAAGAAACTGAGTTCCAGAATTGGAAAAGAATAACCAGAAGATCACCCAGTTTAGTAAGCCTCTCAAATTTTCCTCAAAAGTAAATCCTAGATTGAAAGAAAGCTGAAATATTTATAATACCTAATATGAACTTTATCCTATGGGCAAATAAAAACTTTTAAAGATTTTTGAAAATGAGTATGGCTATTACATAATCAAAAGAGTGAGATAGTTAAAGCTGGTGTTCATGAGCTGCTAGGATGGAAGGGGAAGGACTGTTATAGTCGCCCAAGAAAATACCAATCGTAACTTTAAAATTTCTAGTAATAATAGGAATGTAAAAAAATAGAAAGACACAGAAAAGATGAATTAGACCTCATGTTTACTTAAGGCAGTGAAAGAGCCAAAGATAAATGCTCAGATTTGATAACTAAGATTTTTGACAAAAATAAGGAAGTCAGAAAAAAAAAACAGCTGCTTTAGAGGCAGGAGGTATCTGAGACAATGTGAGAAATAAATAAGGACACAAGCAATCATAAAATCTGCCCATTCTAGTAAACTCAGCTCAATTCCAAAGGAGGTGATTAAATGATGAGAGATATGCCATTATCCAGAGAATCCTGACCATGTTTCCATTAAGCATTCACTTATAGTTGCACAGCATCCATCCTAGTGGGCCTGAAAAATGCTGGGGTCTCTTCAGATAGTTACACAACACTATGTTCTAGATCTCTCCCTGTTGTAAAGAAACTCATAGAAAAATGTATGATCCCATTTTTCCTGGGCAACCGCATATCAGAGTAATTTTAACCACTGATGAGGAGAAAGAATAGTGTGAGCTTGGAAGCCAGAACTGGGTACATATCCCAGTTCTAAAATTCACTAGTTATGTGTTTTTATTCATAAACATGTGCCTCTGCGATTCTCAACTTGTTCATCTGTTAATTGGGGATAACTACCTATGCTTAGGTTTGTTGGCAGGATTAAACGTGCTGATGTGTATAAATGCTTAGCATTGTGCCCAGCTCAAAGTATGCATTCAATAAATATTAGTTTATACTTCTATCCCAAACTTGACAGTGAAAGGAAAAGCAGTTCAATTTAAACTCTGAGGGATGAAAGTAAAACATGTATATATAACAAAAAAAAAATATTTCAACAATGATTTAAAGGTGGCCTTCAACCATAACCCTTGAGAAATAGTAGTGGTCACCTTCTGTACCCTAAGATTCTCAGGCTAATAATAGAGGATAGGTGTAAGAGCTTGGAACTTTCATTTCCCACCATCTCTATCAGGGATATTTTTGGTGATATTTGTTTTGAGTTGAGTCTTAATGAATGAGAGCTTTATAAGATGGAAGTGAGGCTTTTTCAGGTATGAAGAGAAGCCAGAGAAAATCACTAGAGATTTAAAGATTGAAGATTCTGGAGCAGGTTGTGTCCTGCACGAGGACTGTGTAAATAGGCAGAATGAGCCAAGCCATGGCCTCAAATATTGTATAGACTAGAGTGGGCCCCAAAAGCAAATGGGAGTTCCAGCCAGATTTGAGGAGGGTGATATGATGCACTAATACACAATCATGCTTATGGAATTTCTGGCTCCTCCATGTAAAGGTATTGAAGGAAGAAGGAGCAGGGCCCTTAAGGAAGTCACAGAAGTCTTAAAGACAAAGCTGCAAGAGGTATCCATCATGATTTCCTGTTGGATTTTAACTTTTACTCAATACCAAAATGTATTGTTATCCATAAAAGACAACAGCAATGTCATTTCTCATTCATATCAAAAGTTAATATAAGAAAAGGGTTGTAGTCATAATCAGATTAGGACCTACCACTGAACAAACCATTTTTTTCTCTCTGGACTTTGATTTCTCATTCATACAATGAAGATACAATAAAGAGATTGGGATCATTGCTAAAGTCTGCTTCTAATATTTGAGAATTCTGAGACACAGTAGAACTCTGGCCACCTTAACTTAATTTCTCTGCAATTAAAGCAAGATTCAGCCACCTTTCCTAGAGCCCAAAGCCTGCGAAAAATGAAATATTACCCTGTAACCCTCCTAACTACTGCTAAATACACTCTCATATACCCATTGGAAAAACTCGATTGAAAGAAAACAACTAATCAAAGTGAGTTCATCTTGGTGGTGTCATTATGCATGTGTTTCTTTTCTTAATATGGGGAAGCACATGAAAAGTTTTATATATCTTGTAACTTTTGTACATCCCACTTTGAGTTTTTCCAAAGCAGTTTTTCAACCACAGTATTAAATCAGGAAAACTTCTTTTCCACACGGAAAAGTGTGTTCTCTGTTGTCCTCAGGACTATATTGTTGAACCCTCTGTATCCTCTAGGCAAAATGTTGCCCTTAATACCCTTCCGATAGTATCAGGATCAAGAAGTCTCAGTTGCTTCTATTAACTTATTTGATTCTATTAATTGTTACCCCAATAATTTAAATAAAAAATATATTAAATAAATACTAAGTAAAATATTAAAGCTAATATAAATAAAATATTAAACAATTTTAAAAAGAAGTCTCAGCACTCCAGCAGACAGAAAAAGACACAATCCCTTATAAAATCCTAGTCTTCAAGATAGCATGGTATTGGTATAAGGAAAAGGCATGTAGACCAATGGAATATAGTCCTGGAACAGACCCACTCATATATAGTCAGTGTTCACAAAGGCACAAAAGTAATTCAGTGGCAAAAGAATAGTCTTTTCAACTGTGGTGCTGGAATAATCTGTATCTTATGAATAAGTAAAAGTGAATCTTGATCTCTACACTTTTATACAGTATAGACTAAACTTAAAAGCTAAAACTGCAGAAGAAATCAGAAGAAAAACATTAATTGAAGAAATGATTTAAATTTTTCCCCCATCTACTTCCCCCTCCCCGTCCTCCCTACCCTCTGGTAACCACTACCACTTTCCACCCCCTTTCTTTTTCGCTGATAGTCATCAACTATACTTCACCTCCAAAGCTCAGAAATATTAAGAGATTTGGCTTGGTCTTACTTTCTCAAAATTAAGAATGCTGAAGAATGTTTTCAGATATGTCACTTTCCTGAAGAGAGGCCTTTTGCTTAATGGAATTCATGGACATATTTTCTAACCTCAAGTCCCACTTGAGTCTATTCACTTTACTACTCCAAAAGCATGAGCCACAATGTAAACTACTGTGCACAAAGGGAAGCCCAGGATATAGATGCTCAATTCAAAATAAACCAATTCTGGGAACCAATTCAAGTCTATCCCTTGAAGGAGATAGTGGCAGGGTGAAAGGTCACCTTCTTAATTGTGGCCACTAGGTTCTATTTGAAATAGCTTGGACCTGGGAAGAAGATATACTGTGGTTAATAGGTAGCATCTCTTACTCCAACCTGTTAGTTGGGCCTTTTTAAAATTATGCATAAAGCCTTCCTCCCACTGTCACACAACCAGAGCTGGCAAGTACATTCTTCAGTTGAGCTCTATAGTCAGCCCTCTCCCCCAGGTGCCCATAAAATGCCTGCTAACACCCAAACTTCTCACCACTTGTTTGGCTAGGAGGCTCAGTCACACGATCAGCACTGGAAATTACTGATTTCAAGGGGATTAAAAGCCAAGTGAAGAAATGTTATATAAGAAACCCTATTCATGGTCATGATCAATCATTATATGACATCTATTAACTGTGCAGCAGTCCACAGAGCAAATTTGAAATGACTCAAACCCTCTGCGGATTCGCATTTCAAGCAGTCTATTCCAGAACAATTATCTAGATGACAAACAGAGACACAAAGGATTTATGCACAAGCATTATAGTATCCCCTTTAATCCAAACTCTAGTTTATTTTTTTATATCAGACCTCATGTGGTTGAGGATCAGAAGGCTTGCCTATTCTGTTTTTCCCAGACATTAAGCAAATCTACTCCAGATGGTCTTCTAAATTTCCTTTTGGCTGACAAAGCAAGGCAAGTTTACTTTCACTCAATAAACTGATGTATCTATTTGGGCATACTTTCTCAGCTTATGGTGAGGAGAATGGAGCTGCATAATTCACCAGCAGGGAAACAATATTCATAATGAAGAACAGAATGAAAGAGAAAATGAAAAAGACAGGATTACATAAACTGCCAGCTTCAGAGCCAACTTTAAACTTGAAGAGTACTCAGTAGGTGCCTCCTCAAGTGAGAAATTTAGGTAACAGGAATACTTCAGGCTGCCAAACAGTACTCTCCCACTTACTGTTATCTGCAATTTCTCCATTACAGTTTGTCCCCTTACTTTAAGGCATTGATTCAAATTTAAAACATAAATTCTTCATGGAGGGTGTCACAATTGAAGCACAATAGACAGCCATGAACAGTGTTGCAGGAGTAAAGGGTTCCATTTGGAGTGAAGGAAAATTTGTATTTAGGAAGAGGAAAGGACATAAAACTGGGACACTGGGGGCACCACCTTTGTTCACTGGTTCCACAAATTAACTAAGGCCCTATCCTAATAATACTGCTGCAAGGAAAAGAAGATTTGCAGAGGGTCAGCTCTTAATTAAAGGGAAACTTAAACAAACACAATTATAAGGAATGAAAGCCTCAAGGAAATCTTAAATTTGCTCGGGGTAAATTGAGTTGGGTGTGAGTGAATATTTGTTTTTATCCTGTTCCATAAAATTCACAGATCGACATCCATATGCAAACACAGGGGGGTTCTTCATCTTCTCATCTTAAGCTCCTCATACACAGAAGTGTTTCTGTATTAGCATTTCAAATTTAGACAATCACTATATTGATTTTGGCAGAAATTAAATGTGTTTAAGTCAAGTTAAAACAAAAACAAACAAATCAACAAATGTGGATTCAAATGTGCTATAGGAATCTTTCCATAAATTCTTTTTATGGAAAGTACACTTTGTAACATAAATAATCATACCCTGAAGTATTGGATTTGAGTTCAGATTTTTGAATATCAGGTTTCTTAGATGTGGCAAAATATAACAAAATAACTTCATTAGGCGTATCATCTCTTTTCTCTGCCTCTATTTTTCTGCTCTTCACTTGTGTCTCTGAAACCACCTTCACATTCCATATGTAGCTTCACACATTCACTTCTTTGCCATGATATACAAGAGAAATTTATCTGAAATTCCATAGACATCAAAGAAATTAGGAGAAATGGAGAGATTGGTTCACGTAAAGTTTGAATTTAAAGCCCAAGTGAGCACTAGAATAAGAGCAGAAGATAAATTTTCATTTGCCACCATCCATCTCACATAAATTTTTTAATAAGTAAAAATATTAATTTCATATAATGTTTAACTTCTGTTCATCAAAACATATCACAAACATCAAATGTCAAATAACCCGAATTAAAACATTTGACATATATTACAGACACTATTATTTTTTTAAATTAGTTTCAAGTATACAGTACATTGGTTAGACATTTATATAGTTTATAAAATGATCCCCCCAATTGCTCCCTCCCTCCCCTGGCCCTCCACCTCACTATCATACTAATGCCAACTGCATTCCCTATGCCATGCTCCTCATCCCCATGACTATCAACTACTCTCAGTACCTCAAAACCCCTCCCCTCTATATTTGTGAGTTTGTTTTTGATCAGTATGTTCTTTTTCTTCCTTACATTCCACATATAAGTGAAATCATATAGTATTTATCTTTCTCTGTCTGACTTTTTTCACTCGGCATAATAACCACGGCAATAAGACAAGAAAGAGAAATAAAAGGTATCCCATAGACTCCTTAAATTATTATTATAGTCTTGGCTTCTTTACTCTTGCCATTCTGATTGAATGTCTTTGTCTTTCCCATCCTCTATATTGGTCATTCGATTCTCTTCTTTACTCACTCTGTTTATTCCATTTAATATACTTTTCATCTCAGATAATGTGTTCTTCATTTCTGACTAGTTCCTTTTTATAATTTACATTTCCATTTTTATAGTTTTTATCCCTTTGCTTAATTTCTCACTGAATTCATCTACACTTCCGCTAAGTTCATTGAGCATCTTTATAACCATTGTTTTGAACTCTGCATCTGGTAGATTGCTTGATTCCATTATTCCTGGATCTCCGTTCTATTCTCTCATAAGGTTTCTCCTTCTTTGTTTTCCCATTTTGGCTGCCTTTCTATGTCTGTTTCTATGTACTAAGCAAAGCTCCTAAGTCTCTCGGTCTTATTAGTGTGACTTTGTATAGTAGATGTCCAGTGGCACAGTCCTGAGAGGGGTTCAGCTACAGGCCAAATTTAGCCCCAGGCTGTGCCCCTCCGGAGCCCTCTGTTAAGATTAGACAAGCAATTCACAGATGCTGTACTTATTGTTGCCTCAAGAAGCCATGCCGTTACCCACAGTCAGCTCTCACCAGTGTCAGTCTAGGCGCTGTTCAGCAAAGGGGACCTGACTCGCCAAGGATACATTTGAATGTGGCTTCCATGCAGCCACAATTTGGGGGAGGGGAGTTTCAGGGAATCCTCTGGGCAGAGTGACCTCTATTATCCAGTTTGATGATGTCTCAGCTATCACAGTGCTGAGTCCCCACTCTGAGAGTGGGGAGAGATCAACAGAGAAACAACGGATACCACCAGCAATTCTGTACAGAATGAGTCTTACCTGACTCTCACTCCAACAACTCATTGTCCACTTGGACACACAGCCCCTTTAAGAAGCATTGCAGCTGCCAGCTGCAGCTGCCACAACCTCTGTCCCACTCAGCCACTCGGGCCTGGGCAGCCTCGCATCTTCACCCCGACCTATCTTCTACCCTTGCAGCATGATTTCTTATTTCTCTCTCTAGTTGCATGGCTTGTCCATCTAGATCCAAAGCAACTTTCCTTGCTGTTTGCTCTTTGCTTCTGTCACAACTTTGATTTGGATGCCAAGGGAATGAACAGAGCCTCTATCATATATGCCATTTTTTTCTCTAATATTTCATTGAATATTTCGTTATTAACATCAATGTTCATAAGACATATTGGCCTATATTTTTCCTTTTTTTTGTAAGTCTTTGTCTGGATTTGGAGTCAAGGTGATGGTGGGCTCATAAAAAGAGTTAGGGAGTCTTTCTTCTTCTTGAATTTTTTGGAATAGTTTGAGAATAGATGTTTATTCTTTGAATGTTTGGTCAATCGCCTATGAAGCTATCTGGTCCAGGACTTCTGTTTTTGGCAAGTTTTTGATTACTGATTCGATTTCATTGGTGATAATTGGTTTTCTGTTTCTTCTTGAAACAGATTTTCTGTTTCTTCTTGACTCAGTCTTGGGGGATTGTATGTTTCTAGGAATATGTCCATTTCTTCGAGATTGTCCAATTTGTCAGCATATGATTGCTCATAGTATTTTCTTATGGTCCTTTGTATTTCTGTGAAGTCCATAGTTATTTCTCCTCTTTTATTTCTGATTTTATTTATTTGAATCCCCTCTCTTTTTTCTTTGATGAGTCTGGTTAAGGGTTTGTCTATTTCCTTTCAAAAAACCAGCTCTTGGTTTCATTAATCTTTTGTGTTGTTTTTCTAGACTCTATTTCATTTATTTCTGCTTTGATATTTAGTATTTCCTTTCTTCTAGTCACTTTGGACTTTGTTTACTGTTCTTTTACTAGTTTTTTTTTTAAGTGTAGAGTTAGATTATTTGAGCTTTTTCTTGTTTTTTGAGGTAGGCCTGTATTGCTATAAATTTCCCTCTTGGGACTGCTCTTGCAGTGTCCCATGGGTTTTGAGGCATTGTATTTTCATTTTTTTCCACTTGTCTCTAGGTATCTTTTGATTTCTTCCTTAATATCATTGTTAACCCATTTATTGTTAAGTCACATGATATTTAGCTTACATGTGTTTGTGTATTTTCCAGTTTTTTTCTTGTAGTTGATTTCTAGTTTTATACCACTGTGATTGGAGAAGACAGCTGATATGATTTCAATATTCTTACATTTATTGATACTTGTTTTGTGTCCTTAACATATGGTCTATCCTAGAAAATGGTCCACGTGAACTTGAGAAGCATATATATTTTGCAACTTTGGGATAAAATGTTCTGAAAATATCTATTAAATCCACCTTGTCTACTGTGTCTTTTAGGCCCATTGTTTCCTTGTTGATTTTTCATCTGGAATGTCTGTCCATTGGTGTCAATGGGTTGTTAAAGTCTCCTACTATGAGAGTATTATTTTTGATCTCTCCTTTTATGTCAGTCCATAATTTCTTTATATATGTAGGTGCTCCTATGTTGGATGTGCATATGTTTACTAGGGTTATGTCCTCTTGATTTATTGATCCCTTTATCATTATGTAATGCTCTCCTTTGTCTCTTATTATAGCCTTTGCTTTAAAGTTTATTTTGTCTGATATAATTATTGCTATCCCATTTCCACTTCTGTAAAATATCTTTTTCCATCCCTATACTTTCAGTCTTTGAGTGGTATTTGATCTGAAGTGGGTCTCTTGTAGATAGCATATACATGGGTCTTGTTTTCTTATCCATTTGGCTACCCTATGTCTTTTGTCTGGAACATTTAATACATTTACACTGAAAGTGATTATTGATAGGTACATAATTACTTCTATTTTATTATTAATATTCATTTCTTCCTTTTATTAACCCCTTCCTTTTTTTTACAGAAGTCCCTTTAACATTTCTTGTAATATTGGCTTGTTTGTGATGAATTCTTTGAGCTTTTCCCTGACAGACACTATTATTAATATAAAAAGTCTATAAATTAATAAGGGAGGTATTAACATCACAGTTGAAGTATGAACAAAGGAAATAAACAGTGATTTCTCAAAACAAAAATGAAAAGTCATTAACTTTACTAATAATGAACACTAACACAAAAGAATCTTGGTATAACTCACCATTAAATGGGCAAATATAGTATTCAATGTTAAAGAAGAGGTAGAGAGATAAGTACTCTCTTATTCTGTGATTGAAAACATAAAATTGTACAACCTTTCTGGAAAGCAATTTGACAATAGGTATGAAAAGCCTTAAAAAAAACTCCAAAAATGTTTGGTCTAATATTCCTACTTCCAGACATTTATCCTATGGAAATAAATAGTGATGGATGACTGTTGTTATCACATTATTCATAATAGGAAGAAATTGGAAACAATTGAAATGTTCATGTAGAGGAACGATCAAATAAATTACATTATGTATATTGGATTGAGTATTATATAGCCATTAATCATGTTTGAAAACATTTAATAACATAAGAAAATGTTCAAGATACAATGCTATATTTTTTAAAGACATGAAAGAAATAGTACAAGCCATTTTACTAAAATAAAAAGTATGCAGTATATTTATATAAAATAGAATGGAAAGAAATACATTGAATGTTAACAATACTTATCTAGAGGAATGGAGTAACCTATACATTGATTTTAGTTTAGTTTAGTTTTTGTTTCTATTTTTAAATTTATTTACTTTTTATAGTGACATTGGTTAATAAAATCCAGTAATTTTTTGGTGTACAATCCAACAAAAAAAGTATGCAGTATATTTATATAAAATAGAATGGAAAGAAATACATTGAATGTTAACAATACTTATCTAGAGGAATGGAGTAACCTATACATTGATTTTAGTTTAGTTTAGTTTTTGTTTCTATTTTTAAATTTATTTACTTTTTATAGTGACATTGGTTAATAAAATCCAGTAATTTTTTGGTGTACAATCCAACAATAAGGCATATATATATATGTGTGTGTGTGTGTGTGTGTGTGTGTGTGTGTGTGTGTGTGTGTATTTATATATAGAGGGCATTGTGTGTTCATTGCTAGTCGTTAAT
>NW_006441066.1:249179-250902 GCF_000325575.1 Pteropus alecto | reverse complement strand
CCCCCTTTACCTCATCTGCCTCTCCCTTCCTCCCCCACTCCTTATGCTCTGGTAACCACTAGTCTATTGTCCATGTCCATGAGTTTCTGGTTGTTTGTCCTGTTCTTTTGCTGCTTTTAGATTTATATCCCATATATAAGTGATATCATGTGATTTTCAACTTTTTTTGTCTGACTTATTTAGCTTAGCATGATTATCTTAATGTCCATCCATGTTGTTGCAAATGCCAGTATCTCATCCCTTCTTATGGCTAAGTAATATTCCATTGTATATATGTACCATAGCTTCTTTAGCCAATCATCTATCCTAGGACATGTCGGTTTTTTCCATGTACTGGCCACCGTGAATAATGCTGCTATGAACATCAGGGTGCAAATATCTTTTGGGGTATGTGTTTTCAAGTCTGTGGGGTAAATGTCCAGTAGAGGGATTGCTGGATCATATGGTGGACAAATTATTACTTTGTTGAGGAACCTCTATACTGTTTTCCAGAGAGGCTGTACAAATTAGCAGTGCCACCAGTAGGGTATGAGGATTCCTTTTTCTCCACATCTTCTCCAACATTTTTTATTACTTGTCCTGTTGATTATAGCTATCTTAAAATGTGTAAGATGGTATTTCATTGCAAATTTGATTTGCATTTCCCTAATAGCTAGCGATGTTGAGCATCTTTTCATATGTCTGTTGGCAATTTGTATGTCTTCCTGCAAGAAGTGTCTGTTCAGGTCCTCTGCCCTTTTTATGATTAGGTTGTTGGTTGTTCTGTTAATGAGTTGTATGAGTTCTTTGTATATTTTGGATATTAGGCTCTTACCAGAAGCATTGCTTGCAAATATATTATCCCATTCAGATGGTTGTCTCTTTACCTTGTTGATGGTTTCCTTTGCTGAGCAGACGCTTTTTAGATTCAGGTAGTCCCATTCATTTATTTTTGCTTTTACTTCCCTTGCCTTTGAGGTCAAATTCATAAAATCCTCTTTAAGTCCAAGTTCCTTGAGTTTAGGTCCTATGTTTCCTTCTATGTAATTCATTGTTTCAGGTCTTTTATTCAGGTTCTTAATCCATTTTGAGTTCATTTTGGTGTGTTGTGACAGACAACAGTCTAGTTTCATTCATAATATAATTTGAAGTCCGGCAGCCTCATTCTTTTTCTCAGGATGGCTTTAGAAATTCGGGTCTTTTGTGCTTCTATACAAATCCAATGATCTTTTGTTCTATTTCTTTAAAAAATGCCAATGGGATTTTGAAGGCGATTGCATTATATCTGTAAAATGCTTTAGGTAATATGGTCATTTTAACTATGTTGATTCTTCCAATCCAAAAACAAAGAATATATTTCCATTTATTTGTATCTTCTTCTATTTCTTTTAATAGCATCTTATAGAGTTCATTATACAGGTCCTACACTTGTTTCGTTAACTTTATTCTTAGGTATTTTATTCTTTTTTTTGCAATTGCAAAAGGAATGATTTTTTCCCACTTCTTTTTCTGACACTTCATTATTAGACTATAGGACCGCTATGGATTTTGAACACTGATTTTGTATCCAGAGACTTTACTGTACTTGCTCATTGTTTCTAGTAGTGTTCTTTTGGAGTCTTTAGGGTTTTCTATATAGAGAATCATGCCATCCACAAATGGTGAGAGAGAGTTTGACTTCTTTGTTTCCTATTTGGATGCCTTTTATATCATTCTCTTGTCTGATTGAAATCTCTAGGACTTC
>NW_006441066.1:237171-244902 GCF_000325575.1 Pteropus alecto | reverse complement strand
TCAATTTGTGTATGTCACGGAAGGTTTTATTTCTCCTTCATATCTAAAGGAGAACTTAGCTGGATACATTATTCTAGTCTGAGGGTTCTTTTTACGTAATAGTTTAAATATTTGATTCCATTCCTTTCTGGCTTGTAAGGTTTGTGCTGAGAAGTCCGACAATAATCTAATGGGTTTTCCTCTATAGGTTACTGTCTTCTTTTCTCTGGCTGTCCTGAGAATTTTTCTTTGTGATTTATTTTTGATAATTTTAATACAATGTGTCTTGGGGAAGGCCTTTTGGGGTTGAGGTAATTGGGTATTCTGTTGACTTCTTGAATTCCAAGTTCCAGTTCATTCCTTAGCTTTGGGTAATTCTCATCGACTATTTGTCTAAAAATGCTTTCTAATCCCTGCTCCTTTTCCTTCCCTTCAAGAATTCCCATTATTTTTATGTTTCTTCTCCTGATGGTATCAGCTAGATCTTTCTCTTTCATTATTTTTCATTCTTCAGTTTCTCTTCCTCTTCTTCTTCCTTCTGATTTATTTCTAGATTTCTGTCTTCAATATTACTGATCCTTTCCTCCATTTGGTCGACTCTATTTCCCAAGCTTGCTATTTTAATTTTCATCTCTTGCAATGTTTTGTTGTTGTTGTTGTTTGTTGTTGTTGTTGTTTTTATCTCCAGAAGTTCTATTTGTTTTTTTTTTTTTGAAGGATTTTATCTCCTTACTAAAGAACTCATTCTGCTAATATAGTTGTGTTTTCAATTCCTGGAATTGTTGATATGAATTATTTTGGATCTCATTGAGTTTTTTCAGAAGTATTATCCTGAATTCTCTATCATTTAAATCACATATTTCTATGTCTGTAAGCTTATTTTCTGGAGATTTTTCTCTTTCTTTCTAAACTGTCTTGTCACCTTGGTTGTTCATGTGTTTAATGGACTATTTTAATGGACTATTTCTCCACCTGAGCATTAATGGAAGTGTATTCTGTTGTTTTTCCAGAAAGAAGATTTATTATATAAAGGTCTCTCTTTAGCTTGCTGCAAAGAAGGCACTTTTCTTTTGATTTCTAGTAGATGGCATCTAAGCCTCTTGGATCCCTTCTTTATATAACACTTTTAAAATGCTTTTTTTATCTTATAAATATTCAATCATGCTCGCTACCCTCAGTCTCAGTCTCTGTCAGTGTTAGTCACAGTTTCATTAGCATTTGTTCAGATTCCCCTTGGACTCCATGATATTCAGAATTGGAGGATATTAGGGAATGCTCTCTGGGTTTGGGGATGGGGCTGCCACTCACCCTCGCATTTTGCAACCACGGCTGTTAATAATCAACTGTTGCTTCTCTCCCACTCCTACTTCTCTGCTTTCTTCCCTGATCCTTGGGCACTGACATTCCATGGAGCTCACAGCACTCCCAGGCAGTATTTTTCAGGGAAGTTGCCACACCATCTTCTCTCACCCTCCTCCTGCAGGGAGCTCTTGCTGTGAGAGGCATCCTCTTTTTCTCTTTCAGTCAACTGCCCGATTCCAGGGGTTCTGACCTGTGTTAGCTCTTATTTGCAGATCCCTTGCTCAGACATGCTTGTGTGATGGTTGAGTGTTTTTGTTGAGTTTTATATGTTCAGCTTATTGTTGTTTCAAGGGGAGAGAACTGGGGTCATTTCTCACTCCACCATGCTTCCGATGTCACTACACATACATTTTTAAAAGGACAACAACCTAGTAACAAAAACAGACAGAAGCGGTAGTGGCAGCAGTATGACAGATCTCTGTACTCTATTTTAATTTTTAAACTTTTTGTGTCTTCTCAAATGAGCACATATTAATTTTATACTTAGAAAGAAAAACACAGATGCTACCTCTGAAGAAGAAAGCCATTTGTAAAGTTCTTTGAGTAATTAAGGTCTGCTTCCCACATTCTTTGTGTTCTCAGTTTCTTCATCTACCACAGAAGAAGCAATATGTAACCTTGGCTTGTAACTTCCCTTCTTGCCTTTGTGCCTTTGTTTGCTTATGTTTAGATGGTATATAATCCTTCTCAAATCATGCTTTTTTTCACCCAGAACTTTCTGCCAGTCATGAAGCACACCTAATAAAACAGATCTGCTTCCATATACCTCATAGTATTGGGTACCTATTAGAATTGGTCAGTAGTTCTCAACCCTGGTTATACAGGAGAATCACCCAGGGAGTTTAAGATAAAACAAAACAAATCTTAGAAATCACTTCCAGTGATTCTGATTTAATTGGTCCAAGGTGAGGCTTGAAGCTCGCCTTTTCTAAAGCTTCCAAGGTAATTACAATGTACAAGCAGGGTCAAGAACCACAAAGGTACATGAAAATGCAGAAAAATAGAGTAATGCTTTCTTCGTCTGAATTCAGTTGAGCAACACAGGCAGGATGGATACTAATAACCCTCTGGGGACCTGTTCTACCACTGGCCCATGAAATATACACGAGCTATCAGCTATTCATTTGTTAAGTGCCATAGCTTAAAGATCATAAAGCACATCACCAACTTTCACATTCATCATCTGAATGACTCCATGAAATGTACAGACCCCCAAAACAATGTTCAACATCTCTTTTTCTCTCCCTTTTAAAGTCTCTTGTGCTAAGCCACTGCCAAATTGCAACTGTGTTAGCTGGAGTGGTAACACATTAAGCCATTATCCATTCTTAGGCTGGCATCTGGAAAAGTACAGACTGTTGAGAGAATGGGACATAAGGCAGGGAAGTTTTGATGTAGGGAGGAAGGAAAGAAAAAGCAGGAAGTGATGGTGGTAGGTCTAGTTGGGTACTGAGTAGACAGTGAACATCACAATCTATGTAGCATCGAGAAGATGAAAGGGCAAACAAGGGACAAGCTCTATCTACTTCACAATATAACCAAAGGGCATCCTGAAATGAGGCCTATAAAGTAGGCTGGGCAGCATGACATACTTGAAAGAGTACTAAATTAGAAGTGAAGAGACTTGCTTCCAGGGCAAGTAAGGTTACATTTGCACAACCCTCATAAAGTATCTTCTTGAGGGGGTGGGGAAAGTGGGGAGATGTTAGTCAAAGGGTACAAAGTTTCAGTTATGCAAGGTGAAGGAGTTCTAGAGATCTAATTTACAGCATGGTGACTACAGTAAATAACACTGTATTGTATACTTGAAATTTGCTAAGTGGGTAAATATTAAGTGTTCTTGCCACACACAAAAAAATTTTAAAAATGGTAACTATGTCAGGTGATAGATATATTCATTAGCTTCATTGTGGTAATCATTTCACAATGTATATGCATTTCAAAACATCAAGTTGTACACCTTAAATAGACACAATTTCTATGTGTCAATTATACCTGAATACAGTTGGGAAAAAAGACAAACAAACCAAAACTTGTACCTGAGGTGCCTCTCTTGCCTCACCCTAGTCCCAGCCCTGCTTCTGTAGTCTTGCTTCTGATGCTAAGCTATCTGTGTGATCTTGGGCAAATCATTTCTCTAACCACCCCCACAAAAACAGAGCAGCTCCACTTTTATCTATCTCATATATCAGGCTTAATAAATATTTTATTTGAAAAAGAGTTCCAGAGCTTCTCTGCGTCATCTGTAAGAGCCTCTAGCCTATAATACTATGATTCTATAGCTGAAAAGTGCAGACCACAATAATTTTCATGGGACAATTTGAGTCTCTCATTTTCAACCTGCAAATACTGAAAAAGCATTTTCTAGCACAGGTCATTGAGACAAATACTGAATTACCCTCTGAGGAAGACCAACTTACCACTCTAGAATATGTCCAGAGAGTCCACAATCCCTATTGAGGCTTTATGGAAAACCCTCTGAGAATCCCAGCCAGGCGCAGAATGCTATAAATGTCAACACTCACAAGAAGCTCATTTGTCAATAACAGAGGCCCTCATCATTTGATGGACTACTGGAAACTATGTCAGAAGTATAGATGGTGTGACCCTGGGAGATCTGGTACAGGTTCATGAGCATCATGTGGCGCTAGCCCTTGCTGGAAGATGCAAATCAGAAAGAAAATTATCCTCAACTACACTTCCTTGGGTGTCTTCATTACCAACTTCCCTGTCAATATTCTGTTTCTTATTCTTTTGTATTTCCAGATCAAACACTAAATTTGCTCAGCATGGAGCAGTTTTTCATTTTGTTTGTACTATGAACAAAATCCTGGCTCTCTTTTGCCCTTGTGAAAATGGTTTTAGCAATTGTAGATGTGAGATCTTTTTTGTATCTGTTACACCCCTGTCATGAAGTCAACCTAATAGTCACAGATTGAATTCTTTAGGAACTGATTCTGAAACAGAGATTTGCATGCAAAAATTTATTGAGAAGTATTCTCATTATCAGCACTTGTGGGAGGAGCAAAAAAAGAAGGTCTGGGCAGAAGGAGATGGGCTATGGAGTGGTTATAACAAGGCTTCAGTCTACCCTTCAGGGACCCCTGAAGTTGGGGTAGCCCTTTTGGAGTAAAGGGACTGTGTTTTTCTTCCCAGGCTTCCCTGGGAAGGGAGTATAACCTTAATCTAGGCAGATCTCTTCAGTCAACAACTTTCTTTGAAGCCAAAGGAATTATTTCTTTGATGCTGAAGGGAGACCTGGATAGTACAGCACAACATCTCTATACTAGCCTTTACCAAGATGGCCTCCTTGTTTATCAAGTATAGCCTAACTATCAGTCCATGGGATTGGATTGATCATAGCTGCAGCCCAGTTTTTCATCCATAATTGCCTTGCCACTCCTCTATTGTCATACTCCTATGTTATCTTGGTTGCATGCAAATGACAATCTAGTATTCACACAGTTATCTATGTAGTAACTCCCATTTTTTAAAACAAGGAATAAAAAGAAGGTGGACAGTGACAGTGGTTTGGAATCAGGATGAGAGAATTTGCTGTTCAAATAAAAGTTAGTTTTCAGTACTGTGAGTTGGGGATGTTAAATCTCACACAGAGTAGAAGACAATTCTGAAGCTGCTAAAACAGCAAGCTTGTTTTTACAAAGCTGAGGCTTTGTTACACACCTCACGTCCTACAAGAACCAACACCTGCTTTTGCTGTGCCTTTAGAGACAAACTTTTTTTCCCTTTTTTCTCCCTCAAACTCATATTTACTCTTTTCTGTCAGCTACGATAGGAAACAAGGTAAAATAAGTTAGGTGTGAAAACAAATAAAAGCTTTTCTTAGATTATTCACTGATATCTACTGAATTGAGGTGACCACTCCCCCTAGGATTCTCAAGTACACAACTACATGTGCAAGCAGACACAGAGAAACTCTAAATGGTAAAACATACAGCAATGTTAAGCCACAGTTTTGACTTGCTCAGTCTTATAGCACAGGAGGCCCCAGACCCAAGCTCATTAAGGAATTAGTGTGATTTTGAATAGGTAATACATTCACATGGTTCAAGGAACAGAAGTATATTTACAAAGATCTATAAAATCACTGTTTATTAAGAGACCTCTCATTTGTGGCAGCAGGCAGCATATAGAGCATCACTCATCTGTCATTCATATCTTCCAGGAGCTTATGCCCTGAGAGGATAGCATGAGTTGTATTTTTTAACCTTTATTGTTTTGGGACTTAAAAAAAAATAATACCTGCTTCTTGTAATATAGCCAAACATCACATAAATAAATTACACTGCAAGTAGTAGCTCTTAGTGATCTTATACCTTAGAGAAAATTACTGCTAATGTTTTCTCATTTTTTCTATACATATACAAATATGTATTTGTTAAAAAAATGATATTATACCATAAATGCTATTTTGTAGCTTTTTTATATAATACTATATTGAAGATATCTTTCTTTGTATTATATAGAGATTGAGCTATCTTTTTAACAGCAGCATAGTACATGTGTATGTAGTATAACTTATCCAATTTTATTTTGAATTTTTAAAATTTCTGTCATACAGTAGTCAAAGCAATTCTGCCATTGCTTATAATTGTTTTATCATAATGACTTCTCATTTATTTCTCCAGAGATGATATTTAAAATAATTATGGGAAGCTTCATGGGGGAAGAGAATCATCCACAAAGGTCTATGGGTAGCAGGGTTTGCCAGAAAAGGGGACAGAATGGTGAAATTGCCTTGATTAGGTAACAATGAAAATACTGAATAAATGGGCAAGACTCTCTTCCATATTTGAGTAAATATACACTCAGGAAAGAAGTGGGGATTGGGATGGGGTAAGGAATTAAAGAAAAAGATAAAAGCAGGTTAGAATGGAAGAATCTTGATACAGGGATGGTGAGTGGTTATAGAGCAAAAGTTTTATAGCGAGAACTGACATGCTTTAGTTGAATCCAAGCTTGATATTAATTAAAGATATAATATGGCTATTTAAAAATATTTGTAACCCTAGGCTGCTAAAATAACAGCCCATATTGAAGAAAGCAATAAACCCATTGTCATCCATGCTGGTCAGATCACATTTGAATTATCGGGATCAAAAAATATTGACAAATATACGTAAGCAAATAACAAAACAGTTAGGAAACCTATCATTGTGTCATAAAAGAAATTGTTGAAGGATCGAGATATATTCAGCTTGAAGAAAAGGAAGATAAGAGGAGGAAATGCTAACTGTTTTTAAAAATGTGAAAGACTGTCACATGGAAAAGGAATTAAACTTGTCCTTTTTATCCCAAAATGGTGGAATGAGACTAACGAGTAGAGATTGCAAGAATATAGGTTTTAACTCAACACATGCACACACAAAAAATGTATTTTGCTAAAGGGTCTTTTTAGAAGTTTAATTAAATATATCAAAGACACCTTGTGTAATTTCATTGCAATTATTATTCAACCAATACTTTCTTCATAAATAGTACAGAAGTAAAATGCAACATAGTCCTGGCTGAATTTTTATAAATTGTTAATTAGTGGGATTCAAAATAATAAGGCCTTATTGTACATTGCTTCAGAAAGATTTTTAAATACTTTCATCTATTTCTTCTTATGTTTATTTTTTAATCCCATGCCTTGGCCCATTTGTCCTCAATTCCCACTGAAGCAGAAAGCACATTGAAAACCCACACAAAAATGTAAATCTGAGAAAGAAATATGTGTGGTTGGTTTAAAAAGAGTAAGAATTAACATTTAAAGCAATGGTAAATTACTCCAATCTACAATTTTGAGCTCCTGTACTGAAATTGCTCATATGGAAATTACCAAATGCTTGGGTCTCATTCGTGATCTTCTTCCTGCATACACTCAGCACAAACGAGTCATAATGACTGACTGAGTCACTGCTGCCATCTTTCTGAAGAGTACTCTCCGAATATCAATACAATTTTCTATGGTGCAGTGAATATGTCCAGTTGTAGCCTGCTTAAGTTTGAACGCCAGATAGCATAGAACCTGGAATGTGTTCAAAGGGCAGCACAATCTTCCTCCATTCTCTACTCTTCCAATGGCCAAATTGTTATATCACAGATCATCTAGGTTTTGCAAATCAGCCCTATTGCCCCATTCCCATTAATCATTACCTAAATGTAAATGCAAAACGATGTAAATTTATAAGAAGAAGGGAACTGCTTTTGACCATATCACAATAAAATGATGTTATACTTGATGAAATTATACTTGGATTATGGATTTATACCAGAAGCAAAAAGAGAGAAATGATATAATATAGAGACACAAGTACTCTAAAAGATCACTACATAGAAAATCCTGCGCTATTTTATGGCTCATATTTTAGGATATATAGTTCTTTC
>NW_006441066.1:234015-237103 GCF_000325575.1 Pteropus alecto | reverse complement strand
TCCCATTCAGCATACATCCAGGATGTTAGTAATTAATTGTTGTCTGATATATGCCTTACTGTTAAAGTGTACAGCAGAAACTTATTAAATTTTGTTAACCAATGTCACCAAAAATAACAATAAATAAATTAATTTGAAAATATAGTTGTCTGATGTAAATTAACTAAAAAGGAATCAAGAATCCACAGTAATTTTTTTTATTTTTTATTTATTTTCTTCTTTATTTATTTTCCCTATCATGTGGCTAAAATTCCATAGGCAAAAATATTCTTTGGCATTTTTTGTTTGTTTGTTTGTTTGTTTTAATTTTTTATGGTGCATTGGTTAACGAAATCCATTTCAGCTGTGTGTTTTAACAGTAAGGCATATATATATTTACGCTGTGTGTTCATCTCCCATAGTTAGATTTCTTTCTGTCACCAGATATTTAACAACTTTTACCCCATCTACCACCCCCCTCCCCCATACATTACACTCTGGTAACCACTAGACCCATGTCCATGAGTCTCTGTGTTTCTCCTGTTCATTTGTTGCTTTTAGGATTATATCCCACATATAAGTGATATCATGCAATTTTTAACTTCTTTTATCTGGCTCATTTTGCTTAGCATGATTATCTTAAGGTCCATCTGTGTTGTCACAAATGGCAATATTTCATCTGTTCTGAAGGCTGAGTAATATTCCATTGTATATATATGTGCCACTGTTTCTTTATCTAATCATCTATCGTAGGACACTTTGGTTGCTTCCATGTCCTGGCCACCGAGAATAGTACTGCTATGAACATCGGTGTGCAAATATCTTTTCGGATATGAGTTTTCAAGTCTTTGGGGTAAAAACCCAGTAGAGGATTGCTGGATCATATGGTAGATCAATTCTTAGTTTTTTGAGAAACCTCTATACAGTTTCCATAGTGGCTGTACCAATTTGCAGTCCCACCAACAGTGTATGAGGGTTCCTTTTTCTCCACATCCTCTTCAACATTTATTTTTACATGTCCTGTTGATTATAGCTATTCTAACAGGTGTGAGAAGGTATCACATTGTGGTTTTGATTTGCATTTCCTTACTAGCTAGCAATGTTGAGCATCTTTTCATATATTTGATGGCCGTTTGTATGTCCTCCAGGGAGAAGTTTCTGTTCAGGTCCTCCGCCCCTTTTTTGATTGGATCGTTTGGTTTTTTTGTTGTTACTGAGTTGTATGAGTTCTTTGTATATTTAGGATATTAGGCTCATATTGGAGGTGATGCTTGCAAATATATTTTCCCATTCGAATGGTTGTTTCTACCTTGTCGATGGTTTCTTTTGTTGTGCATTGTTGCATTCATTTTTTCTACTTTTTTTTTGTTTTCAATTTCATTTATTTTTGCTCTAATTTTGATTATTTTTTTCTTTCTACTGACTTTAGATTTCATTTCTTCATCCTTTCCTAGGTTTTTAAGATGAGCATTACATTGTTTATTTAGGCTCATTCTTATTTTTACAGATAGGCCTGTAATGATATGAACTTTCCTCTTATGACCGCTTTTGCTGTGTCTCAAAAATTTTGGTAGGTTGTGATATCATTATCATTTGTTTCTATGTATCTCTTGATCTCTCTTTTTACTTTTTATCTGACCCAGTTATTCTTCAGTATCATATTGTTTAATCTCTATGTATTTGTGTTTCATCCTGCTTTCCTCTTGCAGTTGATCTCTAGTTTCAAGACATTATGATCAGAGAATATGGTTGGTATGATTTCAACCCTCTTATATTTCTTGAGGCTATCTCTGTATCCCAGTATGTGGTCAATCCTTCAGAATGTTCCATGTGCATTAGAAAAGAATGTATAAGCAGCTGTTTGGGGATGGAATGCTCTGTAAATGTCAGTTGTGTCCAGTTGATCTAATGTGTCATTTAAGGATGTTATTTCCTTATTGATTTTCTGTTTGGATGATCTGTCCATATCCGACAGTGGGGTATTTAGGTCCCCTACTATGATAGTGTTTTGGTCTATTTCTCTCTTTAGTTCTGTTAATAATTGATTTTCATATTTCAGGGCTCCCTGATAGGGAGCGTAGATGTTAATAAGTGTTATGTCTTCTTGGTGCATGATTCCCTTTATCATTATAAAGTGTCCCTCAGTATCTTTCTTTACCTTTTTATTTTTAAGTCTATTTAGTCTGATATTAGTCCCGATATTCCCACTTTTCTCTGAATGTCATTTGCTTGAAATATCATTTTCCTCACTTTCACTTTGAGTCTATATTTGACTTTGGAAATAAGATATGTCTCCTGGAGGCAGCATATGGTTGGGTTTTGTTTTCTGATCCAATCTGCAACTCTGTGCCTTTTTAATTGGTGAGTTCAATTCATTTACATTTAGAGTGATTATTGAAATATGAAGTCTTATAGCCATTTTATCTTTTGCTTTCTGGTAACTCGGTGTTTCCATTGCTTCCTTGTCCTTGTGCTTCTGTTTTCTTTATTTTAGTTGGCTTTTGTGGGTTTTATCTCTGGTTTCCTTCTGATTTTATGTTATATACAACAGTTCTGAATCTTTGGTGTGTGGTTACCATTATGAATATGTAAAAGATAGTTAGATATATACGGTCATCCATTATCTTCTTCGTGTGCCTTATCTCCATTCCTCTTTGCGAATTTAGATCTTTGAATCCCCCCCACCCCACTTTCAGTCATTGTTATCTCAATTTGTTCCTATGTATGCTGAATGTTCATTACTATCTTGTTATAGCAATTCTCTTCTTATTAAGTTTATAATGCCTTTTTCTTAGTAAGGGTTGCACTCCTCTGCTTCTATTTGCTCGATAGTCACTTTACTCCTAATTATGTATTTTTTGTGTGTCATTTTGTTTTAGGTGAACTGACTCCTTTCAGTATTTCCTGCAGTGCAGGCCTTGTAGTGGAGAATTCCCTCAATTTCTGTATGTCTGGAAAAGTCTAATTTCTCCTTCATATCTAGAGGAGAGCTTAGCTAAATACATTAGTCTAGGCTGGTAGTTCCTTTCATCTAATAGTTTAAATATTTGATTCCATTCTTTTCTGGCTTGTAAGGTTTGCGCTGAGAAGTCCCAGGATAATCTAAAGG
>NW_006441066.1:224493-232282 GCF_000325575.1 Pteropus alecto | reverse complement strand
TAGATTTATTCCTAGGTATTTTATTCTTTTTCTTGCAATTGCAAAAGGAATGATTTTTTTCCACTTCTTTTTCTGAGACTTCATTATTAGAGTATAGGAACGTTATGAATTTTTGAACGTTGATTTTGTATCCAGAGACTTTACTGTATCTGCTTATTGTTTCTAGTAGTGTTCTTGGAAATTCATTAGGGTTTTCTATATAGAGAATATGTCATCTGCAAATAGAGACAGTTCGACTTCAAATAGTGACAGTTTGACTTCTTCATTTCCTATTTGGATGCCTTTTATATCTTTCTCTTGTCTGATTGCACTTGCTAGGACCTCCGATGTTATACTGAATATCAGTGGTGATAGTGGACACCTTGTCCTGTTTCTGATCTTAGAGGGAATGTTTTTAGTTTTTCACCATTAAGTATAATGCTGGCTGAGGGCTTCTCATATGTGGACTTTATGATGTTAAGGTGCTTTCCTTCTATATCAATTTGAAGTGTTTTGATCATAAATGGATGCTGTATCTTGTTGAGGACTTTTTCTGCATCTATTGATATGATCATATGATTCTTATTTTTTTAATTTGTTTATGTGGTGTATCACATTAATCAATTTGCATACATTGAACCATCCCTGTGCCCCTAGGATGAAGCCCACTTGATCATGCTGTAGAATCCTTTTAATATGTTGCTGTATTCAATTCGCTATATCTTATTTCGGATTTTTGCATTTGTGTTCATGAGAGATATTGGTCTGTAGTTTTCTTTTAGTGTGTTATCTTTACCAGGTTTTGGTATCAGGGTAATATAGGCCTCGTAAAATGTGTTGGAAAGTATTGCCTCGTCTTCAATTTTTTGGAAGAGTTTGAGCAGAATAGATATTAAATCTTCTTTGAATGTTTCGTAGAATTCGCTGGTGAAGCCGTCCAGTCCTGGACTTTTACTTTTTGGTAGGTTTTTTATGATTGTTTCAATTTCCCTGCTGCTGATTGGTCTATTTAGATTTTCCAGTTCTTCTTGATTCAGTCTGGGGAGGTTGTATCTTTCTAAGTACTGATCCATTTTGTCTAGATTATTAAATTTGGTGTTATATGCTGTTTCATGGTATTCTTGTATGATCCTTTGTATTTCTGCAATGTCAGTCATAATTTCCCCTCTTTCATCCATGATTTTGTTTATTTAGTCCTTTCTCTTTTTTCTTTAGTGACTCTAGCCGGAGGTTTGTCAATTTTATTAACCTTCTCTAAGAACCAGCTCCTCATTGCATTTATTTTTTCTATTTTTTTCAATTTCATTAATTTCTGTTCTAATTTTGATGATTTCTTTCCATCTGCTGACTTTAGCTTTCATTTGTTCTTTCTTTTCCAGTTTTTTAAGATGAAGCATTAGGTTGTTTATTTGGGCTCATTCTTGTTTTGGAAATAAGCCTGTAATCATATGAACTTTCCTCTTATCACTGCTGTTGCTGTGTCCCAAAAGTTTTGATATGTTGTACTATCATTATCATTCATTTCTATGTATCTCTTGATCTCTCTTTTTATTTCTTCTCTAACCCAACTATTCTTCAGTAGCATGTTGTTTAATCTCCATGTATTTGTGTTTCTTTCTGAATTCTTTCTGTAGTTTATCTCTAGTTTCAAAGCATTATGATCAGAGAATATGGTTGGTATTTCAACCCTCTTATATTTGTTGAGGCTATCTCTGTGTTTCAGCATGTGGTCAATTCTTGAGAATGTTCCATGTGCACTAGAGAAGAATTTATAAGCAGCTCCAACTAAAAGATAGAGTTGTTGAATGGATGAGAAAACAATACTCCTATATATGCTGCCTACAAGAGACTTATTTCACATTAAAAGACACACAAAAACTAAAAAGAAGAAGATGGAAAAAAAATATTGCCTTGTTGAACCTAAAGGATATTATGCCGAATGAAATAATTTAGATAGAGAAAGACAAATATAACATGATTTCACGTACATGTGGAATCTAAAGAACAAAATGAACAACGACGACAACAAAAATGAAAATAAATTCCCAGATACAGAGAGTATTTTTAGGGCTACCAGATGGGAGGGGTGTTGGGGAGAAGGCAAAAAAGGATAAAGGCATTAAGAAGTATAAGTGGATAGTTATAAAATAGACATGGAGATGTAGAGTGCAGCATGAAGATGATGGTTAATAATGTTGTAATAAATATTTAAGGAGGAAGAAGTTTACTAGATTTAGTGCTGTGATCAGTTTGTGAGTTATATAGATCTCTATTCACTATATTGTACAACTGAAACTAATACATTGTTGTGTGCCAATTATAATTGAAAAAAACTCATTGAATTGTAAATAAAATAATAAAAAAAAGAAAACAAGACCCATATATATGCTGTCTACAAGAGACCCACTTCAGATCAAAAGACACAGAATGAAAGTAAAGGGATGGAAAAGACATTTCACACAAATAGAAACAAACAAACAAAAAGGCTGGAGTAGCAATATGTGTATCAAATAGACTTAAAACAAAGACATTTCCTAATGATAAAGGGATCACTCCAAGAGGATATAACCCTTGTAAACATTTATGCATCCCATGATGGAGCACCTAAATATATGAAGCAAATATTGACAAACACAAAGGGATTGATAGTAATGCAGTCATAATGGGGGGGGGACTTTAAAACTCCACTGACATCAATGGATAGATCTTCTGAATATAAAATCAACATGGAAACTGCAGCCTTACATGACACATTAGATCAGATGGATTTAATTGATATTTTTAGAGCATTTCACATCAAAGAAGCCGAATATATTTTCTTCTCAAGTGCATACACAACATTTTCCAATATAGACCACACATTAGGCCACAAAATAAGTCTCAGTTAACTTAGGGAGATTATAATCATATCAAGCATCTTCTCTAACCACAATGGTGTTATAAAAGTAGAAATCAGCTAGAAGAAAAAAAAAACTGAAAAATACTAAACGCATGGCGACTAAATCCATGCTACTAAACAATAAGTGTGTTAACAATGAGATCAAGGAATAAATCAAAATATACCTTTAGACAAATGAAAATTAAAACACAACAACCCCAAATCTCTGGCACATGGTGAAAGCAGTTTTGAGAAGAAAATTCATAGCAATAGAGGTCTACCTCAAGAAACTAGAAAAATCTAAAATGAACAATCTAATCTTACACTTAAAGGAACTTGAAAAAAACAGCAAAGCCCAAATTGAGTAGAATGAAGGAAATAATAAAGATTAGAGAATAAATAAACAAAATAGAGTCTTAAAAAAAAAAAAACAGTACAATCTACCAATAAAACTAAAGGGCTAGTTCTTTGAAAAAATAAACAAAATTGATAAACCTTTAACCAAATTCATCAAGGAAAAAAGAGAGAGGATTGAAATAAATTATATCAGAAATGAAAGAGAAGTTACAACTGACACAACATAAATATAAAGGATTATATGAAAATACAACAAGCAATTATATGCCAACAAATTGGACAATCTGGAAGAAATGGATAAATTTCTAGGAACATAAAATCTCCTAAGACTGAGTCAAGAAGAAGCAAAAAATCTCAATAGACTATTATTACACATGAAATTGAATCAGTAATTCAAAAACTCCCAACCAAAAAAAAAAAAATGTCTAGACCAGAGGGCTTCACAGATATATTTTACAAAATATTCAAAAAAGACTTTACATTCATTCTATTCAATGTATTATAAAATTTTGAAGAGGTGGGAAGTCTTCCAAGGTAATTATACAAGGCCAAGCTGCCCTGATTCCAAAACCAGAGAAAGACATTACCAAAAAAAATTATAGGCTGATATCCCTGATAAACATAGATGCAAAAACCTTCAACAAAATATTATCAAATGTAATTTAGCAATACAGAAAAAAAAATTATACACAATGATCAAGGGTGATTTATTCCTGGGATACAAGATTGATTCAATATCTCCAAATTAGTTAATGTCATATACCATATAAACAAAATGAAGGATAAAAATTATATGATCTTATCTATAGATGCAGAAAAAATATTCAGCAAAATCCAGCATTAATTTTTGATAAAAATTTTCAGCAAAGTGGGAAGAGGAAACACACCTCAACATAATAAAGTCTGTATATAACAAATGCACAGCCAATATCATAACTGGGAAAAGATAAAAGCATTTTCCCTAATATCAGGAACAAGACAAGGATGTCCACTTTCACCATTTGTATTCAACATTGTATTAGATGTCTTAGCCACAGCAGTCAGACAAAAAAAAAAAAGAAAGAAAAAGTTATCAAAATTGAAAAAGAAGAAGTAAAACTGTCACTATTTGCAGATAACATATATACACTAAAAACTACTAGAATTGATAAATTAATTCTGTAACCTAGCAGGATATGAAATTAACATTCAGTAATCAGTTGTGTTTTTATACACCAATAACAAACTATCAGAAAGAGAAATTTTAAAAACTATTCAATTTACAATTGCATCAAAAACAAATGAAATACTTAGGCATAAGTTTAATCAAGGAGGTGAAAACCTGTACTCAAAAAATTATGGCATTGGAGAAAGAAATTGAAGAAGATATGAATAAATGGAAACATATAGCATGTTCATGAATAGGAAGAATGAACATTGTTAAAATAACCATACTACACAAAGCAATCTACAGATTGAATGCAATCCCTTCCACAACACCAATGACATTTTTCACACAATTAGAACAAATAATCCTAAAATGTATATGGAACCACAAATGACCCCTAATAGCCACAGTAATTTTGGAAAAACAAACAAACAAACAAAGTTAGAGGTATCATGGTAATTGATATCAAATTATACTAGAAGTCTATAGTAATCAAAACAGCATGGTAATGGCATAAAAACAGATACATAGATCAATGAAACAGAATAGAGAGCCCAGAAATAAACCCACACCTATATGGTCATTTCATCTGTAACAAAGGCAAGAATATATAGTTGGGTAAAAACAGTCTACTCAATAAATGGTGTTGGAAAAACTGGACAAATACAAGCAAAAAAATGAAATTGGATAGCTTTTTACACCATATACAAAAGTAAACTTAAATTGAATTAAATAGTTAAATGTAAGACCTGAAACCATAAAACTCCCAGAACAAAACATAGGATGTAAACTCTCTGATACTATTCTCAGTGATATTTTTTTCTTATATATCTCCTTGGGCAAAGGAGTCATAAATGAATGAATGAATGAATGAATGAATGAATGAATGAATGAATAAATAAATTATTGATTGATAGATAGACAGATAAACAGACAGACAAATGGGATAACATTAAACTAAAAAGTTTGTGCACAGCAGAAAAAACCATCAACAAAACAAAAAGTCAACCTACTGAATGGCATACAATATTCGCCAATGATATAGATGATAAGGATTTAAGATCCAACATTTATAAAGAACTCATAGAACTCAACACCAAAAAAACAAACAATTCAATTTAAAAATGGGCAGAGGACCTGAATAGGCATTTCTCCAAGGAGGATATATAGATAGATAGCCAATAGACATATGAAAAGATGCTCAACATCACTAATCATCAGAGCAATGCAAATTAAAACCACAAAGAGATATCATCTCACACCTGTCAGAATGGCTGTCATCAATAAATCAACAAGCAGCAAGTATTGGTGAGAATGTGAAGAAAAGGGAATCCTCAGGCACATTTGGTGAGACTGCAAATTGATGTAGCCACTATGGAAAACAGTATCAGGTTCCTCAAATTTTAAAAATAGAACTACCTTATGACCCAACAATTTAGATTCTATGTATTTATTCAAAGAAATCCAGTACACTATTTCAAAAAGAGATATGTACCCCAATGTTCACTGTGGTACTAGTTACAATAGCCAAGATATGGAAGCAACCTAAGTGCCCATATCTAGACAATTGGATAAAGAAGAGATGGTACATTTATAAATGGAATATTTCTCAGTCATAAAAAAGAATGAAATCTTACCTTTTGTGACAACATGGATGGACTTAGAGGGTATTATGCTAAGTTAAATAAGTCAGACAGAGATAGACAAATACCATATGATCTCACTTATATTTGGAATCTAAGGAACAAAATAAAAAAACAAAACAGAAACAAATTCATAGATACAGAGAACAGACTGATGGTTACCAGATGGGAGGGTTTGGGGCTGGATGAAGGCAGTGAAGAAATTAAGAAGTACAAACTGGTAGTTGGAGAATGACCACAGGGATGTGGAGTGCAGCATGGGCAATGTAGTCAATAATGTTGTAGTGGTTAAGTACAGTGCCAAGTGGGTGTTAAACTAATTGAGGGGATCACTTCATAAATTATATAAATGTCTAACCACAATGCTGTACACCTGAAACTAATAAAAATAATATTGAATGTCAACTGTAATTGAAAATAAAAGAAATAATGAACAAAGTCAAAGTACAAAAATATTAAATGGAAACATCAGAAAGAAATAATTCATAACTTTTAAACTTCAAAAGAAACAATACAACTTTTAATACCTACAGAAAGATTTTAAAAGAAAAAAAAATCATTGTAGCTCTTTTTACTTCTTTCAGGATTTTCCATCCTCCAAGCAATTATGGAAGCAGCAGTGCAAAACAACTGGCAAGTGACGGCAAGATCTGTGGGAAACATAAAGGACGTCCAGGAATTCAGGCGCATCATTGAAGAAATGGACAGGAGGCAAGAAAAACGATTCTTGATTGACTGCGAAGTTGAAAGGATTAACACAATTTTGGAACAGGTACATTCGAGATTTATTCCACTCCCAGCCAACATGTTAAATAATCACCGTGAGGCAGTGCCCATATCTGCTAATAAATTAAGTAGTCAAGTAGAGTAAACGTGCCAACAGTTTTTGATAGTCTCTCTAATCTTTTCTTTCCTCCCTAGTTGCTGCAGGAAATATTGTAAGAAAATCTAAGTTGTTGAAAATGTCATTACTGTGATTAATCTGGAAGTCTCTGCAATTTAATGCTACCTATCAAACAAACTCACTCTTCTACATCTCTGTTTCATAGATAGCTGACTCTTTCAAAGTAATCCCCTTCCTTACCTATACCTTCCTTCCAACAGGGAACAGACAAGGGATGAGGCAGGGCAGAAGTGTAGGGTTTTTATTTTAGAGGCCTAGCTGCAAAATGTCAGAGCAGTACTCACTAGGTTTAAAAATTTGGGGATAGTTTTACAGAATATCCCTCTGATGAGAGAGACAAAAAGGGGGGTCAGAAATATGTGTATGTAATTTAAGACCATTTTTTAAGATGGCATGTGAGAGAAAATGTTCATGATTTTTAAAATGTGAACAAAGCAAAAAAGATTTAAATTGGCAGAAAATATGATTCAATGGCCCAAAATCTATTCATTATTAAGCTTGGATATTTAAAATTTAGATTAAAAAATATTAGAAGAAATGTTTCACCCTAAGCCAGATGGTTGAAATAGTCAAATTGAAATGTGGTGAAAGCTTATTATTTTCCTTAGTAGTTTCCATGCCACTTAATAACAAAGTGCCTATGCTGCCATAAACAAAACTGTAAGGGAAACATTTCCATTTTAATTGGATCCCAGTGTACTAGGGGCCAAAAACTTCAGAGATTGAAATTATAGTGACCAACCATTGCCTGTGAAAGCTGTTTTATAGTCAATTAAATATTAACAATTTAAATATTCCTCCATAAGAAGAGAATGGAAGAAAATAGGTAAGAAAAGGGAAGAGAACAGAAGAGGGAAGGAGAAGAGAGAGAATAGGGGGGA
>NW_006441066.1:220230-224451 GCF_000325575.1 Pteropus alecto | reverse complement strand
ACATCACTGTTGTGCAGGGCTCGACCCTGTATCCACTGCTCTCTGCTGTTTCTGAAAACCAGAGTAGGGAGGGAGGAAAGAGAAAGAGACAGAGACAGAGACAGAGACAGAGAAAGAGAAAGAAAGAAAAAGAAATCGCTGATTCTGCATTATAGAGATACAAAGCTCTCCCCTTCTTAAGAACAGCATCGTCTAGTAAATCACACTTCACAGAAAATCTAGAGCACTAGCCCGGCTAAATCAAATTTCCCAACTAACATTCTCTTGAACTATCCAAATGATCTACCCTTCCCTTTCAAAAAAAAAAAAAATCTGCCTTTGACTTTCATAGATCTTGAAAGCATAGAATCAGGTCAGTGATACTGGTGTATGTACTACATGTCCTTTAAAATTTTATACCAAAATAGCCTTTTAGTGGGTGACCTACTTTACAGCCCAAAGCAGAGGAACATCCTCTTTGTCGTACTTTGTTTTGCTCTTTTTGTGCTAATGACTTTGGCTTCTTGAATATCTTATATTCTGTTAAATTTTTTGGGTTTTATAGTACCTTATACTGGAGTCTGGGATTTTTCAGCCTGATGTGAAAGAAAAAGCTGTAGGTAGAACTCTGAATTGTATATAGTTCTGGGATCTTGGGCACTTAAATATCTATGCTTCTGTTGTCTCTTCAACATAATGGAGAAAATAAAATTTGCTCTACCTCACATGGTTGGTAAAATTGCTTTGAAAATCATAAAATGCTATAGAAAAAATAACCATTAGTACTAAACACTTTCAGGGAAGTTAAATTAACATCATTTTAAAATCCTGTTCTCTCGTTTCAAGTCTCACTTTCTATCTTTCTTTTTTCTATATTAACATTCACAGTATCCCTCAAAATACTTTCTATACAGTTTTTCAGGGAACATTGTTCCAAAAAAAGTTTTAGCAACATCCAGATAAGGCTAGAGAGTTAATTTTACTTATTTAATTCCTCTTTCAAGAAATTATCATAAAACTATCAACTCAGTATTATTTCCTCTACAATTTAAGGAGTTTCTACTAGGCCATAAGTACTCTGAGATAAGGGCCATGTTTGACTTGTTCACTTTTGTATCTCCATTGTCCAACAGAGTACCTGGCTCATAGTGTTGGATGGATAGATCGATGGGTGGATGAATAGATAAATATTGAATAAACACATTTCAATAAGTTTCAGTAATTTTCCTATGCTTCTATCAAGAGGCAAAATAGTACCTGCAACCACATGATATGATTATAAAAGCACACATTTTCTCAAAGGTTTAAAATGGTGGCTCTCTTATTTTTACATAAGATTTCTCATTAAACAAATTACTTAAATTAAGTAACAAATTCAACATATTTCTTTTTTCACAATATTTCTCTAAAGAAAGCATTTTCTAAAATAATATTTTGTACTAAGATGCAGAGATACCACTTTTCTCATTGATTCCTAACCATTCTTGCCAAACTCATCATAATTCACTATACAGATCCTGGTTGAAATGATAACATTTATAACTCAATCAGTATCCAGTCCTCTCAAATGATGCCCCCATTCTCCAAAGGTGTTTTCAACGTTTTTGAGGTTAATTTCACAGGAAACTTCTATCATCTTCCACAAAATGACACTTAATTCCACCATTTAAGATAGAAGAGACTCTTACACCACTATGAACCTATTTCCTGTAGATCAATTTTTGACATAAAGTAAGTTCATGTTGTACACTGTATCCAATGGGTGTTAACAAAAAGACCTCAATGTGGTGCAATTTTTCAAATATAAGGTTTAAATATTCCCTGTAAATGTTCAAACATTTATGGGGTAAACCAAATTCTTTCAACATTTCTTTCCAAAGCTCTTTTTTAAACTTTATTTTTAAAAAAACTTTTTATTTTTCAATTACAATTGACATACAATATTATATCAGGTGTACAACACAGTGATTAGACATTCATATAACTTACAAAGTGATCATCCCAATAAAGTTAGTACCCATCTGACACCATAATAGTTATTACAATATTACTGAGTATATTCCCTATGCCATATTTTACAACCTCATGACCATTTTATAACCACCAATTTGTACATCTTAGTCCAGTACCCTTTTTCACTCAACCACCAAATGCCCTCCCATCTGTATCTCTGAGTTTGTTCTCTGTATCTATGAGTTTGTTTTAGTTTTGAAGGTTTATTTTGTTCTTTAGATTACACCTGTAAATGAAATCATATGGTATTTGTCTTACTCTGTCTGACTTATTCCACTCAGCACAAAACCCTCTAGTTTCCTCCATTTTGTTGCAGATGGAAAGATTTCATTTGTTTTTGTGGCTGACTACCATTCCATTGTATATTTGTACCACCTCTTCTTTATCCATTCTTCCATGATGAAGACCCAGGTTACTTCCAAATCTTGGCTATTATAAATAATGCAGCAATGACAATATGAATGCACATATCCCTTCAAAGTAGTGTTTTGAGTTTCTTTGTATAAATACCCAGAAGAGGGATTATGAGGTCCGTTTTTGTCTCTTGTTATAGACTTTGTCTTGTTTTGTTTGTTTTCTGGCTTTATTGAAACATAATAGACAAGTAGTTGCTCGAATTTACATTGTACAATTCAATGAGATTTTTTTTCAATTATAGTTGGCATACAATAATATACCAGTTTCAGTAGTACAGCATAGTGATCTGATATTCACATAACTTGCAAAGTAATCACCCCAGTACATCCAGTACTCCTCTTCCCCCTTACATATTTATTACATTATTAACCATCTTCCCCATGCTACACTCTGCAACTCCATATCTATGCTACAACTATATATTTGTACCTCTTAATCCCATTGCCTTTCTTTTGCTGTCCCCCATAAAATGTCCCAATTAGTAGCACTAAAAATATTATCTGTATCTATGAGTTTATTTACGTTTTTATTTATTTACTTACTTATTTTTATTTATTTATTTTTCAGTAAGGCATATATATATTTACACTATCTGTACATCTCCCACAGTTAGATTTTTTCTGTCACCACATATTTGACCCCCTTTGCCCTGTCTAACTCCTCCTTCACTCATCCCCTTCTCTCTGGTACCCACTAGTCTATTGTCAATGTCCATGAGTCTCTGTTTGTTTGTCCTGTTCATTTGTTGCTTTTAGGTTTATATCCCACATATAAGTAATAACATGAAATTTCGAATTTTTGTCTGACATATTTCACTTAGCATGATTATCTCGAGGTCTGTCCATGTTGTCACAAATGGCAGTATTTCATCTCTTCTTATGGCTGAGTAATATTGCATTGTATATATGTACCACAGCTTCTTTAGTCAATCATTTATCGTAGAACACTTCAGATGCTTCCATATCCTGGCCACCGTGAATAATGCTGCTATGAACACTGGTGTGCAAATATTTTTTCAGATATGAGTTTTCAAGACTTTAGGGTAAATATCCAGTAGAGGGATTGCTGGATCATAAGGAAAATCAATTCTTAGTTTTTTGAGAAACCTCCATATTGTTTTCCATAATGACTTTATCAATTTGCAGTACCACCAGCAGCGTATGAGGGTTCCTTTTTTTCCACATTCTCTCTGACATTTGTTATTACTTGTCCTATTGATTATAGCTATTCTAACAAGTGTGCGATGGTATCTCATTGTGGTTTTGATTTCCATTTCCCTAATAGTGAGTGATATTGAGCATGTTTTCATATGTTTGTTGGCCATTTGTGTGTCTTTTTAGGAGAGGTATCTGTTCAGGTCCTCTGACCATTTTTAGATTGCATTTTTGTTGTTGTTCTTGTTGTTCCTGTTGTTGTTGAGTTGTATGAGTACTTTGTATATTTTGGATATTAGACCTTTATTGGAGGTGTTGCTTGCAAATATATTTTCCCATTCAGATGGATTTCTCTTTACCTTGTTGATGGTTCATTTCACTGTGCAGAAACTTTTTAGTTTGATGCAGTGTCATTCATTTATTTTAAATTTTACTTACTTTACCTTTGAGGTAAAATTCATAAAATCTACTTTAAGTCCAAAGTTCATGAATTTAGTTCCTATGGTTTCTTCTATGCAATTTATTGTTTCAGGTTTATATTCAGCTCCTTAAGATATTATAAGTTAATTTTGGGATGTGGTGATAGGCAACAAGCTAGTTTTATTCTTTTGCAGGTGGCTTTCCAGCTTGCCCAGCACCAATTATTGACGAGTCTTTC
>NW_006441066.1:202826-217308 GCF_000325575.1 Pteropus alecto | reverse complement strand
GCCAGCTCCATCTCATTCTTTAGCTTTGGGAAATTCTCATCAACTATTTGTCTGAAAATGCTTTCTAATCCCTGCTCTTTTTCTTTCCCTTTGATAATGCCCATTATTCTTATGTTTCCTCTCCTGATGGTATTAGCTCATTCTTGTATTTCTCTTTCATTCTTTTTTATTATTTGGTTTCTCTCTTCTTCCTTCTGAATTGTTTCTAGATCTCTGTCTTCGATGTCACTGATCCTTTCCTGCATTTGGTTGACTCTATTTCTCAAACTTGCTATTTCATTTTTTATCTCTTGCAGTGTGTTCTTCATCTCCAGTTCTAGTTATTTCTTTTTGAGGGTTTCAATCTCCTTGCTAAAGAACTCATTCTGTTCATCTAGTTGTTTTTTCAATTCTCAAATTGTTGATATGAATCTTTTCAGATCTCATTGAGGTTTTTCAGAAATACCATCCCGAATTCTCTGTCATTTAAGTCTCATATTTTTATGTCTGTATGTTTATTTTCTGAAGATTTTTCTCTTTCTTTCTGAGATGGCTTGCCACCTTAGTCGTTCATGATGTTTAATGGACTATTTCTCCACCTGGGGATTAATGGAAGTGTATTCCACTGTTTTTCCAGAAAGATTTATCATATAAAGGTCTCTCTTTAGCCTGTTGCAAAGTAGGCATTTTTCTTTTGATTTTCAGTAGGTGGTATCTAAGCCTCTTAGATCCCTGCTTTATATAAAGTCTTAATTGTGCTCTTTTTTTCTTATAGATGTTTAATCACGCTCGATACCCTCAATCTCAGTCCCTGTTAGTGTTAGCGATAGCTTCAGTAGCATTTGCTCAGATTGTTCTGGGGTTCTGTGGTGTTCAGTCTCAGAGGATATGATGACAGGGGCCCTTTTGGTTGGGGGATGGGGGCTATGGCTCATCCTCATGTTTTGCAACTGTGGGTGGTAAAATTCACCTGTTGTTTTTCTTCCGACTCCGCTTTCTGAGATCTCCACTTCTCTGTTTTCTGCCCTGAATATTGGGCACTGTCACCGGCCACATGAAGCTCCCAGCTCTCCCAGGCACAGTAGTTTAGGGAACTCGCAACACCTTCTCCCATCCCCCCTCTTCCTACAGTGAGTTCCGGCTGCAAGAGGCAGCTTCTTTTTTTTCTCCCAGTCCACTGCCCGACACCCAGGGTTCTGACCTGTTCTAGCTCTTATGCCCAAATCCCACACTCAGACGTGCTGGTATGCAGTTTGGGTGTTTTTTGTTGAGTTTTAGATGCTCAGGTTTTTATGTTTCCAGGGGAGATATCTGGGGATGTCTCTCATTCTGCCATGTTTATCTGTTTCCATTTTTGTTATCATTGTTGTTCATTTTGTTCTTTAGATACTATATATATAAGAAATCATGCAACATATGCCATTCTCTATCTGACTTATTTCATTCTGAGCAATATCCTCTACATCCATCAAGGCAATATCTTTTTCCATTCCCTTTCTTTTAGTCTGCGTGTCTTTTAATCTGAAGTGAGTCTCTTATAGGAAGCATATGTAGAAGTCTTGTTTTTTTATCCTTTCAGCCACTCTATCTTTTGGTTGTAACACTTAATTCTTTTCCACTTGAGGTCCATGTTGATAGAAATGTAGTTATTATCATTCTTTATTCCTGTTTTTCATACATGTTTTTTTCTTCTTAAAGAAGTCCCTCCAACATTTCCTGTAATACTAGCTTACTGTTGGTAAATTCTCTTAGCTTATTTTTATCTGGGAAACTCTTTATCTGTCCTTCAACTCTAAATGATAGCTTTGCTGGATAAAGTATTCTTTGTTGTAGCTCCTGGGTTTTCATCACATTGAATATTCGGTGCCAAGTCCTTCTGTCTTGTATAGTGTCTTTTGAGAAATCAGTTGCCAGTCTTATGGGTGCTCCCTTGTAAGTAACTAACTGCTTTTCTCTTGCCAATTTTAAGATTCTCTCTTTCTATTTAACCTTCAGCATTTTAATCATGATGTATCTTGGTGTGGACCTCTTTGGGTTCCTGGTTTTGTGGTCTCTCTGAGCTTCCTGGGATTTTATGTTTATTTCCTTCTCCAGGTGAGGGATGTTTTCCAACATTATTTCTTCAAAGAGCTCTTCAATGTCTTGTTTTCCTTTAGATACCCCTATGACAGGGATGATTTTTTATTTAATAGTGTCACATAGGCTCCTTAAATTATTATTATAGTCTTGGCTTCTTTTTTCTTGCCATTCTGAATGAGTGTCCTTGGTTTCCCCATCCTCTATATTGATTCTCTTCTTTATCCACTCTATTGATTCCCTCTAATATACTCTTCATCTCAGATAATGTGTTTTCATTTCTGACTGGTTCACTTTTATAATTTTCATTTCCATTTTTATGTTTTTTACCTCTTTGTTAAAGTTCTCACTGAATTCATTTACACTTCCCCTAAGTTCATTGAGCATCTATGTTTTTTACCTCTTTGTTAAAGTTCTCACTGAATTCATTTACACTTCCCCTAAGTTCATTGAGCATCTTTATAACCAGTGTTTTGAACTCTGTACCTGCTAGATTGCTTGACTCCATTATTCCTGGATCTCTGTTCTGTTCTCTCATATGGTTTCTGCTTCTTTCCCTTCCCATTTTGGCTGCCTTTATGTGTCTGTTTCTATGTACTAAGCAAAGCTCCTAAGTCTCCTGATCTTATTAGTGTAATTTTGTGTAGTAGGTGTTCAGGGGCAGAGTTCTGAGAGGGATTCAGCTGCAGGCTGTTTAGCCCCAGCCTGGTGCCCTCCGGGGCCCTCTGTTAAGATTCAGCAAGCAATCCACAGGTGCTGTGCTTATAGTTGCCTAAGAAACTACACCAAAAACTTAGGCCAGCTGCCACCAGTGTGAGTCTTGGCACTGATCAGCAAGTAGTACTATGCTAGCTGAAGACACACCTAGATGTATCTTGGGTGGGGTCGGGTGTTGGGGGAAGTGGAGTTTCAGAGAATCCTCTGGGCAATGTGACCTGTATTATCCAGTTTGATGATGTCCCAGGTATGGCAATGCTGGATCCGCACACTGGGTTGGGACAGGGCTCAACAGAGGAAAAATGGATACCACCGGCACTTCTGTCTGGAAGAGTTCCTCACCTCTAGCCCTTACTCTGACAACTCGGAGTCCCCCTTTAAGTCCCTGGTGCTCTCCTAGCAGCCATCCTGGCCCTGGTGCTCAGAGTGAGCAATTCCATCACCACGAAACTCCATTCACAGACACAGCCCCTTTAAGAGGAGTGTCTGCAGCTGCCAGCTGCCATTGTCATAGCCTCTGTCCCGCTCATCCGCTCAGGACCAGGTGGCCTTGTGTCTTTGCCCCCTCCCACCTTTTACTGTTGCCGGTTGATTAATTATTTCTCTCCTTAGTTGTAGTGCTTCTGTTCATCTAGATCCCAGGTGACTTTCCTTGCTGTTTGCTCCATGTTTCCATTGCAACTTCGATTTTGTCACAAGAGGGGTGATCAAAGCCTCTGTCATCTACGCCATTTTTTTCCTTATAGTCTTTGTTTTAAAGTTTATTTTGTCTGGTATAAGTATTGCTACCCAGCTTCTTTTTCCTTTCCATTTTCATGAAATATCTTTTTTTTCCATCTTTCCTTCCAGTCTGTGTCTTTTGATGTGTAGTAAGTCTCTTGTAGGCAGCATACATAAGGATCTTGTTTTCTTATCCATTAAGCCACACTATCTTTTGATTGGAAAATTTAATCCATTTACATTTAAAGTAATTGTTGATAGATATATAGTTATTGCCATTTATGATTCACATTTTTTATCTTTTTTTTATTATTCTTAAAGAAGTCCCTCCAACATTTCCTGTAATATTGACTTAGTGGTGATGAATGCTTTTAGCTGTTTCTTGTCTGGGAAGTTCCTTATCTGTCCTTCAATTCTAAACGATAGCTTTGCTGGGTAGATTAATCTTGATTGTAGGTCCTTACTTTCCATCACTTTGAATATTTCCTGCAGATCCCTTCTGGCCTGCAAAGTTTCTGCTGAGAAATCAGCTTACAGTCTGATGAGAGCTCCCTTGTAGGTAACTAACTGCTTTTCTCTTGTTACTTTGAAGATTCTCCCTTTATCATTAAACTTTGTCATTTTAGTTATGATGAATTTTGATGTGGGCCTCTTTAGGTTCATCTTGTTTGGAACTCTGCACTTACTTGACTTTAATATCTATTTTCTTTGCAAGGTTAAGGAAGTTTTCCATCATTATTTCTTCAAATAGGTTTTCAATTCCTTGCTCTCTCTTCTCCTTCTGGTACTCCTATGATATGAATGTTGGTACACTTGATGTTGTTCCAGAGGCTCCTTAAACTATCCTCATTTTGGAGGGGATTCTTTTTTCTTGTTGATGTTCTTATTGGGTGTTTTCTGCTACCTTACCTTCTAAATTTTTGATTGGATCTTCTGCTTCATCTAATCGAGTGTTGATTTCCTCTAATGTGTTCTTCATTTCGGTTATTGTATTGTTCATTTCTGACTGGTTCTTTTTTGTGTTTTCTATCTCCATTTTTATGTTTTCTATCTTGTTGGTTGATGTGCTTACTAAGATCATTGAGCATTCTTATAACCTGTGTTTTGAACTGTGCATCTAGTAGATTGCTTGTCTCCACTTTGTTTAGTTCTTTTACTGGAGGTTTGTTCTTTTCTTCCATTTGGGACATTTCTTTGTCTGCTCATTTTATCTGCCTCCCTGTGGTTTTTTCCTATGTATTATGTAGAGCTGCTATGTCTCCTGGTCTTGGTAAAGTAGCATTATGTAATAGGTGTCCTATGGGGCCCAATGGTGCAGTCTCCCTGGTCACCTGAGTTGGATGCTCCAAATATGTAACTTTTGTCAGTATCTGTACCCTCCTGTTGTAGTTGAGCCTTGATTGTTGTTGGCACATCAATGGGAGAGATTGATCTGTGGGCTGATTGATTGTGAGAACTGGCTGTGACTACAGTGGGGGAGCTCTTGCGTAAGGACTGAACCTACAGAGATGGATTCATGTTAGTGGGGCTCTAGTTCTTGCCCAGTCTGTCCCTTGTGATTTTCATATGTGGAGGTGGCTGGGTGGTGCTCTGGTATGGCCTGAAGCTGGTCTCTAGGTATGTCAATTCTGGAGCCTCTTAGAAGGTGCTTCAGTGCATGCCAAAGTCAGCTGCTGCCTCTGTCCTTCCTAGGGCCACTTGGTATGAGCTACAAAGTGATCTGCATGTGGTTGCCACTTATGCTTGGCTTTGAGGTGCCTAGGAGAAAGTAAGCTGCAAACTGAGACTGGCCGTCACTAGTGCTGGGCTTGGAGCTGCTTAATAAGAGGTACAGGGCATGCTGAGGCCAGATGCTGTTTGTTGAGATTTGCAAACCTTTAAGAGATTTTACTAAAGTTCACAGTATGACCTAAGACAGTCCATTTGTATAGAATAGAAACTGGAAGTGGCTTGTTTGGGCCCACGAGTTGGGTGGGATGATCTCTGGGAATCACCAGGGCAGGGCAAATGGTGTTAGCTAGGTTGATGGAGACTCAAATATAGTGCCTATCTGTACATGTGTGCTGAATGAGGGTAGAGCTCAACAAAGGAACGATGGCTTCTGCCAGCACTTCTGTCTGGGAGAAAACCGCCCCTCCAGCCCTCTCCTTGAGGCCAAAAAAATTAATTCTTCCTCATACGTCCCTTGTACCTTTTGAGTTGCTGCCCCAGTGCTGGAGCTCAGTGTGAGTGTGTCCATCCAGAAGTAAGTCCGTGCATGAGCCCTTAAAAAGTAATGTCTGGTACTCCAGCAGCCCTCTGTTTCACTCAGTCACAATCTCCATTGGTTTTTACCACCAGAACTTGTGAGGACTTCTCTTTCTGGCACTGGAAGCCTTTCCTGGGAAGTTTGTATGGAGCTGAGACCCCCTCACTCCTCAGTCCTGCAGTCAATGTCACTTTCCTGGTTTTTAACCACCACATGTGTGTGGGGGACCATCCCATTCCATGTCTCTCTGATCCTGCCAGTTTCAATATGTTTTCTTCTGTATGTACTTAATTGTAGGACTTCTGTTCAGCTAGACTTCAGGCAATTTTCAGTCATGGTTCTTCTATAGTTTAGTTCTAATGTTAATGTTGTCATGAGAGGAAGAGAGTACCGTGTTTACTTACTCTGCCATCTTGACCGGAAGCGCTAAAGCATTTTTTGATCTCTTTTTTTGAAGCTAAAGAAAGTGTTTTCACATAAATTATCTCATTTGAGACTCACTATGGGAAGCAAGCAGGGCAGATGAGCTTATGTCAGATTTACAGATGATAAGTTGATAGAGACATTTAGATGATTTGTCCAAACTTTGGGTTTCTTTGTTTTTTTGTTAAATCCTAGTAAGTAGCAGAATGAGGACAAAACTAAATTCTTCTGACTCCTAGTTCAGTGCTCTTGGCCCTACACTGAACAACCTTTCTCAATTTCTAAGTCATTTATTAATCTTTTTTTGATGTCTAACCCTACTTAGGCCCATTCATTAGGTTACTTCTTAAAACAATTGCAAAGCAATTGGAGAAGATCCAGAGAAGTGCAGCAGGGGTGCGGGGGGAGGATTAAAGTGTTAGTAAATAGGGTCTATGAGGAAAGTTTAAATGAGTTGGTTTTGTTTAGCCTGGTGAAAGAGAGCCAAGAGGCAGTTTAATTACCATCCTCAAGTATAAAAAGTTATAAAGAGGGCACTGACCAACTGTTCTGAATGTCTGACAGTACCAGAGCAAATGAGCTTAACTAGACTAGAGATAGTGTCAGCATTAGAAAGGAGAGAGGAAATTGGAAGAAAATAAAACCTCACCAGCTGAGACTATAAAAAATTGAGCCTTTTATTAATTATTGAAAAATCAGATCTAGAATAGTTTTAAGATTGTTTTCAAAAATATACAAATATTCCAATTTAATCCTGTGTTGATAAATAACTCTCCTTATACAAGATTTATTTTAATGAATAGATAAAGCTATTTCCTATTTTGTCTATCCATTGGATGACTAAAAAATTGACTCTTGAAAGATATTTAAACATCCCCCTTCAGTCTTCACCATATTTTTGTGTTTTCCATAGATAATTCAAAGGTAAATCTCAGCATAGCCCCTGACTGAATTATAGCATATGCAAACTTAGTGGGGCCCAAACCAATACATTTCAATGTGCTACCCAGAAAAAATATAGAGTGTGTGATTTCACCCTAGAAATAGTCCAGGATAAAATCACCTCATCATGGATGATGTGAAAAGACCTCTTCTTAGGACAGAATCCTGAGGTGTCTCAATCCCTTAGGTTTCTTTCATTTGAGGAACCCTCACTCTTACTTCAAATATGATCATTTTAAGAAATAAAACATCCAAGTTAGGAAGTCAGATTTCTAAAGATAACAAATAAGAGGAACACTGTTAAAGTCCCTTCTGAAGTATGAGGCTGTAACACAAAGGAGATAGTGCTCACTCCAAAATATGTCTAGCAATTGGGCTCAATAGAGCACTATTACCAACAGCTAGATCTAGGTCAGGTGACATAAAAATGTTATAGTCTTATAACATTTTTAGTCTGCTCCTTGCCTCACCCTCTACTCAGCACATGGTGGTATCATCCAGATCCTCTCCACTTTTTGCTCCCCCTTTGTCCTAGTCCTTACTCTCAATGTTCCTTGTAGAACATTTAGCTGACTTACCATTCATAAGACATCTCTTCTTCTTGGAATATTTTGTCTGTATTATAGTCAAATAAACACAAGCTTGAGAATTAAATAGACATGACTTCAAATTCTAGCTCCATCACTTCCCTGTTGCATGATATTGAGGAAAGTGACAATTTCTTTAGGGCTCAATTCTCTCATGTTAAAATATTATTCGACTGTCTTCCTTTCATGTGATCCTCATGTGTTGTAAGGATCAAATAAGAGAAAATGTGGAGAGCATGTACTTGGTTCCCAGTAGGCACCAAATAACTGGCAACCATAGCTATTTGCTCATGAGTGGTAAGTTTTTGTGCTTATGAAAATTTATTATTTAGGAACCATTGCTCAAGAACAGTGTCCTTGTGGATTTTCTAAGCTATCATTTTAATCTAAAGTCCTGTCATAAGAAGTCTAAGACTTGAGATATGCTCAGTTCTCACTAATACAAGTTTAGCATGTAGATGACCCCTTTCTTTCTCCAGCGTAACATTGGATAACACACATTGATTGATAAGCTTAAGGACTATTTGAGAATTAACTAGACTTTTCAGTATCACTTAAAATCATCAAGAGCACTAAAACTTTGAGTTACATATGACAACTGGGCATTTTTTTTCCTCAAAAAAACTAAGTTTGAATCTCATTTTTGGTATTTTGACTTTAACAATCTTACATATATTGTTTTCCAAAAACTATATTATCACTGTTACCAAATAGAATTAATATAATTAAGAAATATGGCCATAGGAAGTAATATAATCTTTTTAAAACAATAAATGTATAGTTACAGAAGAAGATGTTATATTCTTCCTTATTATAGTCACTTTTCCAATTTAAAATTACTTTTACTAAAATAAAAAATGATATTTAGAACTTAAAATATCTGGACTATAAATTCTATTACAGCTGTTACTCAATAATATGAAATAGAATTTGGATATCTCTTCCTATTTTTTTTTATATTTTTATTTTTTTCAATTAGAGTTGACATACAATATTATATTAGTTTCAGATGGACAATGCAGTGATTAGACATTTATATAACTTACAAAGTGATCATCCCAATAAATTCAATACCAACCTCACATCATACATAGTTATTACAATACTACTAACTATATTCCCCATGCTATACTCTACATCCCATGACTATTTTGTAATCACCAATGTGTACCTCTTATACTTTCCCCATTCATCCATCCTTACATGCTCCCAATCTAGCAACTATCAAATGCTTTTCGTATCTATGACTTTGTTTCTATTGTTTATTTGTTTATACGGTTCTTTAGATTTCACATAGAAGTTAAAGCATATGACTTACTTTACACAGCACAATACCCTGTAGGTTCATCTGTGTTGTTGCAGAGGGCAAGATTTCATTATTTTTCTGTGGCTGAGTAATATCTCATTGTGTATATGTACCATGTTTTTATTCATTTATTCACTGATGAACACCCAGGTTGCCTTTCTATCTTGGTTATTGTAAATAATGTTGCAATGAACACATGATGCCCATGTTCCTTCAAAGTCGTGCTTTGAGTTTCTTTGGATAAATATTCAGAAGAGAGATTATGGGGTCCTTCTTTGTCTCTCGCTATAGCCTTTGTTTTAAAGTCTATTTTGTCTGGTATAAATATTGCTACCTCAGTTTTTTGTTTCATTTTTCATGAAATATCTTTTTCCATTCCTTTACTTTCAGACTGTGTGTGTCTTTTGATGTAAAATGAGCCTCTTGTAGGCAGCATATGTAGGGGTCTTGTTTTCTTATACATTCAGCCACCCTATGTCTTTTGATTGGAGCATTTATTACATTTATATTTAAAGTAATTGTTGATAGATATGTAGTTATAGCCATTTTGTTATTCATATTTTTATCTGTTTTTCTTCTTAAAGAAATCTCTTTAACATTTCTTGCAATACTGTTTTGCTGGTGATGAACCTCTAGCTTTTTCTTGTCTGGGATGCTTGTTATCTCTCCTTCAATATCAAATGATAGCTTCGCTGGATAGAATAGTCTCGGTTGTAGGTCCTTGCTTTTCATCACTTTGAATATTTCCTGCCAATCCCTTCTGGCCTGCAAAGTTTCTGCTGAGAAATCAGCTGACAGTCTTATGGGAGCTCCCTTGTAGATATCTAACTGCTTTTCTTTTGCTGCTTTTAAGATTCTCTCTTTGTCTTTAATCTTTGGCATTTTAATTCTGATGTGTCTTCATGTGGACTTATTTGGGTCCATCTTGTTTGAGACTCTGTGCTTCTGGGGTTGTATGTCTATTTCCTTTGCCAAGTTAAGAAAATTTTTGTCATTATTTCTTCAAATAAGTTTTCAATTTCTTGCTCTCTCTCTTCTAGCCTCCTATGATGCAAATGTTGGTATGCTTGGTGTTTTCCCAGAGGCCCCTTACACTATGCTCATTTTTTAAGATTCTTTTTTATTTTTGGTGTTGTGATTGTGTGTTTTCTCTACCTTATCTTCTAAATCACTGGTTTGAGCCTCTGTTTCATCTAATCTACTGTTGATTCCCTCTAATGTCGTCTTCATTTTGGTTATTATATCCTTCATTTCTGACTGGTTCTTTTTTATGTTTTCTGTTTCCATTTTATGTTTTCTATTTCTTTGTTAAAGTTCTCACTGAGTTTATCTACTATTCCCCTAAGTTTATTGAGCATCCTTATAAGCAGTGTCTTGAACTGCGCATCTGGTAGATTGTTTGTCTCCATTTTGTTTAGTTCTTTTTCTGGATCTTTGTTCTGTTCTTTCATTTGGTATGTATTTCTTTGTCTCCCCATTTTGGCTACCTCTCTGAGTTTGTTTCTATGTATTAGGTAGGGCTTCTATGTCTCCTGGTCTTAGTAGAGTGGTCTTGTATAGTAGGTATCCTGTGGGATCCAGTGGGCAGTCTCTCTGGTCACCTGAGCCAAGTGCTCCAGATTTGTATACCTTGTATATATTTTTTAGACCTTCCTGTTGTAGTTGAGCCTTGATTACTGTTTGAATGTCAATGAGAGGGACTGACCTTCAGGCTGATTGATTATGAAGACTAGCCATGACTATAGTCGAGGAGCTATTGTACAGAGGCTAACCTTACAGAGCAGGATTCACTTTAGTGGGGCTCTGGAGCCTACTGAGTCTGGTGTTTGGGTGTGTCATTTATGGAGGTAGCTGGGTGGTGCTTTGACTGAGTCCAAACTGGCTACAGGGCCTGCCAGCCCCAGGGCCTCCTGGGAGGGGCCTAACTACAAGCCAGGTTCAGATATGGCACTGAAAGAAGTCTGCACCCTGGATGTGGGAAGAGCTCAACAAAGGAATATTTCTTCTTCTAGCACTTCTGTCTGGGAGAGAGCTGCCCCTCCAACCTTCACCCTGAAGTCAGATAATTCAGTTCTTCTCTTTATGTCCCTAGTGCTGGAACTTAGAGTGAGTGAGTCCCTCAGGAAATAAGCCAGAACTTGTGGGAACTTCTCTCCTTGGCACTGGAACCCTGGGCTTGGGAGCCTGGTATGGGGCCAGGACTCCTCACTCCTCTGGGGGTGACCTTCACAGCCAAGACAATCTTCTCTATTCTCAACCACCACATGTGGTTGTGGGGCCAACCCATTCTGCATCTCCTGTCAAATCTTGACCGATGGAAAACTGCCTCAACAAGGATGGGATTAATTTCACTAGAAGGACCAGGTGGGTGGTTGGTAACAATGGTATCAAACTGATCGAGAGCTCTTTCCCACACTTGGTCTCATCAAAGTCCAGATAGTGAGATGTTGGCATGAATCAATCAATGGCCTTTGCCCTTCAGTGTTAGTATAGTAAATAACTTGAGTCTGTACATTTTATTTTTTGTTACAACACTTATTTTTCATTTACTTGATGCCTCTCTGTAGGGTTATCCAGAGGTCCAAATTATTGTAAACATAAGGGTCCTCTGGCAATGTGAGACTGAACAATAACTAGCTTTTGTATTGCTGTTGTAAATTGTGGTTCTCACAGCCGTTATGAAACCATTACAGTATCTGTTAGAATCTGGGACAAGACTCCTGTAATCATGTAGCTGTGTGATGAACTTTCTAATTGCTACATTTTTGGTGCTCTTAAACTGGGGAAATTTCCTAATAAAACTGGATGATGATTATTAAAAACTCATTAATATTCACAAGCCAGTAATTCTTACCCATAGGACTTTGTCAACCCCTCAGTGCCTACAAAGGCTTAACTGGGGCATTCAAGATGTAAGCTATATTAAAAAAAAAAAAAAAAACAGGTATCGGGGTGTTCTCCTCCCATGCCAACTGGAAATGTATTCATTGCCTCCAGAGAGATAACCTAGCTATATATGGTTAATGTTTCCTTTTTTCTGGTTTTTTTTTAAAGGATAGATCTGATATCTTACCTAATTTAAGTGATGAAATTAACTCAAAATGAAGGACGATGTTTGCATTAGTTTCAGTTTTCCATTTTAACTGGTTCATATTTTTAAATTCTTGATTAAAATACCAGCATCAATCCTAAAATGTTGGTGTTAATGAATGGGAGAGAAGGTCTTTTGATTTAATAAATCTTTATTGCAATCTATTATACCTTCTTATATGTAAAAGGCACCTGAGCAAGAGTATAACAGTGGATGTGGATATAATGAGGAAATTGTGATAGATTTGTGAAGAACAGACAAACCTCAGTTAATCTGAATCCAACTACCAACCATCCACCCATCCCTTCCTGTCAAATTAATCCCATTCTTGCTGAGGCAGCTTTCCTTCAGTCCAGATTTGACAGGGTAAGAAAGTCTCTGCCAAAAGGTTACAATAAATTAACAAGAAAGGGACAAAATTCAAAGGCCCGAGACTTGGGGAGATTGTTGACAATTAGTGTCGCATCACTAGATACAGAGCTAAACTGGAAGGATTTAGTAGCCAGATACCACTATTCTCTCCCCAATATTTTTTCAACTATGTGGAGCTACCAACAGCCTCCCAAATATATATGTACCATCAACAGCCTACTCTAAACAAGAACAGAAATTGACAAATATCTTCTGAAGTAATCCAGTGTTAGCCAAAGACCAGAAAGTTGGCTGAGTTCTATCTCAAGATAACTGTGACCTTGCACAGCCACCTTACCTTTTATCATTTTAACAACTTCAGTCATAAAATATAATTTTTTTCCCTGCCTTACTAAGATAATGTTAAAATTAATCAGAAAATTTCTCTAAGATATTCTAAGATCCTCAGAGAGTGCAAGTCTATGCCTACAAATATCGAGCATTAAAATTAGAGTCACTGTACCTCATTTCTTAAGGAGAAAATGGTTAAGGAAAGAAACATGTGGATACTGAGCCTGAGAACTCAAAAAGCATTTAAACTCCTTGTATACTCTGAGGCATGTCTCAAGAAAGGGAGACTAATGTGGTAGAGTCAAAGAAGAGTTCAGTGGTTAGTATATGCTCCCTGATTATTTGAAGTTTTCATGTTTGTTTTTGACTGTATGATGTTATTTTACTATTTGGATTTGTGAGTGCCAGAAACAGAGTGGAAGGTGCTTTGATTATGGTATTGTGGGCCAAACAGTTCTGTCTTACCATAGTGGGGTTAACTGGTCATAAATAAGGGTATTGTGATCAAATTTATGTGGTTTAACTTATATTGTTCCTATGTCTTTAATTGTCCCAACAGTGGAAATTCTGGCGTTCAGTATAACTGAATCATTATTGAGAACAGAGGCAGGAAGGGTTCAGTCTCTTTCAAAGTTCAGCACTAGCAGAAAATGTACCCACCAATCTTAAGAATAAGGAAACAGACAGGGATAACTGGGTAAACTGACATGCAAATCAGAATCTCAAAATGATGCTACTTAAGAGACACACACACTTACAGAGGTAAATAAGAGGGAAGGATCAAAAGAACTTCAGTTATAACGTGTCTTAGATTAAAAGGTGAGTATCGGTGTGAAAATATCTTTTAGGATATGAGAATTCAATTCTTTGGGGTAAATACCCAGTAGAGGGATTGCTGAATCATATGGTAGATCAATTCTTAGTTATTTGAGGATCTTCCATACTATTTTCCATAGTGGCTGTACCAATTTGCAGTCCCACCGGCAGTGCATGAGGGTTCCCTTTTCTCCCCATCCTCTCCAACATTTGTTATTACTTGTCCTGTTGATTATAGCTATTCTAACAGGTGTGAGATGGTATCACATTGTGCTTTTGATTTGCATTTCCCTATTAGCTAGCGATGTTGAGCATTTTTTCATGTATTTGTTGGACATTTATATATCCTCTAGGGAGAAGTGCCTATTCAGGTCCTCTGCCCATTTTTTGATTGTATCATTTTTTTGTCATTTTAAGTTGTTTGAGTTCTTTAAAAAATTTGGATATTAACCCCTTATCATATGTATCATAGGCAATATCTCTTCCCATTCAGTAGATTATCTTTTTGTTTTGTTGATGGTTTCCTTTGCTGTGAAAAACTTTTTAGTTTGATGTAGTACTATTTGTTTATTTTTTCTTTAGTCTTTCTTGCCTGAGAAGATACATGAGAAAAAAAATATACCAAGAGCAATGTCAGAGAGTTTACTCCTAGGAGTTTTATGGTTTTGGGTCTTACATTTAAATCTGTAATCCATTTTAAGTTTATTCTTGTATACGGTGTAAGAAGGTGGTCCAGTTTAATTTTTTTCTTTGCATATATCTATCCAGTTTTTCCAACATCATTTGTTGAATAGACTGTCTGTATACCATTGTATGTTCTTGCCTCCTTTGTCATAGATTAAATGACCATATAGGCATGTGTTTCTTTCTGGGCT
>NW_006441066.1:198586-199443 GCF_000325575.1 Pteropus alecto | reverse complement strand
GTCCTGGCTAGACTCACTAATAAAAAAGAGAATGGACACAAATAAACAAAATCAGGAATGAAGGAGGAGAAATCATGACAGATACTGCAAAAATACAAAGGATAATACAAGAATACTATGAAAAAATATATAACCAAATTTATTAACCTAGAAGAAATGGACCAGAACTTAGAAAAATACAACCTTCATAGACTGAATCAAGAAGAACTAGAAAATCTAAATAGACCGATCAGCAGTATGGAAATTGAAACAATCATCAAAAACCTACCAAAAAGTAAAAGTCCAGGACCAGATGACTTCACCAGTGAATTCTACCAAACATTCAAAGAAGATTTAATATCTATTCTCCTCAAACTCTTCCAAAAAATGGAAGAGTAGGCAATACGTCCCAACTCATTTTATGAAGCCAATATACCCTGATACCAAAACCTGGTATAATAATACACACACGGATAAAACTACAGATCGATATCTCTCATGAACACAGAAGCAACAATCCTAAATAAGATACTAGTGAATCGAATACAGCAACATATTAAAAAGATTATACACCACAATCAAGTGGGCTTCATCCCAGAGGCACAAGGATGGTTCAATATACGCAAATCGATTAATGTTATACAACGCATAAACAAATTAAAAAATAAGAATCATATGATCATATCAATAGATGCAGAAAAATCCTTCGACAAGACAAGGCATACATTTATGATCGAAACCCTATAACAAAATCAGTATAGAAGGAAAGTATCTTAACCTGATAAAAGCCATATACAACAAACACTCAGCCAACATTATACTCAATGGTGAAAAACTAAAAACCTTCCCTCTAAGATCAGGAACAAGGCAAGGCTGTC
>NW_006441066.1:162872-196656 GCF_000325575.1 Pteropus alecto | reverse complement strand
AATATAACATAACTATGAGAGATGAACGCACAGTATAAATATATATATGCCTTACTATTAAAGTGTAGAGATGAAGCTTATTGGATTTTGTTAACCCACCATAAAAAATTAATTAATTAATTAATTTAAAAGGATAAACAAACAAACAAATATGTAAATAAATAAATAAGAGGTGAGTATCCAGAGACACTGAAAACAATGGACTAGGCAGTCCAAAATAGTACTATAGAAAGCTTTGTAATGGCCATTCTTTTTTAAAATTAGTTTCAGGTGTACAGTACATTGGTTAGACATTTATATAGTTTATGAAAATATTCCCCTGATTATTTCATCACCCATCTGGCTCTACACATAGCCACAACTGACCATTCTTAAGTACCTTGCCATCACTGCTATCTTTTCAACAGCTCTGAGAGTGAGTCTTTTTCATTTCTCTTGACCTATTTCAAACTACTGCCTGTGATGAATTCCAGAACCTCCTACTTCTCCTCCCTCTTTACTGGAAAACACAAAATCAATTTTTGCTTAACAGACTGTTTTGTTGCAGTTTTCTCAAAGGCACAAAGGAGAGAAACACACCTTATTTGTACACTCATTAACTTAATTTCGGTCTCACCCACTCAAGCACAGTGCAATCCTTCAAACTCTGACCTGAATCCCTTCATGATTTGGTATCTATGGCAACCACCATCCAGCCACTCAGAGAGAGTTGTGATGTGGCAGGAAAGTGTATCTCCCAACAGAGTCATTAACTCTTCTGCATTAGCTACATCAATAACAGATGGCAGCAGGCCCAGCCCTAAATCCTCAGGCATTTTCTTTTATTAGGGAGGGGGAACATTATTCATGTCTCCTCCCTAGAAGAGTTATGGGCTTCTTCTCACACCCAACCTGTTGAAGATAAAGCACCAATTGTGAAATATTGAATCTAAGTGGGATGTTTTTGCTTGAAAAAACTTCCCATTAGTGTACTTCCCCAGTGACTCTTTCCACTGCATCTTCCACCACAATACCTTGCTTGCTAAACTACGGCCAGTGATCTTGAATTTCCCAAAAGCCAATGCATGTAAAATCCTAGCCACTTTCTTTTATTGTCTTTACCATTCATTTTCTTAACTTTCTTAACTCATGTCAAGAATGCATGCATGACAATCTGGCCATCAAACTATATATGTTTTTAAAGTGCAATATTAATAACGGTCCAGGTACTGGAGGATTTATGAGTCAATAGAAAATGATATGGTTTCTCCAAATATAGAGAGAGCTGTTCAGTCTGCAAACTGTTTTCATGAGTTCCATATTATTTGCTTTGCTCAGAGCTTAGCTAAAAAATGATAAGATGGAGATGAATTTCCCTTTACTGTGCTCCAGAGGAAGATGGGGATGGTTCCATTTGCAATCTGATTATGACAGAACCCAAGATATCTAACAAAGACTTTTTGCATAAATAGGTCTAGCTCAGATTATTGTAGCCACCAGCCCCCAAAAGACACACAGACCACCAGAAATCAGTGAGTTATAGGAAACATGCTCTTTATTCAGCCAGCTAGGTCTGCCAGGGGTATGCAGACCCCAAATTAAGCAGCCCCGAAATGTAGAGATACAAGGTTTTTAAGCCCTAAATCCCATTCCTCATTCTGTCTTAAACACAAAGGTCTATTTTTCTCCTATTCACTACCTGTCAACCCACAGGTCGGTTGTGCAAGTGGGGGTACAGAAGCAGAAAGCTTATTGTTGGAATGTTATGTTCCCATGGGCGATAGCCAAGCAGTAATTTTCCAGCCAGCACAAGACTTGGTTGTTTATGTAAACTGAAAAGTATCCATTACCCAAGTGTCCTGTTCATAGAATCTACATAAATAGGAATAATATTTGAAATTAGAGAAGCAAGCGAATAGCTTTATCTTTTTAACTGCATGAAAAAAAGGAAACAGAAGACTCTCATGTACAATTCATTCCAGTAGATCTGCTGAAATGTAGGCATTGGTTTCAAACTTGTCCTTGAAAGCAAGACAACATTCCCATTCATGCTCTGGTGTCAGTTGTCCTGGATAAGAACTAGTGATAAATTTAAAGAAAAAGTAAAAAATAAATAAATAAGACATGATTCTAGCCCTCAAGGGGCTCATACTTTGGAAGGGAAGCAGTCAAGTAAACAGATGATTATGGTCTAGTGTGATAAGGGCAGTTACAGAGGTGAAAACAGATCCTAATAGGAATGTGGAAGAAACATGCCTAACTCAGCCTGACTTAGAGATCAGGGAGGCTTTCTCCTGGTGATTTGTTGAACTGAGTCTTCAAGGACCAATAGTTCATCTGATTTGATGGAAGGGGGTGTAAATTTATATTTGCATAGGTATGACAAGCCCCACTTACTTGTCAGAGTGGATGTTAATAAGAAGTACCAAATTAAGAAATTGAGAATGACTCAGATGTCATAAAACAGAATGATAGAAACTTGATACCAATGACACAAGCTATATTGGCCAGAACACAACTCTACCCTTCATCATGACCTTTTGATCCTCAAGAAATGGAATTTTTCCACCAAGAAATACAGTAACATGGTGTCTGAAATAAGAAGACTCTGCTTAGGGATTAAACTACCCCATCTTTTTACAATGAAGAAACTGAAGTGCCAAGAGAGGGACTAATATATACAATGGCCACACAAGTCATGAGTGAAAGAGCAAGGATTTAAACCCAGATCTGATTCCAATGTCCATACTCTTTGTGACATTTGGGTGCAAGATTATGTCAATATATGAACCAAATAGATATCTACACATGATTTCCCCTGAATAGGCCATCTGACTTCTCACTCCCAACCCACTTCCTGCTCAACTGTCTGAAATTAGTGTTTGGGTTAAGATACTCTGTTCCTATGAAAACATACTACACTAGAAAAATAACATTTGAAATTAATATCACTTCTCATCCTTATTCCCTGTATTTGGAGTCCTCTCATTTCTTATCAACCACAAACATTAATTGAATACCTACCGACAGGGCACTGTGCTGAATGATGTACACATTAATAAGTTTAAATTGGGACCCTGCCCTCAAGAACTTATAGTCTAGTTGGGATGTCAGGACACATGCCTAAGTTGAGTAAATAATTAGTAGTCTGAGAGAAATATGAGAAGTAAAAACTATATAGGAATTCACAGGAGAAGTAGTCACTAGACAGCCAAACTAGAATACAGACTCCACAAGAGTAGGATTTTTTGTGTTTTGTTCACTGCTGTATCCCCAGCACCTAAAACAGTTCGGAACCTAAGTACTCAGTAAATATTTGTTGAAGTAAATAAATAGCTTCTTTACTTTTTCAGGAAAAAAAAAAAGCCCCAAAATTTATCACTTGGAGAATGATTCCCAGTCCTGTATGCACTGTATATTCTGGCTTTTACTCATGGTACTCCACAGAACTACTCAGAGAGACCTGTAGATATGACTGCTTAGCCTATGACTTAAATCTTTGCAAAAATCCTTGCAAAGCTGTGTCCTCCGCTGCTCCCTACTATGGGTGGGGATTTCCCAGTGATGGAGGATAATGTTTGTTTTTTGTTTGTTTATTTGTGCATTATGATCTCAAGCTCTTTTCAGCAAAAGGCACAGCCATTTGATAGCAATGAAATTATGAGAGACACAGCTCCATTATTTGCTTGGCTCATCTAACAAGGCAGAATGTAAATTCTGATTTAACATCAAGCTCCTTTAATGTGTTTTAGTCAGGCTTGAAGGATAAACAGTTGTGATTACTGTCAATAGACACATGTTGTAAATCTGTCTTAGATGCTTACATTCCATTCAAGAGGACTCAAATAGGTGGCACAATACAATTTCCTTTAAAAGGAAAATCGGGAAAGAAAAGCATCCTCAAAAGCAGTCATTTGTGCATCCCAAAATGGTCAAATTCTTGGTCCTCCAAAGCTTTGTACTAGGTTATGATATTTTTTCACATATTTTATTTTGATCATTGTACAAACTCTTACGACTTTTGGCTTCCAGGGCTTGGGAAGATAAGGGTAATTTGAATGTATGGGAACACTGAAGGGAAACCCAAGTATAATTTATATATAAAAAAATAAGTTAGAATGAAGCCATCCTGCTCTCACTATACTAACCTCGTGATACCACAGCTTTGTGCCAGCATGTACATTTCAGTGTATATTAACATAAATGGAAAAGAATCCAATTTCATAATGTAAAATGCTAGATGCTCTCTGACATCTTCCAAAATCTCACAAAGCCAAAATTATTTTTGGCTCTGTGGGTGTACCTCATAAGAAATTAGAACATTATGTATCACCATACAGATATGGTGCTGAACATACTGCCCACTGTAATATTTTCACCTTGTGAGAGGTGTAGTTCAGAAGGTACTTGGTTTATGGCAGAGTCTAAGGAAAAAAATAAAAAGAGGCACATACCTAGAATTGCCTTATACTCTAAAATCAAACATCTTTGAAGCAAGAATAAATATTACCTTGTAGAGCTTTTCATATTTTTTCAAAGTTTTTTGCATATTATCTCCTTCGATCCTCTGAGGTAGTTAGGCTTGATAGTGTTTCTCCATTACATCGATGAGAAACATACATAAGAAGGTTAAATTACTTGCCTGAGACCACATGGTTAAGAGTGCCAAATTCTATTCCTTATTTCCAAAAGACCTAGGCCCATTTTACATATCACATTTAGAACAATGCATTTGAAAAAGCAGCAATGGAACTCTTGTTATACCACATTAACTATGCCCTGCCTCAGTCAGCTCCCCTACTTTCGAAGGGTATGGCTAATAACCTTTACTTTGGGCTTGGACATTTCTCTTTTCCCCTTCTCCGCTTCTTTTTCTTCAAGAACTATTAAGATCCATCTGGAACTAATTATAGCGATTCTGGAATTTGAACTTGCAGCCATTACCCAATAGAGGTCACTTATTTTAAATTAACTTGCCTGGTCAGAACATAGGTTTGATTATCTTCAGAGCCCAATGCAGAGAGGCACCATCTCACTCAGACTTTTAATTAATTAACTAGCTAAATAACCTACACTGTGACAAACTGCTTATGATCTGATGGAATCATTCATTTGCATTCAGACAAGGATCAAAATACATTGTCAGAGCTTCAGGGACTGAGTACTAGAAAACTTCACATAGCCTCTTGGTCAAGGCTGTGAGACTCTTCCCTTTGGTTCCCTTTAATTATTTTTCCTGTGCTTTTGTTCTGATTATCCAACATTCATAACAAGTGCAGCTTGTGAATAAGCAATGATAACTCATGTCATATGCTGATAGAGAATCGAAAATTGGAGTCATAATCATATGAACCAAGCCCAAAGCTTTGAGAAATAATTAGGGGAAACCAAAGGGAAATTCCCAGGATCCCCAACAATGAATGAAAATTCCCAAAGATTCAAACCATAATTGCTCCACACTTAGATAATAATACATGATAGCGGTCTTTGTTGAATTGAACCCATGGTGGGAGATGATCATCCACAGTAATAATGATAGTCCTTATGACGAGTAATTACGATTATAGCTACTAACAATTAATGATTGTGTTAGGAGTCACACAAATCTGACTTTCTTTCCAGGCTCCATCATTTTCTGTCTGTGAGGCCTCAGGCAAGTCATCCAACTTCTCTGTGCTTCAATTTCCTAACATAGAAGATGAAATTAATAATAGTGCCTATCTTAAAGCATTGTGGTGAGAATTCGATGAGATAAAGCATGTAAAAAGTCATTTTAGACAATGCCGTGTAAATAGTAAGTTATCAGTAGATGTTAGCTTATGTTTGTTTTCTGTTATACCCCACCACTAGGCCTTAGTCCAGGGCATCTTCCCACCTAGGAGCCTCCCTTTCCTTCTCTCTACCAGAAACAGTACTCCCACTCTCGTCATTCAAAATATGGTCTAAAAGACATTTTTCTCTCCAGGGGGAAACCCTTTCCTGAAATTCAATGCCCATCCCCTCAGTACACTTTCTAGATTTTATATTATTTTAAAAGGCATCTTCTTCTGCTTCATAAGGATTCTGGACTTTTTTCCAGGGTGTACTTAAGCTTTCCATGTTAGAAACATTTATTGACTACTACCTCAGTGTATTTTTTTGTGTGTCATTTTATTTTAGGTGAGCTGACCCCTTTCAGTATTTCCTTCAGGCCTCATAGTGGAGAATTCCTTCAATTTTTATATGTCTAGAAAGATTTTAATTTCTCCTTCATATCTAAAGGAGAGCTTAGGTGGATACATTATTCCACGCTGGTAGTTCCTTTCACTTAATTGTTTGAATATTTGATTCCACTCCTTTCTGGCTTGTAAGGTTTGTGCTGAAAAGTCTGATGTTAATCTAATGGGTTTTCCTTTATTAGTTACTGTCTTCTTCTTCCTAGCTACCCTGAGAATTCTGTCTTTGTCATTGATTTTTGATAATTTTAATACAACGTGTCTTGTTGAAGGCCTTTTTGGGTCGAGATAATTGGATAATCTGTTGACTTCTTGGAATTCCAATCTCTAGCTCATTCCCTGTGGTAGCTCTTTTGCGCAGATCCCACGAGCAGTGTGCAGTTTGGATGTTTTTTTGTTGTTGAGTTTTAGATGTTCAGCTTATTGTTGTTTCAAGGAGAAAGATCGGGAGATGTCTTTCACTCTGCCATGTTTCTCCAAACTCCTTTCCACAAAACTTTTATGATTATTTTTCTTCTAGTTCTTTGAAAACTGTCATTGGTATTTTGATAAGGGTTGCACTGAAGCTATAGATAGCTTTGGGTAGTATGGCCATTTTAATGATGTTGATTCTTCCTACCCATGAGCCCAGTGTATGCTTCCACTTATTTATATCTTCTTTTTTTTTAATGACATAATTTTCCAAGAACAGGTCTTTGACCTCCTTGCTTAATTTGATTCCTAGGTATTTTATTATTTTGGATGCAATTGTAAATGGGATTGTTATCTTAATTTCTCTTTCTTATAGTTCATTGTTGGTGTATAAAAACTAAACCAACTTCTGAATATTTATTTTGTATCCTCCCACTTTGCTAAATTCATTTATCAGCTCTAACAGTTTTTGGTGGAATCTTCAGGGTTCTCTATATATAGTATCATGTCATCTGCAAGTAATGATGATTTTACTTCTTTTTCAATGCAGATGCCCTTTATTTCTTTTTTTTTTCTAATTGCTATAACTAGGACTTCCAATACTATGTTGAATAGAAGTGGTGTAAGTGGGCATCCTTGTCTTGTTCCTGATCCTAAGAAAAACACTTTTAGCCTCTTCCCATTGAATAGAATGTTAGCTTTGGTTTGTCATATATGGCCTTTATTATGTTGAGGTATGTTCCCTCTATTTCCACTTGGCTGAGACTTTATCATAAATGGATGCTAGATTTTGTCAAACACTTTTTCTGCATCTATTGACATGATCATATGATTTTCATCTTTCAAATTGATAATGTGGGAGCTCCCCAAGGGAGAACTCCATAAGCGCATTGTATCTCCTCTTCTCTCTTTTCAGAGAATTCCATCATTAGGGTCCTGCTTTTAGCTTTTCAAAGTACAATTATTGCCATATGGAAATGTACAAATTAAAAAAAAAACATCACATTAATTGATTCGCAGATATTAAATCCAACTTGCATCCCAGGAATAAATCGAACTTGATCATGGCATACAATATTTTTAATGCATTAATGAATTTGGTTTGCTAATATTTTGTTGCAGATTTTTGCATCAATGTTCATCAGGAATAATGGCCTATAGTTTTCTTTTTTTGTACTGTCTTTGGTTTCGGAATCGGAGTAATTGTGACTTTGTAAAAAAGAGTTAGAAAGCTTTCCCTCTTCTTGAATTTTTTGGAATAGTTTGAGAAGGATATGTTAATTCTTCTTTGAATTTTTGGTAAAACTCACCTATGAAGCCATCCAGTCCAGTATTTTGAGGTTTTGGATGTTTTTAATTACTGATTTGATTTCATTAGTGGCGATCAGTCACTTCAGATTTTCTGTTTATTGTTGACTCAGTCTTGGGGGAATGTATGTTTGTAGGAATATATCCATGTCTTCCAGATTGTCGAATTTCTTGGCATAGAATTGCTCATTGTATTTTCTTATAATCCTTTGTATTTCTGTGGAGTCTATAATTACTCCTCCTTCATTTCTGATTTATTTGAGTCCTCTCTTTTTTTTCTTGATGAGTCTGGTTAAAGGTTTATCAATTTTATTTATCCTTTCAGTGAACCAGCTCTTGGTTTCATTCATCTTTTATATTGGTTTTCTAGACTCTATTTCATTTATTTCTGTTCTGATCTTTATTATTTCCTTCCTTCCATTCACTTTGGATTTTTTTGTGGTGTTCTTTTTCTAGTTCTTTTAAGTTTAAGATTAGATTATTAATTTTAGATTTATCTTGTTTCTTGTGGTGGGCCTGCATTACTATGAATTTCCCTCTTAGGTTTGCTTTTGCTGTGTCTCATAAATTTTGAGATGTTGTTTTCATTTTCATTAGTCTCTAAATATCTTTTATTTCTTTCTTGCTTAATCTCATTGTTAATCTATTCATTGTTTGATAGCATGTTATTTAGCCTCCATGTGTTTGTGTTTTTTCAGTTTTTTTCCTTGTAGTTGATTTCTAGTTTCATATCATTGTGATCAGAGAAGACGTTTAAGGCAATATGATTTCAATACTCTTAAAATTATTGAGACTTTTTGTGGCCTAACATGTGGTCTAACTTGGAAAATGTTGTGTGTGCACTTGAAAGGAATATATATTCTGCTGCTTTGGGTGAAACACTCTAAAAATATCAATTAAATCCATCTGGTCTAGTGTCTCATTTAAGGCTACCATTCCCTTATTGATTTTCTGTCTGGAAGATTTGTCCATTGGTGTCAGAAATTCCTCCTTTCCCAGGAGTCTGGGTGAGTGTCCTCATGCTGCCTCCTCCCTGCCTAGGATTTCCCATGGGAGCTCCCCAAGGGAGAAAGAATTCCATAAGCTCATTGCATCTCCTCTCCCCTCCTTTCATGAGAATCCCATCATTGAGGGTTCTGCTTTTAGCTTTTCAAAGTGCATTTATTGCCATATGGAAAAGGTAGTTCCTAAATTTCAATGTGCACCAGAATCATCCGAGGGTTAAAATGCAGACTCCCTGGCCCTAACCCACACTTTCTGAAGCAGACTCTTTGGAGAGGTGCTCGAGTGCTTGTATTTTCATAGATTCTCTAGATAATACATATAGCATATACTTTGAGAAGTGTCCTAAGACATTTCTGGGCCTTCAAGGAATGTGTACTGTGTTCCTTAGTGATCTCTCTACCCCCAAGGCCTCTATGGATTCAAGTGAGAAAGCCTGGAATAGCTACGCCTCCTTGCTCCTGAAATGAAATGTGTACAAGGCCAAGGTCCTGTTGTTACTATCAGAATGGGAGAGCCCAAGACTCCTGGGCAATGATCTACAATTACAGACGAGTGATCCATTTTACTGACTCATCTAAATTTCTGCTCTCAGCTCCCTCACTGCCTGCCTCCAACCCCCATTCTCCCTTATGATACAAATACTGTGAGGACTATGCATAATCAATTAGATTATGACCCGCTCCTTTGTCTCGGCAGAACCCTTTTCCCTACACACATCTTCTTCCCAACCATAGTTTCTGTGTGGTTTGAATTCATGGTTCTGATCAATGTTGGAGGCAGGAGAAGAGGGGGCAGTCAGGGTGGTAGTATGAGTTACTTTCTTGTTGGTTTATCCCTAGATTCTTATCCCTTTTCACCCTCAATCCAAATGTCAGAATTCCAAGTGCAAATTCCAACTGTACCTCAAGGCAGTGCTATCCTAATCAGTGGCCCTAATACCCCACTAAGCTCTGATGTATCTCCATATCCCTCACTCCATAGCAGCAGGAAACCACTTCTTTAAATTTTGAGAATGAGGGACATGAAATCATGAAAGCCTTCATAGAGGAGGCTGCATATAAACTGAGCCTTGAAGGATAGAGGTGATTTCCACAGGGAAGGATAGAGGGAGGGGACATTTCAAAGGGAAGAGAAATCATAAGTAATATAATCATCAGGTACTGTGTTAAGAACTATAGATACATTATTACATTTATTCCTCACTGCAATTCAATGAAATAATAGACTCATTTTACAGATGAGGATATTGAAAAAGAGTTTAAGTTAATTGCCCAATGTTACACAGCTATTAAAGAGCAAAGAAGGGACTCTAACCTAGGTAGTCTATTCTGCAATCTTGACCACCCTATTCAACTGCCTCGCAATTACAGTAGCCCCCACACATACACTTTACCCATGGGGGATATGTTCTAAATCACAGATAGTACTGAATCACAGATAGTACTGAAATCACAAATAGTACTGAATCCTATATATACTGTTTTTTCATACACATTCATATCTTTTCACTTAGAGGAAGCACTTTACAGCTTCTCTTCATCATATTCTAATTGCCAGCATGACTACTCTTGTGATTTGAGGCCATGATGAAGTAAAATAAGAGTTATATGAACACAAACACTGCCAAGACTATGACAGTGGATCTGATAACCAAGACAGCTACTAAATGACTAATAGGCAGGGGGCGTATACCAAGTGGATCTGCTGGACAAAGGGATGATTCATATCCTGGGTGGGATGGAGCAGGACAGTGTGAAATTTCTTCACACTACTCAGAACAGCATGCGATTTAAATTTTTTTGTTTATTTCTAGAATTTTACATTAATATTTTTGGACTACAGTTGACCACGGAAAACTAAAACCACAGAAAGCGAAACTGTGTATAACAGGGGATTAGTGTATTGTTTCCTGTTTTACAGATGGAAAACTGAGAGGTCAAGTAACTTGCCTAAGGTTATACAGCTTGTTATTGGCAAAACTAGGATGCATTGCCCTTAACAGATCCCCTTATATTTACTACATAACCACGTATATCCCTTCTAACTTAGCTTTTCCTACCAATCATTTAAGTCACAATTTCTTATAGATCCATTCCTGGCTACTATCTCAACAAATGCCTAGAGTTGGTCCATAATAAAAATCTTTCATCTAGTGTGTAAGCACTGTGAAACAGCAAGGCTCTCTTGAAATCAAGAGAAATAGTTCTCTGAAATGCATTTCTCTTTGTTTTTAAAATAGCATTCTCTTTAAGTTATCTGTTTGTCAGGTTTCCACTTACAAACAACACAGGAAAAAAATTCTTTAGGTCTTTAACTAGAGACAAAGTACCTACTAGCAGGTTATGTGTTAATCGTTTTCTCTTCAGGTGTACCATGTATATATATTTCTGTTCTCACATTTCTTTCACTGGCTTATAATTTTCTGTTAAATTGGCCATCTTTCCTACTCTAGTGTTGAGATCCTCTGGGCTAGGGCAGGTTTTGGTGACCTCTGTCTCTCCAGTGTCTGGCCCCAGGAGCAGACACTCAACAAATGGTCACTGAAAGAGAATGAAATGTGGTTAAGAGAGGCAACCCTTCAATCTTCTAGGGACTTCAATTCATATTCCTTCTGAGTCAGTGGTATGCAGGTAAACTGGCTCTTGAGGTATGTGCTGGGGAGCCCTGGCTTGTAGTATTGGCTGATTTCTGTAGTGTAAATAGTCCCGCCACGGCTGATTTCAAGCTACCAATGGTTCAATAACTGGCTTACAAAATTCCTAAATATTTAATAATCAGCTTTCAGGAGCCCCCTATTTTTGGCTGAAAGTTTGTGATTCTGCCTAGAATGTTGGACTGTTATTGTGTCAGTATGATCACAAAGGTGAATGAGCTATCAGAGTGCAGAAGATAATGCCAGATTCAAATAACAAGAGTTAAAGAACAAATCAAACCAAACATTAAACATTTGTGAATTAGGAGAATTCTGTGTTTTGCCTCCAATGAACTAAGCCTTAATTATTTGTCATCCATTTGCACACTGAGATACACTTAAATGACATGGCTCCTAGAAGAAGGAGAAACCTGACAAGTAAGCAACTATCCTGAAAATCGCAGATCCAAAAATCACACTGGGTTTCTGAGAGATATTTACTTTTATCTGAAAACATAGATATGTTCACTCACTTCCTTTAGCAGACAGAAAAATCTCACATATTAGGATATCAAAAGATAAAAACATGGCACAAAAAGAAAATGCATTCGCAGAGGCATAATCAGGGACTTCTAAGAACATTTCATTCTCCACATCTCTACAACCACATGTTTCTTCCTCGCCCCTCCCAACTTGGAGGCTCCATCATTCTGGGCTGAACCTGGGTCTCTAATAGTCTACCCAACCATCCATGATTCACTTTTGTACACAGTGATGGAGCTAATTAGTGCATGGTAGGATTTGAAACCAGAACCATCTGACTTCAAGGTTCATGGCTCTCTCTAGTACATTACCTTAATAAATACTTATTTGTTCCAAGATTTAAGGATGATACAGATCTTATCTATAAAGAGTTTTAGACTCTTACAAGTTTAAACACTATAATGTGTTATTTTAGCTGTGATGCTAGATTTGTTGATCCCAATATCTAAAGGTGGAAAGGTGTGACTCCTGGGCTAATGAAGGAAGTCCTGCATAATCCCACCTATCTCCAACTGGTTGTAGCTGGAAACAACATATATTTGAGTGACTACTCAGTCATATGTCAGACATTGACATTTTTTTAATCCAAGTAATGAGTCTACTGGCATTCCTAAACCTTCTACTCACCACCTACATAGTCTTTCCAGTAGGTCTTAGTCAGAAATTCATGATTATAGTGCTTTGGGCCCAAATGATTTTGCAAAATCTACAAAGAAAAATGTTACAATTTTATATTTAAGATAAAGTTGTAAATATTAAAAATTGCTAAACTATGAACATAAAATAGTTGACAGTAAATTTCATAAAAGGATGCATGAAGAATACTGTTATTTAAAATGTATTGTTTAAAATAAATTATCAGTAATCTGGTAGGATAGCCAATACAAAATGCAGAAATATTAAAAGGTTATGCATATGTTTATGTTGAAGAGAAACTAATGTCCTTTATGCTGTATTATTCTAGGCTGAATACTAGTTAAAATCACCCCTACCTCACCTCCCTGAAGAAACATCTAGAATATTTTTAAATATAAATAGGGTACTGTGAAAGGTCTTCTAGATGACGTACTCCAAGAAAAGGTACAGTATTTGGAAATTCATCATCTTACAGGAAGTTAACTGGTGGAAAGGTGGTGTTTTAAGTATTTATTATTGGCCCTATGACCAAGGACTCTAGCTGATCAAAGATGCTGGGCTTCCTGGATGGAGAAGTACATGTAAATTGCCTTAGAAAATGTTTTTGTAAGTTTTCAGATTTATCATTTGTACCCAGTCCCAGCCATTATTTGCTACCTCCCAAAATCCACCCATCATTTTGCTCCCTTACGAGACTCTTGAACCTTTGAAAGTAGATGGGAATATTCTTAAGATTTGAACCATAAGTCAAATTAACCTTATTTTATCAAGACAGGGAGACATGATCTGCATTCTATTCCTTAAAGACATGTCTGCTTTAAGGAAATATTTCCCACCACCCCTGATGGTACACCAGAGGATTTTCAGTGGCATCTGATTGAACATATTTTATTTTCATGCAGTTGTATTTATTTCCTGAATGTAGTTTCATGGATATTATTGCTTTGGATGTGGCTAAATTTAAGTAAAGATGTAGCTATAAAGATAAATATTAAGTAAATAATAGTATTGTGATATGCGGCTAGGACACAAATCATTAAGGAAGTTTGTGAAGGAATGAAATTTGAGAAATTCTGTTTTAGGGTTAATATAATGAGATGTTTCAACCAAGGTCACCATGCATCGAAACGGTCCCTTATCCCTAGGAGCAAGAATAATCTGTTGCCCCAATAAATGGCCAAACTTACTTTTGGCCTTTTCTTGCCTCTTATTTGTACGTTCTCTTTATCTCCTCTCTATTTAACATCAAATCTCCACATATTCCATTCAGCCATAGTGAATGTAATATAAAATTCTGGGAAGTGAAACATCTCAAAGATATGATCTTTGGTGAAATTCTTGTCCTCTAATTTTCACATCCTAACATTTTATTTAATACCTTATTTAATTGCCTTCTCTCTACTAATAAGCTTCCCCTGTAGACAACATAAGCACTGATGAGATTTCTCAGTTATATTCTCATTTTCTTTCTTTATGAAAAGTTTCCACCATTCTTTTTTCATCTGTACTGTCCCCAACCCCACTACCATTCAGCTGACTTCAGTATGGATGATTGGCTCTTCTCTGCCTCACTAATTCAGCACATTTATTCAAGCTAGATGTCTGCAATATGAACACTGTCATTCAGTTATAGGAGAGCTTGTGTGTGCAAGTTGAAATTATTAGAAAATAATTCTAACAGAATTGATTTCTGATGTATGCTCACTTAGACCAAAGCAATTCAGTACTTCAGATTTTCATTTAATAAAATGAACAACTTTAATCATACCTGATAGGTTTATTCTGGGAAGTATGGCATATTCTTAGGCTGATTTCTGTAGCATACCACCATTTAACTCTCAACACAGCTGAAATTAGATAGTTTGCCATAGGACAACAGTGCCTTTTTTTAACTGAGAAAGCAGGAAAGGTAGAGAGGGGCTTTAAAAATGTCTTTTCTTTGAACACAAGGAACATAGTCTAACAATTTTTTCTTAAAGAGAAAATAGCTATACATTAGGTAAATCTGGTGAATGAAAACCTAAAACCTCTCCCATTTTTCTCCCCAGCCCAGCAAACATTCTCAGGTCCCTAAATAAAAAAGAAACAGATTAAGGCGAATGGCAAGACATGTTCTGTACATAAAGCAAGATCAATCTTTATACATAGATTTTTTTTAGCACTGATGTAGAAAATCCAAACCTAGAGATACTTCAGTCCGCAAATAACCTAAACTGCATACTAGATGGATCAAAGGGGGAAAATACATAGATGCTTTTCCACACACGTGTATGTATGTATGTATGTATGTATGTATGTATGTATGTATGTATGTGTATTTTTAATGTGAGCATAGAAAAACAGATGCTTTTGCCTCTAAAGGATCTATAGGCCTCTCTCAAGCCTTGTAGAGCAATTTAACTTCAAATTTTTTTAATTATGAAAAGGTCTATATTAAATTGGAAAAAAATGGCCTCTTACATTGAAAACAAACTGAAAATTTTTTGAATTCTTTTTAACTATTCAGTGATACTCTGCCCCAATTCCAGATATAAGTAGATGAGAGATTCAATAATGGGAATTCTCCCCAAAATGGGTAGACTATGATTCACTGACTTCTTTAACAAGTAATTTAATGTTCTGCTATATGCACAACTCAGTGAGTTATTTTTCTTTCAGATCTTATTTGTGAGGATAAAAGTAAATTTTCTTAAAACAATAAATTTTATCTACATTTCACACATTTCCCCTTATTACATTTATCATATCTGCCACGGCATCAAGTCATCAACCATCTCCAACAGATCTTACAAAGGCACAGTGAATATAATGCCTGGAGTTGAGAACTTGGTATTTCCTTCTTAAATTTCACAATAGACTGTTAAACAGCTTTTATACTTGAAGTTCTGAAACTAATTCAGAAAGAGCTATTATAATTACTGTAAAAGCAAAGTTGAATAGTCTCATGGTTACCAGAGTCATTAAATAACTGAAGGTTATGTCTTGTTCATCTATAATAGATAGAAAGAATAAAGATTTAGGACTAACTCAAGAACCCATTAACTAGTTCTTTTGTGCACTGTATTATGCACAACCCACCTATCCCACCCTTACTCCCACAAACCCTACACAAAAATTCAAAAATGGGCAAGTCCAAGAGCAAAACATGACACTTTAGCAGTGAGGCCTCATTTAGCTCACATCATTAGGATCATTGCTGCCCTGAGTAAGGTAAAATCTCAAGATAATTAAAGTGTACTTTTTTAAATATTGAGACTGAGCATTCTGATAGAAACCTTCCCTAAAATGTATTATACGTATCCTCGGGTTTTTCATCAGAAATTATTGGATGCAATAAGTTATACCCTGATGACTCAGGCATTCACAGAGAACATCCCTGATTATACTGTGCAGTAGTACAATGATGTCTGCTTTTTAAAAAGTCCTCTCCTCCTTTAAATCGGTCTGTCACTTCCTCTGTTGATAGCGTACCTCTTTCTGACATCATCCCCATCCTCCATACATACTCCTTTTAATTTGCAACTTTTCACTTACTGTGAACCGAAAAAACAAGATTGGTAATAACTGTATGTTAAATAAGAGTTAGGAAGGCACTGAAAGTAAGGATAAGGAAATAATTATGGCCTTTGAGGCAGCTGCTTTGTGATATCTAAAGGTTTCTGTGTTTAGATAACTTTCCCATCTCTTCCAGTTTAAGCTAAGTTTTGAAAGGGTTATATTGTGAGAGAGCTACATTCAAATAAGTGAGTTTGTCCAGAACACATCATCTGGGCATGGACTAAAGCAATATTCCAATAGCTTCAAGTTTTTCTGAACCTAAAAACAAAAACAAACAAACAAACAAACAAAAAACAGTGTCTTAGTGAATGAACCCTTCCCACAGTTATTTAACATCACATAATTACACAATGCGCATCCCAAACATTTTCCTGGATGTTATTCAGTTTGACTTTGACAACACTGCTGAGATAGGAAGGACCATGCTCATTGTCCCAGATTGCAGATAAGGAAATGGAGGCTGGAGAAAGTTGAGTGATTTGCCCACAGTCAAATAGTAAGTATATGACATGGTTAGGCTCTAGGTTCTCATCCAGGGCTCTTCTCATAACAATGGTTTCCATGGCTTCCTTTCACCTTTCTTGTGCTCAAAAGGACACTATGCCCTGCCTCTGGTGAGAAAGACTTATTCTGTTTCCCTTTGGACTGTTTCTGTATTTCTCTCTAGACTCTGCCAGATGTCTTTAGGAATCTTGCTCATTTTCTGGGAGAACTCAAAACCCTCTGATTTTATTATGTTGAGAGTTGTCAGTGAATTAAGAATTCAACAAATGTATAGTCCCAACTTGCCATCAATAGTTAACAATATCACCAGTAAGGATGTTTCTCACAAGTGGACACTGCAGAATACATCCCAGCAGATAGCTACCAGCTCATTTTGTGTCATGGAAGCATGAAAAATCATCCCCTCAAGACATTCATTAACTTTTCATTTCCTCCATAAAAAAATCAGTCATAAATGTGGCTCATTTTTTAAATTAATCAAAAACAGCACTCTCACTCGTGTTTTTTCTTTCACTTGTGCACGCTTATGCACGCATGTGCCCTCAATATTTGAACTGACTTGAGGGCTTCTGATGCCAGCATGATAAGCATGATATTTGAATATGTGGCTCCACTCCTCTGGGCCAGCTCAAGCAAATCTCATCCTCTCCAGGAAGCCTCCCCTATCTATCCCAGCAGGATTTAGATACTTCTTCTTTTCCCAGAACCTAGAGCAATCATTGGTATTTGACATTTAGCACATATAAAGAAACCATGTAATGTACTGCCAGGAAAATGGATTCTAGAGGCAGATAGACCCAGCTAATTCCAGCTTTACCAATTCCTAGCTGTGTAGCCTTGAGCAAATTATTTAAACTCTCTTTAGCTGAGATTATTTATCTGTAAAATGAAACTAGTGATACTTAATCTATTCAATTATTCTAGGGACTAATAGATATAAAGTACCTAGTGCCTGGTATATATTAGGCATCAATTAAGGGCAATTGTTTTTATTGTTATTATAATGGCTTTTTATATATAACAATGGTTTAGTATATGTGCAATTTTATTGTCTTCACAAGTTGTTTTTAAACCTTTCGATAGCTGTGTCCAGAATGTAACTTATTGTGAAGCTTAAGCTTAATGGCCTCTTACTTGCACAGGTTCTTTCTAAGGCCTTATTGAAATGTTGTATTCATAATTTTGTATTATTTTTCTTAAAGAGGAATTCTAAAGTGATATTCGCTTCAGGCCTTTACAAAACCTGGTTCCGTCTCTGGTTGTGTCTTTAACCTCTATGTTACCCACCCACCTCGTTTCCACTGCATGTATTCAGCATAGTACTTTGTACATAGTCAGTGCTCAATAAAATAACATTTTATAAAATCCTCAATCAACCAGAATTTTTGCTCTACTTAACTGTGTAGAAATAAGCTTATGTCAAGTCAAAAACTTCTAACTACCAATCAATACATTTGGTTGGAAAATAATCCACTTACATATTTTGAAATAATAAAAATGCACTTTGTAAACTATAAGGCTATTGTTAATACAGTTTTATTTATGAAAATTATGATACGAATGATGGCCTTAAAGCAGGGTTTCTCAACCCCGGCCCTACTGACATTTTTTTGCTGGATAATTCTTTGTTGTGAGGGAGAGGGGGAGCTGTCTTATGCATTGTAGAATGTTTAGAAGCATCCCTTGTTTTTACCCACTAGATGCTAGTCACTGCTCCTAGATACTACAACCAAAACAGTCTCCAGGCATTGCCAAATGCCCCCTAGAGAAAAATCCCCTTCCCCACAGCCCTAAGGCATCACATTTAGCACTAAAAGATGTACAGATGGTCACAAGTCTTTCAAATTAAGTCAGATAAAAGGAAGGCAAGAATTTTAGAAAAGTTTTCAATAAGCAAAAGCAACCTCAATTAACCTGAAAATCCCATTAACCCTATTCCTTGACTGTTTTATTCCCTAGACATTCCAGATAACAATAACAAAAAAAGTATTGCACGTTCTATTTTCTAATTTGTATGCAAAGTTCACCCCATCGGCCACCTCAACAGCTAAGTACAGAAATCTAGTTGATGGGCGGGGCATAAGCTTCATTGCTTTTGCCATCTATTTTAAGTAACGATGATGCTACTGACCTGGAAATTTAGAGATTTTTTCCCTCTTTTTGTTGACATTTTTAACTTAGATATTAGCAATTCTTCCTGTATCCTCTGTCTGAAATTAAAATGCAACAAAAAAGAAAGCTGGCCCAATTAACTATGATTTTACTGTATAAAACTTAACACTTTGTTGATCATTTAAAAGTAATTTGTTCCAGCCATCCCATTGATTATGCAATTGAAAATATCTTTCTTGATTAGCAATATTTCTTATTTCTTATTTCTTATTTCTGCAGGTTGTGATCCTAGGGAAACACTCGAGAGGTTATCACTACATGCTCGCTAACCTGGTAAGAACAAGCAGTGTTTAAGTTTCCCAAGGCAATATAGTCTATTTAAGTTTGTGTCATCTATAATTGTCCAAGAACAAAATACATGAAGTACCTAATTTGTCCTCTAGATGCTTGGAGAAATGAGTCAGTAAACACCAAAACTTGAATGTAATGGCCTTATTTTTAATTAAGATGTATCTGTTTTAACTGTGAAGCTTATTATATTCTCTTCTCGTTTAAAAAATAATAATTTGATGTGATTTTCACTGATTATTCTTAGATTCGATTTGGATTTGAAATATAAACCATTTTACCTCGGTCGAAAATGTAAAACAAGGGACAGGGGGCACAGGAAACTGACTCTTTTCCCAATTAATCCAAGTGTATATGCACATCAGTACTGGATTTGTCTTTCCTGAAGCAGACCACTACTAAATATTTTCAAACTAGATTTCAGAAATAGGTTCAAACATGGGCCATTAAATGACTCTGACACAGTATATAACCACCTTACTACTTATAATAAAACACAACTTGAATCTTTACCTTCAAATTTCCCATGACTTTAAAATTTTTGACATTTTAGAGACTAGTATTTCATTTAGGTTATTTTACAGCTCTTCTTTTCCTAAAAGGCCAATTGTTTTAGGAATTAACAAAATGGTTTCTAAATCAGTAACATCTGTTTGGCAAAGGTATCTCTTTTATGGAATAAAAGAAGAATGTTAAATTATCACTGTGATACCAAGAACCTATTAAATTATTACATAAGTTCTAACCCCAAGTTTGTTTCATTAGCCCAATAGAATCATAATCATTACAGAGGTCTTAAACCAAAATAGCAACAAAGATGAAAGATTGTTGTAATTATATTCTTAGATTTCTTAAATAAAAGAAAAAAATCTTATTTTGTTTTAATAGTGAATATTTTTTTAATTAGAAAGGAAATGTTTCTTAAACCTTTTTCTTAGGAAGTATGTACACTAAAACACTTTCTAAGATGGAGATTAGAGCTACTGCTTTGAAATATAGTATGTATCTTTTCCAATAAATTTCTCAAAATGTAGCACTACAGTCCATTTGGGAGATAAATGAATCAAATCTTTTAGGAGGAGAAATCTTTATTCTTAATTTACATCTAAATACATTCAATTTTTTTCAGCAACCAATAAATAAAGGATGTTTGTTGACTCACTGGAGCTTAGAACAAGCTTGGCATGTCACCTGAGGCAGTTATTGATGGGTTTTGATGGGTTTTTACCATTTGTTCCTCACCAATAAGTATTTCAGTTTCCTTCCTTCCTTCCACCCTCCCTCTCTCTTTCTATCCCTTCCTTCCTCTCCCTTTTCCTTTTCCCCTACCTTATAAGTCTTAGGATTCACCCATCACTAACAGCACATGATACAACTTTTAGTACACACATAAACTTTTTTGTTATAATGGTAATGTATTCATTTAATATGTATTAGAAAAATGCAGAACTAGCATGTCAAAATCCAAATTTTATGGATATTACTTCATACAAGATTAAAGTAGAAATTTAACAACAAATAATTTTAATATATAAAATGTGTCAAATAAATAATAGCATGACAGATACACAGATATAGCTAAATCCGGTTTTTTTGTTTGTTTGTTTTGTATACATGGTCATGGTGGTATGTGGACACTGAAGTTTGGAAAAGGAAACATTGAACTGAGGGTCAGAAAGTTCGAATTGTCATACTGACTTTGCTACTAGCTAGCTATGGCACCTTGGGTAATTCACTTCACTTCTATGGATTTCAGTTTCCTTGCTATAAAACACAGATGGAAGTAGGGGTTATTGATGCATCGGTTGGGTCCTTAGGAAACAGATGGTAAGATATAATTAGAAGTGCAAGACATTTATTGGGAATAATACCTGTGAAAAATAAAAGGGAGAGGGAAACAAGTAGGCAGTGAGAGCTTCAGAGCACAATACAGGTCTTAGATCAGTGAAGCAGGTGGAAAAGAAGAAAGTTTAATAAGAACTTCAGACTGTGGTATAGCTCAGAGAAACTCCTGCCCAGCATACCTGGGAACTCCAATGCAAAGGCTGCACGTAGAGGAACCCTACACTGCCCCAAAATGGAAACCCACTGTACTCACCCCACACACACACACACTACTCAGCCATTGGCTGGCAGCTGCCTAGGAAGCACACACCTCCAACTTGAAAGCTGAGGCAGACCCTGAAGGAACCTGAGGTTGGAGTCTATCAGCTAACTCAACTGCTGGAGGGAGATTCTATCTTAAAGGGAGATCTGAGCCATGCACACCAATGGCTGTCTCAGTTGGCCTAGGATGACCAGATGATCTATAAAGACCTTTCCCATTCTAGAATTCCAACTGGGCCTCCCCAATCCTACTAATAACTCTTCAGGTGAGCACTGGTTTCAACTTTGAGACACAGACATGACAGAAAGATAAGCCCGAGGAGTGATAAAACTACAAGAGAGAATCACTAGGAGAAGTTTGGAGAAAGAATGGTGAACTGACACAGAACTAACATGGAACTCAGAATTATAAAAGTTTTGGAGGTTGCCTACTACAAGAGCAAGCAAAGTCTATTCCTTGAAAAAGAATGTAATGTATAGTGTTATGTCAGTCTGGGTAATGAAAATATGAACTTATTCGCCATACTTTGACTTGCCACCACTTCTCTTTCTCTAGTAACTTCCCTTTTATTGGAACACAGCCATGTGTTTCCATAAGTCCCTGTACTTTATATCACATTGCATATGGGCAATAGAGATAATACCTGTTGTTAATCTCTGATAAAAATAATGAGATATATTATCCCTACCATGGTTTCTAGATTTTTTTTAAAGCAGATTGAAGGAACCCAAACCTCTCCATCAAAGACACACACATCCACACACAGCAAGCCAAAACTATATAGAAGTCATTTAGATGGTCAAAAAAAGGGTAAGTGGAGCTAAGAAGATGATTCCTTTCAAGATGAGCCAGCTAGATGAAAACTAAAGAAGTTAACCTATGTCTTGGAGTAATAACAACATAGAACCACTGCCTCCTTCTACAAATGTGAAATCAAAAACAGTCACACTGCTTACCTAAGCTCTCTGGAATCACCTGCACCAGAGCCCCAAGTGTCCCCTTTGCTACTGAGCTCTATCTGGCAAAGACTTTTATATGCTTTTACATGGACCTTCCCTGACAACAATTGTAATGTGAGAACACTTCAATAGTCCGTGAATGCTTCAGCAAAGGCCTTTCAGATGTCCAGATGTAAGTTTCAAAGTAAACAACAAGCTGCATAAAATTTTAAATTGTTGAAGTCCTTGGAAGAAACAAAAGATCCCAACAGGAGCACGGGCCAAAGATGTGATTTGGTCAGGCTGGAAGTGGACATCCAAATAGAGCAAGTGAGTCTCTTATAAATTTTGTACTAGATGGTGATATCATTTCTTCTTAGGTGTTGTTCCATAATTAATTGTTGTTTCCTCCTTCAGGACTCTCTCTACAATGGTAATATTTCTCTACTCAAGTACCAGAGGTAACCATTATTTATACAATTTATCAGTCAAGCAACCTCTTTCTTTCATGGTAAGGTCCTGGGTCAGGATCCTTTACACTGTGTTCCCAGGCATGTTATATATTGTGACCTATTTTTTAAATATATGTGAATAATAGCATATAAAACCCTATAGTAACCCTAGAAATAATGAAAAAAAAAGTACTAGATCAGGAACTAGGAGACAGGTTTAAATTCCAAGAATTCATCTAACTAGCCTTGTGATAAACCAAACCTCTCTGAAGTTATTTCTTAATATGTAAAATGGAGAGTTAGACCAGATTTCTATTTCACAAAGCATGCTATTTGTACATGAGATAAGTAGTACATAGAAAAACTTCTTCTTAAACTGATTAGTTTTGAATTTATATTAACTGTGTATTGGAAAAGATAACTACCCCATCAAATCTGTGATTTTACAGATACCATTCCTCAGAATGAGGCTAAAGTAGATATTTGGGCTAAAAAACTTAGTCGATGTAAAGAAAAATATTAGTTGAATGGTAGTTCAGATGATCACCTATGGCAAAATTAAAAAAAAAAAAAAAAGAACTCTAAAGATGGTACATTAATGACTTAAATTTGGAAAACACTCCAAGAGCACTTCCAGCTCTACATTTTGTCTTCGTAGAGGGTCAGTTTGGACCATGGAAGGCCAGGAGTGAGAATATATTCACTGCAACTGGGTGAACATTGAGGACATAAGTGGGAGAGCAAAACCAGAGCCCTGTTATCCTTGGGGACATAAAGTCATAAGACAGACTTGAAATCACCCCAGGTGGGTAAAAGCCAAAAGAGGTATGAGTATCTGTAAACTAAGTTGTGACAGAGCTGAGAACCTAAAGGAGCAATCAAAGTAGTCTAGAAGTTGATACAAAATGAACTGGATCTGGGTTGAGATAGTCCAACAACAGGTATTTGGTACCCAACCTCAAAAATTATACCAAAAAAACTATAAGCATTTAAGGTACCCAGGAGAGAATGTGAGCCATAGTAGGACTTATTCAGTGCTACACCAGTTAACTTCTACCTTAGAACACCCAACAGTTTCCCTGCCTAGATCGAGACTGATCCCAGAATTGGGGAAAGTTATTGACCCTGCAAGTAAGGTAACATCAGCTGCCAGTGGTAGAGAGTCACAAGAGCAGAAAATCAAGCAGGCCTTTGTGCTAGGAGAGGTGAGAAGAAAGTGTTTTAGACTTCTCCCTGCTGTGCTAGCTATTTTCTTTAGACTTCTTGTTTGTCTCAGAACTCCTATGAGGAGAGAATTCTTATCCACTCATCTCTCCAATTTCATTAGAGATCAGGAAATTGGCTCAGAACAGATACATGACTTGCCCAAAGTCTCAAAGCTAATCCATTGCCAAGCTAGGTTTACATTTCAGGTTGATCAAACTCTTAATAGAGCACCTTGCTCTTCCCATGTTACCCACTGAAGCATCTCAATGAGACAGAAGGCCAGCCTCACAAAAATCACATAAGAACATTTGCAAAGACATAAATGTATATGAATGAAGTATAAACTATAAATTTATGAGAGTGAAGTGATTAGAGAGAAAAAGGCTTAAAAAACAAGGACAGCTTTGTGAATCTGGATTTGAAACTTGTCCAGAGGGCCATCATGAAATGTATCTTAACAGGTGCCAATTATATCTCCATTATTCATTTCTCTCCTGCCACATTCACTCATGTATTCATTCATTCTCTTTCTCCCTCCACCCCCTCTATCTTCACACTCCTCTCTTTCTCTTCTTCTCTCTCTCTCTCTCTCTCTCTCTCTCTCTCTCTCTCTCTTTCACCCTGCTCTCTCTCATCCTCCTTGTTTCTCTTGCTCTCTCTTCTCTCTTTCTCTCTCCGTCTGCCTCATTCATATTATTAGTATGCCAGGAAATAATGATGGGGGTTACTAGATTACATCTAAGTTTTTCAAATTTTTACTAAAATAAAAACATTATTCATAAACTAGAACCCAAAAGAGGCAGCCAGGAGTAACTTAAGATTGAAGAGGTGAACTCTGCAGTTTATCAAATCTTGGGATGTACCTGAAACAGAGAAGGGCCCACTTTGTTTAGAGAGAAAACATACGCCCATTTTTTAGTTTGAACGAGATTGGATCACCCTGTATTGCTTGTCAATAACTACTGTTCCCTTCTGCAACCTTCTCCTTCCAGGTCTTCCTGTTTTGTTCTCTACTCTTTCTCTTTCTTTGTTTTTTTCCATTTTAATGTTCTAAGTAAAAAAATTTAAATGCTCAAAGCTATGTGTTGTAATCATTGACACCTCAGCAGATGGCGTATAAACACACAGCTCACTGGGCTGGAGCCTGACCTTACAGGCAAAGGAAGTGAGCTTGAAGGGAAGTACTCCCACTGGTCCCAAATGCCAGGAGCCCAGTCACCACCCTTGGGTACACAGCCTCTCTGGTGGATTCACTTTCTTCTCCGATTTGAGGAGCAGAGCCTGGGCTGGGGTCCAACTTCCTACCATGCATTTAGAAAACTATAGATATTTGTCAGTTTAAAGTAGCAAATTTTGAAACTCATTCTTCTTGTCCAAAAATACCTTTGTTATAGTCAACCATCTCTTTCTCTCTTTCTCTTCCTCTCCCCTCCCTTTCTCCCTCTCACTCTCCCCCACCTTTCCTGCCCTCCCTCTCCCCCTCTCTTATCTCTCTCACCTGCCTGAAATTAACATGGAAAGTTCAATTCATACTCAATATTCTAACAAGATGAGTTGAAAGAATTGTTTTTCCGCCAGACCGCCAGAACATATTCTCTAAAACAGTACTTATCAAACTGCCTATAAAGAAGGGCCAGTTTTTTCCCCTCAAATCTTCACAGACCAATCAATGAAAGTATAAGAAAAACAAATTACTAAAAAACATGAAATAAACAAAACAAGATATAAAAAATATAAGCCTATTTTTAGTATTAGATTCAACAGCCATAATATTACCCTGTCAAATTGCTATAAAGGTTTATAAATTCAATTTCTTTCCTTATATCACCTCAGACTAGTAAATAACAGCAGACCAGCAGCAGTCCACATACACATTGGATAATACTGCTCTAAAGGTCTTCAGAATAAGTTATGATTTTTCTGTACCACTTGTGTGCTTAATACCTCGTCAACTTCACTGCAAAGAAGACAGAAGTTACTGTCTTTAAGAACCTTATATTCGTATTGGATGGACCAAACTTGTATAGTTTATGATAATTAGCATGGTGATAGAACAGGTGCTGGGACGGGGAATGAAGGAAAGGCAGAGTGTGGGGAGTCAAAACTCTGCTCGGCATGGCCAGAGAGGGCTTTCAGAAAAGGCGACATTGAAACAGTGATCTGAATGGTAATACCTATTTATATGAAAATAGCATGTGTCAAGGTCCTGAGGCAGAAAAGATCTTGACACCGTCTCTAAATTATCAGAAGGCAGTTTTGGCTAGAGAAGAGTGAGTGACAATATTCTGATTATATAAAGCTTTAGTTAGTCTGGTTAAGGAATTTTAGCTTTTTCCAACAGCAAAAGAAAAGCAATAAAGAATTTCAACCAGGGAAGAGACATGATTTCATTTTTGTTTTTAAAAACCAGTGTCAATGGATGGATCTTATAGTATTTAAATTATATTTCAATATAGCTGTTAATATAAAAAAGAGATCAGAAGCTAATTTTCCTACTATGTCACTTACAATTATCGCACTTATGTCAACTTATAATTATTTATATATTCATACAAACAACTCCCACTAGATTTAAGTTCTGTAAGCTCAGGAACCAAGTTTGATATGGCTCACCATTTTACCAAGAGACCACACTTAGGCAGTTTCAAAGTATATTTGTTGATTGGATTAGAGAATAAAACAGTGAGTGAACAATACAAGCAACCTGGAATCAAGTGCTAATATATATGGTGCAATCTTCAACCCTACATATTACACTTTCCCAGGAGGATGGAGCTGCTTCTAGAAAAAGACTTGTGTCTCTCATTAGCAACCTGATAACTTGAGTTACCACAATTACTATTCATTTCTCTCTCAAAGCATCACCCAAATGAACAATTCAAATGGCACTAAAGGCAGAGCCAGCCTTCACCCAAACTGAGATAGATACTTGTCCATGACAGCCTTCCAACCCCCATTCTAATGCTTTTATCTTTCCTAGAGGCAAGCCATCTCTCCCATTACTCACCCATAATCTACCATCAACTCATTGAAAGCCACCCAACTTATCTTGTCTCTGTTTTCCTCTCTGTACACACCATACCCTAAGAATAGTATTATATGAAGGAAATCTCCACATGATATATTAAAAATAAGTGAACTAAAAGCAAACATTGAATATATTTATTTCCAACTCTCAATTATCCACTCTGCTAGAAAGAAATCGAATTGTAGTATGTATAAATCAAGGGAGGCAGGATAATACTAACGTCATCTGAATCGTTGGAAGACTGGGTTGTGTGGCTATTCTCAGATCAGGGACAATCTGTGTTTAGATGCCAGTTGTGTAACCAATGTCTGTGTAAAAGATGGCCTTGGAGAGTTAATCAAAGGTAGCTTTCAAAACCCTGTATGAATTTCTTAAACACAGAGGTCATGATTGGTTCTACACGGCTGCATTCAGATGTAGGCAATAGTGCATTGGTTCAAACAGATGGGATATGATTAAGAGGTGATACAATTGATGAAATATAGCAGAACTTACAAATCCAAATGAGTAGTTTCCCTCTCAAAAGAATAATTTCTGGAAATTATATCCATATTTCCAACAAGTATTGCCATTGTTGCACAGAGGCAGTTAGCCAAAAACAAAACAAAAAACACTGTAACCAAACTGAGTTGGTGAAATGTAAGCAGCAGTAAAATTTGGTAAGTCTAGTCTAAGCACATAAAAATCATTGAGTATCTAATCATCACTTCTAATTATTAAAATTCCTATGAAAAAAATAAAATGGACTCAACAGATATCCTACATAGTACGGCAAGGGATTTGGAACCTTGGAGTTATTTAGCAATGATGTTATGGCATACACACATACTTATTACACAGAAGGCATTGCAAAGCATGCAATAATAAAAGAGGGCAAAAGCTCATAAGCAGTCAACAATGTGCAAGAGCTTATGTAATAATTGGGGCACGAAAGAAGGGCACAAATTGGCCCTCTTACTACCTGATAGAGATTACAGAGACGAATTTGATATCAATATTTTTAGTCATGATTTTACTAAATGAAATGATTCTGGAAAAATGAAGTTTCAGTAGAGACAGCTAGAGCTGTAAATGATTAAGTGGAGACTCTTTCTAGACAAAGGAACCAAGGTTAAAAAGGGCCTGATGTGGTTAGAGCATGAGATCTGTTGAATAAAATGTATAGATGAGGCCAGGGAAGCAGAAGATAACAGATAATGGAAATCTCTGAAGGTCAAGTAAAGATTTTTGGCTGTTAATATGTATGTAGAAAGTAAGGAATCCTTACAATGATTTGCAGAAAAGAGTATTATGCACTAACCTGTATTTTATGAAGGTAAATTTATTACATTAAGAATAAACTGGAGAAGTAAAGAATTAGAATTCAGAGCACCAACTAGGAAGCTAGCACAATAATCTAGGGCAGTGGTTCTCAAACCCACTTGTGCCTCAAAGTCACCTGATGAGTTTATAAAATTACAGGTGCTTGAGCCCTGCACCCAGTAACATGGTAGGCTTAAAGTGACATTAATTTAAAGAAAGGATGCAGGAAGAAGAAGATATTTGAGAGAATATAATAAGTTTGTTTTGGGGTATGTTCTTTTTAAGAATATGGAAGTTAATTTGTCAGCAGGCAGTTAGAAAAGGGGATCTAGAGTCTCACTGGTGTCTCGTCCAAAGTGAATTCAAGTTAAAAATTTAAAAAAATGAAGAATTAATTTGCTTTACAGACTCTAAAACATGAAAATGTAACAAACTCATTGACTGATGTACTATGTATGATAAATGGTGTCCTCTTGAAAAAGTAGATTCTCAGATCCCAGCTATATGAGAAATCATGACTACCTACCCCCACACTCAAAATTAAAAATGGAAAAAAGGCAAAAAAAGAAGACATTCTAATATCTTTGGTTAGATAGGGCATGCCAGAAGAAACCAGTTTTCAAGTAAATAATGAACTACTATGATTCAGCGATGAAGTAGAGCAGTTGCTATAAAATGGCAACCTGCTTAAATAAAATGAATCACAAAAAAATATCAAAGAAATTTTATGGAATACATTTCATCTTTGGTAAAAATATATCATTTTAAAATATATAATTTTTAAAGCAAATGAAGCTTGATGAGGAAGTAGAATTCATAATATAAAATTTTCTTTTGGAGTCAGACATGTTAAAATACATGTATTAAATAAAAGTATATGGGTTTGTTGCCCTTTTCTGAGCAGTTGCCATTGGAAGAAATGCTTGGGTCAGGCACTTAAACCCTGAAACAAAAGTCAGAACAAACTAAAAAAGATTTAAAGAACTTTAAAACAATTGTTAATTTAGTTCTGAGCCAAGGGCATGAGTTAAAAAGTAAAAACTTATAAACTGTCCAATCGCACAGTTAAATCAAGTAATTAAACTTACACTATTTCTAAAAACAAGAATTTTCTGAAAATAATTTTAAAAATCCATCTCTAATCACATGTACTGCTGTCTGATCACTATACTATTTCTACTCACAGCAGCATGAGAGGATAGAGGATAAGGGAGAAGTCTTGGTTTGTGAGCCAGAAAGAAGCCTAAGTGGGAGTAGTTAGAATATACCTAAGAAAAAGAGGCCTCATGAGAGTGGTCAGAGACCATCAGTGAGGTAACTGTGTCCCACCCATGGGTGTTTCTGTCAGAGAAAAGTAAGGATGGAATTTTCTGGAAAAGGTCACATGATAAAGACTGATTAGTATGAGGCAGCTTCAGGGGTGGAGTCTAATGTAGCTGCCAGTGGAAAATAATACAACAGCTGGCAGGCAGACAGACAGGATGCATGTCTTCTTCTATCACTTCCTGCACCTGCAACCACATCTCTTTTGGGTTTGGGTATTGAAAGCCTAATTCTACTTCATTAGATTTTTATGGAAGTTTTAGGCAACTAGGAACTCTAAATTCCCCAGATAGAAGATTGTGGGTGACCCTTCCAAAGTGCTGGTGATCATGGGAAGGATTGAAATGGGGGACTAGGAGGCAAGAGACCTCTCTCTTTAGCCAGAAGCTCTCTCCTAAAGTATCTGTCTCAACATCTTACCCTAGCCCTTTTCATCTTCCACTTTTACCTAATGGCTTTGGGTGGTAAAATCTGTATGAACAATTTTATAAAGGCTTCAGATAGGCCAGATACTTCAGTTCTCAAACAAACAAACAAACAAAAAACTAGACTGGGAAGTTCTGCTTGTAGATCACAATGTGAGGGGGAAAATGGCCAGGAGGTAGGAAACTAATCATTTAGCTAGGATGTTCATATAACATCCATTTATACATTCCTTAACCTTCTTCCGTTAGAGATCAGTGCTGGATGGCCAATCCTGTTACAAGAATTTTTTACAAGGTTTAGGTAGGACAGGGGATCAAAATTCCCAAAAGTACAGGCTTTGGGTGGCAAACTTCAAGTAAAGATCAATAAAAGAAAAAAAGAAAAAAGTAGACCTAGAACAACCAGCATCTAAACCCCCATGCAACCACTCTCTTCCCTTGTTCTTTTCCCTATTACTTACTGGATCTATGGTGGCAGATCTGTTCAGTTCATGTTATAACAGAGAGTTTAGGAAATTTGTCCTCAATTTTCCAAACTCAAGGTCTGTGGATGAAAAGCTCAAAAAGGAGATCTAGCAAGAGGTTATGAGCAAGAATAATGATTTAAAATAAAAGAATAAGAGGAGAAAGAGAGCCAGAACCTCTATCCTAATACAACCCTGTCTACCACTCGTCTTTATCTACACCCCGCCCCCGCAACAATTTCTCATATCATCACTTACATATTGAAGGTTTGGTGATCAGCTCTGCTGAATTAGTGCCCTTACTGAGGCTTTGGGGAGAGTTAGGCCTCAGTTTTCAAAATGTCATGTACTATGCTTGTCCACACCTACAATAATATCTAGCAATATGTGAAAGAAAACAACATATTTTAAAACAATAGAACAGAAGTGGAAGGGAGACTAAGAGCCAGGCAATTTTTATTCCACAGCCATCAACTCTCTTTTAACTTCCTTCTTTCTACTGTTCTTTACCCTTTTATTTGTTTACCTGTTTTATCTGTTTGGTGATCGTTTCTTTTATCTTAGTGTTTTTATAGAGAGTTTAAAGATATTTGTCATTTTTATCCAAATTTGAGGTTGATATGTTGTCAATTCAAAAAAAGAAATCTAGCAATTTTAATTTGTACAATCTTGGAGAATGTCAGTGGACAGCTGAACTGTGGGATTTAGCAATATTTGATACAAAAATAAAAATGTTTTTTGAAAAAGTATCAAAAATAGGATGATCAAGAGTCAACCAACTTCAGCCTGTAAGCCAGAACGGCTTTTCTTAAATACCCATGTTTACCATTCACTGCTTTTCTCATTTCCTCTTTTACGTACTTGATATATCCCGGTCAGCTCTGCTGCATTAGTGTTTTTCAGAGGGTTTGAGGAGAATCCAGACTTGATTATCTCAATCTTGAGGGCTGCTGGTTGCTACATCTAAATGCTGGGCTCCAGGGCAACATTCGAGCCACAGAATATAATTATGTTACAAACAAGCAAAATGTATACAAATGGGCTACAAGGCAAAATAGCAGCATAAGCCAGTCAACTCTTGCCCTTTGGCAACAAGATCTCTCCTTTCATCTTCTAAATACCTATTACCTCCTTTCTTTTTCTACCATACTTCTGCTGCTCTGTCCATTTTTTCCATGCAGCTGTGTTCTTACTTTCTGCCAACATGGACAGATAAGCTTTCAGGGAAGTCCGTAAGAGCTAGTGTTTTGTAGGTCTTACTTGCTAGAAGAGCAGTTTGAGGTGACCTTCATTTGGCTTGATTTGTGCTGCTATGTATGCACTTCATCCCACGAGGACAGGCAGGCTGAATCCAGTCTGAGGTATGCTAGAACTCATTCCCAGGTGTGTTTGTCATAAAACATGGGTTGATTGAGAAACTTCTAGGTCCTCAGTGGTATGGTGGATGAGTGGTAGAGAGGTGAGTACAGAGTATGCTTATGAAGATATTTCCAAATTACAATGTTTATTGGAGAGGAAGACACCCAAGTGGAAATATGTGGGGCCTATATGGCAGAGTGAAGCCTCCTAGGAGTAAGTGGAGGAGACTGGTGAGGTAAATTTGAGTTGGACCCCTCCTTATAGTATCTCTGCCCAGAAAAGGGCAATGAGAGAAAATCCTTCTGGAAAGGAGTAGTATGGTGAGTAACCATATGGCTCTCATGCCTTAAGAAAGATGTGAGATTTCTCAGATATTTTCTCTCTCCCTCCCTTTTATTAATTCTCCATTGCCATTTTAACATGCTCTGAGAATTAGGTAAACAGGAGTATGATGCTTATTGAAGTGTGAGGGACACAATAGATACTACTTTCTAGTACATACTGTGGCCATTGACCTTGGGGACCAGGATGGTGGCAGAAGCATTCTCAACTCCTTTATTTCAAGGAAGGGAGCTCTACTTTTCCAGCCTAGGCTTTGAAGACATGGGAGAGCATGAGAGAGCCCACTCTACCCCTGCCAGCATGGAGGTGGAGAGTTAGTCAATGTTCTTATGTAATACTTGTTAACTGATAAATACGGTTTAATGCAATAAATTAATTAAAGCCCTTTGTTAAAGTTTTGTCCTCAGCTCCTTATTTGTATGTATGTTTAGATGGTAGAAATGGGGAATTGGGTAATAGTTAGGCTTAAGCCCCCACTGGAGCCTCTGCTAGGCTTTGTACACAAGCAAGCCTCTCTGCAGATTACAGTGCAGGGGGAGCAAATGGGAGAAAACACAGTCTTACGATTCTTTCATAAAGGAGGCTTTGGGGAGAAAACTGATCCTAACAAGTTAATGTATGTCAATTTTTTAAATACTTTGTAATTTTCTAAAAATAGGAATTATTCTCGGTGATGCAAACTAATTGGCTCTTTGGCCAGTCTCCGCTGATTCATATCCCACTTATAAAAGGAAAAGGAAGGAGAATATAATAACTGAAAAAGCTGTTCACTAAAATGTTTTCTAAGACTACCTTGTTGCCAATGTTAAAGAAATATAAATGTTTTAATAAGCAGGGATATGGATAGTGACTGGAGAGACACAAGAGGGGGGCTTCTAAATATTAGTTACATTCATGTGTTCAGTTTCTGAAAATTCATCAAGTTATATACTTAAAGATAGGTACACTTTTCTACATGATTGTTATACTTCAAGAAAAAACTTATAATGCAAAAAAAGAAAATGTTAGAAAATAAGGATTTGAATAATAAAGGGGTACACATTTGTCAAAATTCATTGAGCGGTGCATTTAAGACAGGTGTGAGGTGACAGCTCATTTGGTTTCAATTTGCATTTCCAACAATGATATATTACCTCACACCTGTCAGAATGGCTATTATCAATAAATTAACAAACAAGTGTTGATGAGGATGTGGAGAAAAGGGAACCCTCATGCGCTGTTGGTAGGATTGCAAATTAGTGCAGCCACTATGGAAAACAGTATGGAGATCCCTCAAAAAATTAAAAATAGAACTACCATATGGCCCAGCAATTCCACTTCTGGGTATTTACTCAAGGAAATCCAAAACACTAATTCTAAAAGATATATGCACTCCTATGTTCACTGCAGTGTTATTTACAATAGCCAAGATATGGAAACAACCAAAGTGTTCACCAACAGACAAATGGATAAAAAAGATGTACATATATACAATGGGCTATTACTCAGCAATAAAAAAAAATGAAATCTTGCCATTTACAACAACAAGGATTAAACTAGAGGATATTATGCTAAGTGAAATAAGTCAGAGGAAGACAAATACCACAT
>NW_006441066.1:160938-162733 GCF_000325575.1 Pteropus alecto | reverse complement strand
ATGTAAAGTACAGCATAGGAAATATAGTCGATAACATTGTAATAACTATGTATAGTGCCAGATGGGTACTAGACTAATCAGGGGATCACTTCATAAAGTATATAAATGTCTAACCACTATGCTGTATGCTTAGAACTAATATAAAATTATATTAAATATTTAATTGAAAAATTAAAAAAATTTAAAAATAGTCACAAGGATATAAAGTACAGCATAGGGAATATAGTCGGTAATATTATAATAACTATGTATGGTGTCAAGGGGGACTAGCCTTATTAGGGTGATCACTTTGTAAGTCATATAAATGTCTAATCCCTATGTTGTACACCTGAAACTAATATAATATTGTATGTCAACTGTAATTGAAAAGACAGAAAAAGAAAAAAAACAAAGATTTGTGCATTTTGTCGAATGTAAATTTTACCTCAAGAAAGATGGAAGTAAGGAAGAAAAAAGAAAGAAGAATGAAGAATGAAAGAATGAACAGAAGAATAAATAAAAAGACAGAATGAACAAAACAAGCAAAAGAATGAGTGAAAGAACAAATGAAAGAACAAACAAACGAACGAAAGAAAGGAAAAACTGCAAACATCGAACTCTAGTTAATGACCTATACGCCAAAGTCATTTAGTGTGAAGTAAAATGATGTCTGCAACTCACTTTGAAATACATTCAAAAAATGAAATGTATTGATGGATGGATAGAAAAATATTAATTGTAAAATACGAGTAGTAAGTATATGGGTATTCACCATACAATTCTTTCAACTTTTCTGAATATTTGAAAATTTTACACAAAATGTTGGAGAGGAGAATCCAAAGAAGGGGAGGAAGAATTCTCCCCATTTCTTTATGAATATAAATGTTGGCTTCAGCCCACTGAAGACACAAATACATTAGCAGCAACTGGGAACATACAGGTGTCCAACAAAAATAGCACAATTCCTGGAAGAGGTGTCCTAGAAGTTAGCAATGCACAGTGGAACCAGTGGAGATGGCTTGGTGTGAACTTAAGGAGGTTTATCAGGAGGCTTGGATGGCAGAGACGCCAAATCGTAACCAGAGCAAGAGAGAAAGAAAATGGTGGATGCTATGAGGTGAATGTCAAGACTTGTTTATGGACACATGTGTGACATATCCTGGGGTTTGTGCCATCATATACAACCAAACTATCAATTTCGCTCTTTGGCACTTCTGTAAGTCACAAATGTTGAAAGTACTCATTAGAATCTGAAGCAATCTGCTGTGTTTGGCATGTTAAGCTGAAGAAAAGTTTTTATTCCTATAGTTAAGATCAAACTTTTCAATATTTCCCAGTTACATGAAGCATCATATTTGTACTCCATGAAGAAACACTAAAAATACAGGTAACAAATGAAAACATTTGCTTGAAGTTGACACCTATGTTTGTCCTTGCCGCAGCTATGCTAAATAAAGATTCAGGAACTAAAATGGAAAATGCATGTTTTCTCCATCATGACTGCAGTTTCAGAGACACAGTGCCCTAATAATTATTCCATAACCAGAGTTGATTGTTGTTGCTGTTTTTGAGTTAGAATCGATATAAAACATTGCGTTCAGAGTTTGCTTGATTGTTATAGAGTGATCTCAGGGAGAAAACTTTCATTTCCTCTTTAGCACTCAAATCAGTTATGATAAGTAAAAACTCACAACCTTCCACAATCATGATTCTCTTATTCTCTTTCTAGGGTTTTACCGATATTTTGCTAGAAAGAGTCATGCATGGGGGAGCCAACATTACAGGATTCCAGATTGTCAACAACGAACACTATGGT
>NW_006441066.1:154477-160876 GCF_000325575.1 Pteropus alecto | reverse complement strand
GAATTCCCTGAAGCCAAGAATGCACCACTAAAGGTAATGTTCCCTGGCATGTAGAAACCTTAGGTCGGCTTTTCAAAGCATCTCAGTATGGTCTTTATGTATTTACAGCCATCCTGTGATCAAGTGGTCTTCCCTCAAAAGTGTTTCAGGGATGCTAAAACACAACCACGGGTGATGCTGCTGCCTTTGAAATCTAAGTTCCCAAATAAAAAATCTATTGAGAAGATATTTTAAGACCCAGTGTTGGGGAATGTTAATTTTGTAATGAATTTCATTTGTAATATGCTCATAACAATTTACAAGATTAAAAGAACCTGAGTCAGACAAAAGGTGGGGGCAGTGGAAACAGCTAAGAAAGACCGATAGTCTGAAACAGAAAATTAGATTTTACATTATTTATGTGATCACTCTGTATTAGTAAGTTTCATAAATTTTGGTATATCCAAGCAAATTAGGCACTAATACAGAATGTGTGTTACCTATACATATATTGAACAGAAATATTTTCCTGCCTGCAAAAGTATCTTTAAAAATAATTAGGTTACCTAAGTTGCTCATTTTCATGAAATCAAGATAAGAATATTAAAGGTAGAAAGTCATGCTTAAAGTACACATTTTTCATACATGTTCCCCTATAGCTAGAAATCATATTGTTAAAAAGCAGGAATTAAAACAGATAAATTAGGAGAAAGTTATTCATGTTACACAAAGGATCCTTCAAATGTATTTTTTTAAGTAACTATTCCGTTGGTGCATTGATTCAAGTATGAAACTAACTTTAAATTTTTTCTTCCTGATATAGTAAAAGCATGTATGTACCATGGCTGTGGGATTCCTATGATCAAAACGAGGGGCCAAAATAGGGTCAAGACCCTTCCCAAAAACGGAAAAGGCGGGAGGAATATTTGCTTTCTCGTGGCTTCAAGATACCCATCCTCACCTCCTCCCTGGCAAGAACAGAATAAGAGAGAATAATAGGGACACAGACTAAGGAAGACACATATTTTGTATCACCTACACGGGTCCACCCTAAATGGGTCACATCAGAACATAATACAAGTAGGACCTTACTTTATACAGTTGTTATGTTCTAGAAAAGCTGTGAGTTAAAAATAATTTTTTCATTCATTTAAGTCACTCACTAGTTAAGTGATATTATATAGCTCTAGTGAGTATAGTATACATACTAAATTTTTCTAGGACAGCCCGTCTTAAAGCATTCTGTCCCATGGTCAGATCAGATGTCCTCATGTTTCAATAAATGTGGTCACAACCCCTATTATGAATTCTTTGTAGTCAAATCTTTTTTTAAGAGTGTTTTAAAGATATTTTTGTTGTGACATAATTAACATATAATATTATATTAGTTTTAGGTATACATAATGATTTGAGATCATATATATATATAGTTGTGAAATGATTACCAACATAAGTTTAGCTTACATCCATCACCACCAGTTACAATTTTTTTCTTATGATGGGAATTTTTAAGATCTACTTTCTTAGCAACTTTCAAAAATACAATATAGGATATTCACCATGCTGTACATTACATTCCCAGGACTCATTTATCTTATAACTAGAAGTTTGTACCCTTTGACCACTTCCATTAATTTCCCCCATTTCCCACCCCTTCCTCTGGTGACCACCTACCTGTTCTCTATTTCTATGAGTTCAGGTTTTCTTAGATCCCATATATAAGTAAGATCACATAGTATTTTTCTTTGCCTGACTTATTTCAGTTAGCATAGGTCCTCAAGGTTGTCACAAATTGCAGTATATCCTTCTTTTACATGGCTCAATAATATTCCTCTGTGTGTGTGTGCGTGCGTATGTGTCCCACATTCGGCTGGATCATATGGTAGATCAATTCTCAGTTTTTCAAGGAACCTCCATACTGTTTTATATAGCGGTTGTGTATTTTCAGTAATGCTGCAATGAACATGGGAGTGCATATATCTTTTCCAGAGAATGATTTCATTTCCTTCGGGTAAATACTCAGAAGTGGAATTGCTGGTTCATGTGTTAGTTCTATTTTTAATTTTTGAGGAACCTCCATACAATTCTCTATAGTGGCTGCACAATTTGTTTTGTTTGTTTTGTTTATTCTGTCCAAACAACAGTGCACAAGGGTTCCCTTTTCTCAACATCCTCTCTAAAATTTGTTATTTCTTGTCTTTTTGATAATAGCTTTTCTAACAGATATGAGGTGACATCTCATTGTGGTTTTGATTTGCATTTCTCTGATAATTCAAATCTTTTTAGTGTACTAAATCCAGTCACTATAATTAGGTGATCTTATAAAAATTTAGATTTTCTTTTTTTTTTATTTACTTTTTTTGTTCATTTATTTATTTCGCAAAAGATTTTTAGTTTGATGTAGTCCCATTCATTAGATTTTCATTAAACTGCCTATACACTGCTTTGCCATTCTTAGATTTAGCAGGTAGAGAAATTTTTATTTATTCAATATTTTAGGGAGTACCTACAATGTGTCAGACATTATGTTAGGCACAAGAAAAATGGACAAGGGTAAAAATATTAAAAGGCTAATACTGAGTGGTTTATGCCTCCTTTTAAGTTGTAGAGGTTGTACAAAAGAGAAGGAAGACAATTTCAGCTCTGGATTATCCATTGATAACTCATGTAATATATAATATAGTTCTTGGAACCTGCTAATAAGAACTGTTAAGTCCTACAAGTAAAACTTTGAATAACTTAAGAAAATTGAATATTAAATAGATGATTACAACTTTCATATTACTTCTGCTTAGTACTAGTCATTATGGAACCTTGCTCTATATCTATCAGACAAAAGCCCACTTTAAAAAATGATGTACATAATTGGATTTCTTTCTGTCACCACATATTTGAACCCCTTTAACCCATCTACGTACTCCCTCCTGCCCACCTTCTGGTAACCACTAGTCTATTGTGCATGTCCATGAGTCTCTGTTTGTTGTTTTTAGGTTTATATCTCACATATAAGTGATATCATGTGATTCTCAACTTTCTGTCTGGCTTATTTCACTTAGCATGATAATCTCAAGGTCTATCCATGTTGTTGCAAATGGCAGTATTTCATCTCTTCTTATAGCTGAGTAATATTTCATTGTATATATGTACCATAGCTTCTTTAGCCAATCATCTATTGTAGGATACTTCAGTTGCTTCCATGTCCTGGCCACTGTGAATAATGCTGCTATGAACATTGGTGTGCAAATATCTTTTAGGATGTGGGTTTTCAAGTCTTTCGGGTAAACGATAGATGGTCATGGGGATGGAGAGCACAGCATAGGCAATGCAGTTAGCATTAATGTAATGTCTAGATGTAGAGCCAGAGGAGAGAAAAAGCAATCAGGGGGACTGTTTTATAAACTATATAAGTGTCTACTTGAAACTAATAATAACTTTACTTGAAACTAATAATAACTTTTTAATTAGCTAATGGAAAAAAATGATATATAAAATTTTTATTAGGAAATAAAATTGTCTAGAGATCAAAATACTTATACTTAATTTATTCTATACTTTATGAATGTTTCCTTTGGAGGCTTTTTTTACATGCTTACACATTGGTAAGTAGAGGCTGAAAAAGTAAAAAATTAAATAGCTCTTTTGGCATGGCTTAGGAAGAACTACGATTAAAATCGCTGACAATTTAACACAGTCAGCTGGGGATAAAAAAAACCACCACGTTGATTTTATGTAGTGCTAGGATGCACAGACACAAAAATTTTTTTGCAGGAAAGAATATATGCTTCCTGCTGCAGTCATATTTGATGATTTGATCCTGAAAGAGCAGTAACATGAAAAAGGTCAGAAAAGTAAATTAATAGTGGTAAAGACGACAATGTATTCACTCCCAATTGTATTTGGACATAATATAAAGAGAAAACTCTCTCTAGAACATTTGCTTCATTTAAAAAAAAATTAACAGAATTCTATATTCTACTAGTATTTGTCACCCCTGTAAAACAGGGACTAGCTTATTTTAATCAAATATTGATTCATTTAATGAAAAGATATCCACTATGTCAAATTGCAGATAATCTAATCCCTTGTATTAAGTCATTCCTAGTAGAGCATATCAATGTATCCAAGAAGGAGAAAGTAAGTGTTCTTGCCTGAAAAAGCTAGCATCATGAAGTATTGCCAGTGAATTATCAAACATTATCAGATTTAAAACTCATTATAACAATTGTAATTTTCTACAATTGAAAACTAGCTTTGGTTTTTGCACACGCCCCCCTCCACAGGAAACAAAAACTGATTTATTGTTAGCCAGAGGTCTAGTTCACCAGAACTAGACAGAAACGATTAATGTTTCCCTCCAAATTAATTTCAAGCTGTCTAACTTAGCCATTTCCATTTTCCCCTAAGTAAACACCAGATCTGAATTTTCTGTTACAAACAGCAATAACCCAACCTTTAGGATATGATGTTTCCTCTCCAATCTATATATGCCATCTTTTACCTTCACACATATTGCTTTCCCTATAGAGAACCTGGCCTTTTAGTAGTCACTCACTCAATATGAAACACAGTATTGAGAGCAAGAGAGTGATTCCCTTGATCTATGTGATCTTAACAATCTTAACATGTAAACACATGAGGGAAAAGGCAGTATTCTAGAATGAATCAAAGTCAGAAAGGCCTCTTGATTCAAATAATTAAGAAGGTGACTTCTTAGAGCAAGTGGTGGAGATGAATTAAAATAAGGAACAAGGCAAGTTTTTAGGGCATCATTTATCATGATATCTTGTTTTCTATACATCCATTTCAGTATACATCTGCATTGACGCATGACGCAATACTGGTCATAGCAGAAGCTTTCCGCTATCTGAGGAGACAGCGAGTGGATGTGTCCCGGAGAGGCAGTGCTGGAGACTGCTTAGCAAATCCTGCTGTGCCCTGGAGTCAAGGAATTGATATCGAGAGAGCCCTAAAAATGGTAATGGCCACAATAGATTATTGGGGTGCGGGGCCTCATAAAGACACAAAAATATGAAACCTCAGTCTTGAGAAAAAACATACTAAAATGAATAGGATCAGACTCCATAGAATGTTAGAGTGTGCAGAAAGATGAGCATGGATATTAACCAAAATTTAGAAATCTAAAACTAGAAGTTTCTTCCTTGAAGCCTGAAAAATGACAAATTTAGTTCTGTGCTGAATATTTTTTTCTGTGCTACACTGTAAGTAATATATCAAATTCACTATTATCAAAAGTTATGGATTGACATTATAAATGGCTTCAAAAATTCAAACTTTCCAGAAATATATTATTAGGGGAACGGGATATTTTATAGGAAGCTTCTAGTTTCAAGGTAAACATTACAAAGGACAACAGAATCCTCTGGCTTATCAGACAAATTATTAGCCTGGATGGACTTTGGAACTGAGTCAGTGTGATAGTATTTCTGTTGTCAAAAAGAACCTTTATACTAGTCTACATAGTGAAATGCAGAAACATGATCCATTTCTAGGCCTACTTAAGAAGCATTCCCAAATGCCCCAAAGAAAAGGCTTTAAGCATGAAGAATCAATGGATATACAGTCAAATATGTCACTTGTTTTTAGTATTTACAGAGTAGAAAATTATTTAAGGCTTCAAGCAGTGTCCTTTGAACATATTCCATTATTTACACTAGGAGCAACATCACTCATTCATTGAAGCTTTGCAAGCAGGAGCTATTTGCTGAATATTTCACTTTATGCTACATGTGCTTACACTCATTAAAATGAGCCTAAAGAGTACAAGACTCTCTTATATCTATTTATTTAATTATTCTGATGTTCAGGACATCCAAATAAACAAAGAGATAGGCAATGATAAGATAATTCCGTGCACAACCTAGCAACGAAGAATTTGTAATGGCCTCATAATATACATCATTTTGTATAGTTGCCTTAAATTTGCCAAGTTGGAAGCATTCAGTCAAAAGGAGTTCATAGCCCCTGTGTCTCTCTCCAAGAAAGAGATATGACTCATTCTCCCATCATGCGAATTTTTATGTCACATGTCAGTTTCTTAACAAATGTCCTAAGTGTTGTTTTATCGAGGCAGCGCTGCACAATTTTGAAGAGCAGTTAATTAAATTCAACCTTCATAGCAGTTACAAGGTTTGTATTGTCAGGTAAAATATGATAAATGAAATATAAAACTCCTTCAGAGTGAATCAAAAGGAGTTTCCATCAAGAAAACTGCAAAGGGCAAGTTCCAGCATCTCCAATTGACTCCCCATTCTTGACACAAACAACTGTCTTTCCCAAATAGAAAACTAGGTACAGAGTGAAGGACAAGAAATTAATTTGACTAGAAAAAGGTTATATATATATAACAAATATAAGAGACAAATATACAAATCCCTTTGTCTCTTATACTATTATATATAT
>NW_006441066.1:148926-154437 GCF_000325575.1 Pteropus alecto | reverse complement strand
CTATATATACTATTGAACAAATAGTTTCTGCATGTCTAACTCACTGATAAAGCTCAAGCTATAAGCAGGGTAAGTAATGTTTCTCCACAGGTCCTATTGATCAAACTTAACCAAAGGAATTTGTATATTTGTCTCTCTTTAATGATCTCTTTCTACGGGCCAATCTCTTTCTGTTGCTCCAGAGGCTGGAAAGTATCAACCTTTTCCAATAGTAGATATTCCCTTATGATAAATGCTCAGTAAAACTCCACTATTCAGAGGGACTGAAAGGGAGGATGGTCTGAAGTACTAAAGGTTTTACTATATTAAAATAAATCCCATTTTATTCAGGTTAATTAAAAGTGAGAATGTATGGTGTTAAAAGCATCTCTTATTGTGACTAGCACATAGCTGTTGCTCAATAAATTATTCTCTTCCTTTGAAGAAATCTGGCAAATAAAATCATTGCTTCATAGAGGCTCAAAAAGGACCTGTTTTAATGAATAATAAGCACATCATTCATTCAGTAAATATTTATTGCATGCCAACAATTATGTATCAGCTCCAACTTAGTATGCAAACATGAAATAAGAGATCACATTTAAACTGTTAATATGTAAACAAATGCTTATAAAGACCTTAAAGCCATTTACAAATTGAGTAAATATCCTCCTTACAATCTACAGATAGTACAAAGATCAGCCTCATCCCAGTCTACTGAAACATGTCACAATTTTAAGTCATTGAGAGTTTGCCACTTGTTCAATAAACATTTATTGAGCACCTGCTCTATTTCAGGCTCTATATCGGTTGAGAACATGGAAAAAGAATGTCTCTCATCTTGAGATACTCACAATCTAGTAGGGGAAATGAAAATACATAGATGATTAAATGTTTTTGTTAAATTATAGAAGATGTGATGGGAATCCACAGGAGAAGAATCTAATCTAGACTGAGGTGGGAAGCAGGGAAGATTAAAGAAAGGATGCCAGATGGGATGATGGGAAACTGTCACTGCTATTCACATTTTTAAAAGTGGACCTCTCTTGGCTTATCATCAAGATGGAGGAGTAGATAAACACTGTGCTTGCCTTGTCTCAGGACCACATCAAAATTACAACTAAACTACAAAACAACAATTGTTGAGAATTACCTAAAATCTAGCCAAAAAGAAGTCCTGCAACTGGGGACATACAGAAGAAACTATGCTGAGACTGGTAGGAAGGGTGGAGATGAGGAACAGGCTGATCCCACACATGTGTGACTATTAAAAATCAAGAGGGATATCTTGGCTACAGAGGTCCCCCCTGAAGATCTATGGGTCCCACCCAGCTCCACACCAGGCTCCCCAGCCCAGGGTTCCAGTGCAAGGAAGAGAAGTTCCCATAACTTCTGGCTGTGAAAAGCAGTGGAAATTGTAGCTGAGTGAGAAAGAGGGCTTCTGGAGTCTCAAATTTTCCACTTGAAGGGCCCAGGCATGGACTTGCTCACTACAGAACTCACTTGCTCTGAGCTCCAGGAGTGAGGCAGCAGCTCAAAAGGCACCAGAAACATATGGGAAGGAACTGAATTGTCTGGCTTCAGGCCAAAGGCTAAAAAGGCAGCTTTCTCCCAGTTGGAAGTGCTGGCAGAAGCCATTGTTCCTTTGGTGGGCCCTTCCCCCACCCAACATGCAGACACATGTGGCTACCATATTTGAATCTCCATCAGCATGAGTAACACTAGTCACCCTGCCCTGGTGATTCTGAGACCCTTCCTCACTCAAATTGCGGACCCACCCAAGCCACTTCCATTGGCTTTTCCATACAAACTGTCTAGACTCACACTGCAGACTTTAGTAAAATCTCTCAAAGGTTCACAAACCCCAAACAAGCAGTATCTGGCCTCAGCATGCCCCATACCTCTTGCTAAGCAACCCTAAGCCTGGCAGTAGCAGCAGCTAGCCTCAGTTTGCAGCTTAGTCTCTACCAGGCACCTCCAAGCTCAGCACAAGTGGCAACTATCTGCACATCACTTTACACATCATATCAACTGGCCCCGAGCAGTGCACAAGCAGTAGCTGACCTTGGCCTGCAACAAAGCCTCTCCCAAGAGGACCCAGACACAACACACCTGGCAGCCAGCATCAGACCACACCAGAGCAACATCCAACCACCTCCACAAATGACACACCCAAAGGTCAAACTAGGCAGGACCAGAGCCCTGCTAAAGTGAACCCTGCTCCATAGAGTCAGCTTCTGCACAACAGCTCTTCCACTATAATCACAACCAGCCCACACAACCAAACAACCTGTGGGTCAATCCCTACCATTGATGTGCCAACAGCAACTAAGGCTCAACCATAATAGTAGGGCGCATAGAACCCACACAAAGGAAACACCTGAAGAACCTGGCTCAGGTAACAGGGTAACTATACCATTGGGCCCCACAGGACACCTACTACATAAGGCCACTCTACCAACACTGGGGAACATAGCAGCTCTACCTAATACATAAAATCAAACACAAAGAGGCAGTCAAAATGTGAGGATAAAGAAACATGTCCCAAATTAAAAAAAAAAAAAAAAGAATAAAGCTCCAGAAATTTTTTTTTAAAAAAATATGGAGACGAGCTATCTACCAGATACAGAGTTCAAAACACTGGTTATAAGAATGCTCAATGATCTCAGTGAGTATTTCAACAAAGAGATCGGAAACATAAAAATGGAGACAGAAAACACTGAAAAGAACCAATCAAAAATAAAGAATACAATAACTGAAATGAAGACAACATTGGAGGGATTAGATGAAGCAGAGCATCAAATCAGCAATTTGGAAGGTAAGGTAGCAGAAAACACTCAATCAAAACAGCAAAAACAGAAAAGAATCCAAAAAAAAAAATTGAGGATAGTTTAAAGAGCTTCTGGGACAACATCAGCATACCAATATTTACAACATAGGGGTACCAGAAGGAGAAGAGAACAAGGAATTGAAAACCTACTTGAAGAAATAATGATGGAAAACTTCTCTAATATGGCAAAAGAAATAGACATACAAGTTGAGGAACCATAGAGAGTCTCAAACAAGATGAACTCAAAGACACCCACACAAGGACACATTATAATTAAAATGCCAAAGCTAAAAGCAAAGACTCTTAAAAGCAAAAGTTATTAGTTACCTACAAGGGAGCTCCCATAAGACTGTTGGCTGATTTCTTAACAAAATCTTTGCAGGCTAGAAGGGATTGGCAGGAAATATTCAAAGTGATGAAAAGCAAGAACCTACAACTAAAATTAGTTTACCCAGCCAGTCTAGCACTTAAAATTGAAGGAGAGATAGGGAGCTTTTCAGACAAAAACTAAAGGAGCTCATCACCACCAAAACAGTACTACAAGAAATGTTAAAGAGACTTCTTTAAAAAGAAAAAGAAGGGGAATGAGGAGGAGGAGGAGAAAATAAAAAAGAACATAAATATGAATAATAATATGGCAATAACTATGTACCTATCAATAATTACTTTAAGTATAAATTAATTAAATGTTCCAATCAAAGACAGGGTAGCTGAATGATTAAGAAAACAAGACCTAAAAATGAGAAAAAACGGCGTAGATGATAGAGGCTTTCTTCATCCCTCTTGCGACCAAATCAAAGTTGTGACAGAAACAAGAAACAAACAGCAAGAAAAGTCACCTGGAATCTATAGGAACAGAAGTACGACAATTAGGGTTGAAATAACTAATCAACCTACACTAATAGAATGTAGGAGGGGGCGAAGACACGAGGCTGGTTGGTCAAAGCGACTGAGTGGGACAGAGGCTGCAGCAGCAACAGCCGGCAGCTGCAGATGCCTCTTAAAGGGACCATGTCCACAAGCGGACTTTCACGGAGACTAAACTGCTTGCTCTGGGCACCAGCACTGGGTTGGCTGCTCCCAGGGCACCAGGAACTTACAGGGGGACACTGAGCTGTTGGGGTGAGGACCGGATGAGAGGCTCACTCACTACAGAAGTGCCGGTGGTATCATGGTTCCTCTGTTGAGCCCTTCCTCTTCTAGTGAGTGGACACAGCACCACCATAGCTGAGATGTCGTCAAACTGGATAACAGAGGTCACTCTACCCAAAAGATTCTCTGAAACTCCACCTCCGACAACTCATGGCCCAACCCAAGCCACATTCAGGTGCATCCTCGGCAAGTCAGGTGCTCCTTGCTGAGCAGCACCAAGACACACTGGTGGTGGCTGACCGCAGTTTGTGGTGTGGCCTCTCGAGGCAACTATAAGCACAGGACCTGTGGATTGCTTGCTGAACCTTAACAGGTGGCCCTGGAGGGGCACAGGCTAGGGCTAAATTTGGCCTGCAGCTAAACCCCTCTCAGGATTCTCCCACTGGACACTGACCACACAAAGCCGCACTAATAAGACCGGGAGACTTAAAAGCTTTATTTAGTACATAGAAACAGACACAGAAAGGCAGTCAAAATGGGAAGACAAAGAAACCATATGAGAGAACAGAGCAGAGATTTAAGAATAATAGAATCAAGCAATTTAACAGATGCAGAGATCAAAACACTGGTTATAAAGATACTCAATGAACTTAGGGGAAGTGTAGATGAATTCAGCGAGAACTTTAACAAAGAGATTTAAAAAACATGAAAATGAAAATTATAAAAAGAAACCAATCAGAAATGAAGAACACATTATCTGAGATGAAAAGTATATTAAATGGAATAAACAGAGTAAATAAAGAAGAGGATCAAATGACTGATATAGAGGATGGGGAAGCCAAGGATACTCAATCAGAATGGCAAGAAAAAAGAACCCAAGACTATAATAATAATTTAAGGAGCCTATGGGACATAATTAAATGTAAAAATATCTGTGTCGTAAGGGTACCTGAAGGAAAAAAAGACGTTGAACAGCTATTTGAAGAAATAATGATGGAAAACTTCCCTAACCTGGTGAAGGAAATAGCCATACAACCCCAGGAAGATCAGAGAGTCCCAAAAAAGAGGAGCCCAAAGAGGCCTACACCAAGATATAACATAATTAAAATGCCGAAAGTTTAATACAAAGAGAGAATCTTAAAAGCAGCTAGAGAAAAGCAGCTAGTTACTCACAAGGGAGCACCTATAAGACTGGCAGCTGATTTCTCAAAAGAAACTATGCAGGACAGAAGGGCTTAGCACAAAATATTCAATGTAATGAAAAGCCAGGATCTTCAACCAAGAATATTTGATCGGGCAAAGCTATCATTTAGAGTCGGAGAATAGATAGAGAGCTTCCCAGACAAAAATAAGCTAAAATAATTTATCAACACCAAGCCAGTATTACAGGAAATGTTGGAGGGACTTTTTTGAGAAGAAACATGTATTGAAAACAGGAATAAAGAATGGTAATAACTACATTCCTCTGAACAAGTACCTCAAATGGAAAAGAATTAAGTGCTCCAACCATAAGATAGTGTGGCTGAATGGATGAGAAAACAAGACCCCTACTTATGCTGCCTACAAGAGACTCACTTCTGATTAAAAGACATACACAGACTAAAAGGAAT
>NW_006441066.1:145072-148356 GCF_000325575.1 Pteropus alecto | reverse complement strand
AAATTAAAAAATAGATAAAAAATATGAAGTACAAACTGTCAACTACAAAATAAGTCATTGGGATGTGATGTGCAGCATAGGGAATATAGTCAATAATATTGTAAAAATTTTGTACAGTGACAGATGTTTACTAGATTTATCATGGTGACCACTTCATAAGGTATATAAATTTCTAATCACTATGCTGTATGCCTGAAACTAATATAATATTGTATGTCAACTCTAATTTAAAAAGTAAAAAATAAAAAATATGAATAATAAAATGGCAGTAATGACATATCTATCAATAATTACTTTAACTGTAAGTAAATTTAATGCTCCATTCAAAAGACATAGGTGGATGAATGGATAAGAAAACAACCCTTACATATGCTGCCTACAAGAGACTCACTTCAGATCATAAGACACACAAAGTAAAGGTTTAGATGAAAAAAGATAGTTCATGAAAATGAAAAGGAAAAAGCAGATGGGGTAGCAACACTTATACAGACAAAATAGATGTTGAAACAACGGCCATAACAAGGGACAAAGAAAGACCTTGTAATCTTACTTCTGGGTATTTATTCAAAGAAACCCAAAACACTACTTCGAAAGAACATGTGCATTCATATGTTCATTGTAGCATTATTTACTATAGGCAAGATATAGAGGCAACCTGGTTGTCCGATCAGTGGATGAATGGATAAGGAATAGGTGGTACATGTATACAATGGAGTATTACTCACCTATAAAAAAAGAATGAAATCTTGCCATCTGCAACAACATGGACTGACCTAGAGTGTATTGTGCTGAGTAGAGTAAGTCAGACAGAGAAATGCCATGATTTCACTTACATGAGGAATCTAAAGAATAAAATGAACAAACAAACAGAACATAAACAAACTCCTAGATGCAGAAAACATACTGATAGTTGCCAGATGGGAGGGGTGTAAGGTTGAGGAAAAGAGGGCACAAGATTAAGAAACACAAATTGGTAGTAACAAAATAGTCATAGGGATGTAAAGTATAGCATAAGGAATATAGTCAATAATATTGTAATAACTATGTATGGTGTCAGATGGGTACTAGATTTATCAGGGTAATCACTTTGTAAGTTATATAAATATCTAATCAATATGGTTTACACCTAAAACTAATAATAATATTATATGTCAACTGTAATTGAAAAATAAAGAAAATTTTTTAAATAATAGAGTTTCATCTGAGTGGTATTTCAATTCTACTTCTGTTCACCAAAAATTCTATTCATGGGTCTGGAATCACTTGGACAGGCCTAGAATGCTGTCCAGTTTGTGTATTATGTTTAAATAGGCTGGATCTTTACAAATATACAATTTTTAATAAGACTTGAAACCTTTGCTATTTTCAGTAATGAAGAATTTCCTTAATAAGTTCCTATACCAGTGTCTTTGCCCTACCTAATTTCTGTCCTGAAATTCAATGTTCAAAATAGACTGTAAATAGCCCTTCATGTATCACAGAATGTACCAGATCTATACTATTGGATAAGAAATTTTAATCTCAACAAAGAAACTTTTCTTTAACTAATATTTGCCATCAATTTTCCTTTCTGCAGCATAAGCTCATTACCACTTCTGACTTGCTTAACAGCTTGACACTCTCTATAAGTGATGAAAAGTATTCCATCCTTTCATCCTAGGAGAATGAGATTCTTTTTCTTTGAAGAAAATGCCTCAACTTTCACTCGCCAGATGAGTATTCAAGTGAATAGCAATATAGCTTATATTTATTTAGGGCCTCCCATGCAGAATTCCTGAGCTGTAAAATAGGTAAAGAAACCTCTCCACCCAGCAAATATGGCCTCTTATTAGTTTATAATACTGGGCCCAGACCCAGGAAAAATTGTCGCATACATGAATCTGCATTTGGCATCCCTAATAGGTGTCTAGTCTATTCCAGTATCTCCAGTATCTCTAGCTTTCTTATCTAGTACTCCATATTCCTGATTCCTTAGACTTAACCAATCTCATCAGTCTATGGATTATCCCTCCATGGCCTAGCTCTCTGCTACCTTTCTGTAGCTGGGCATAGGTTAAATAAGAAGAAAAACTCATAGCTGTTACGGTGGTAGCTGGTAAATGTGTAACTCTTTTAACAAACAGAGTTAAATTCATTTTATTAACAGTAATTAATACAGCTAACATGTATTTCAAAGCTTACTACATGCCAGACACTATTCTAAACATTACATATGTATAACTCATTTAATCCTCCCAACAACTTAGAGGGATAGGTACTTATAAGATTTCCCATTTTACAGATTAGGACATTGAGGTACAAAAGTATTAAGGAACATACCCAAGGTCATACAGTTAGTGATAAAGCTAGGTAAGATATGAATCCATAAGGTCTGGAGCCTATGTTACTGAAGCCAGTTTATGTTCAGATATTGAGAATACTAAAATAAGAAAAATCCACAGCCCCCCAAAGAACTCACAGTTTAGAAGAATGCATTACCCTAATTAAGACTACTCTTCAGGCTACTTCTTTAAAAAGAGACTAATAGTGGAAATTTCAGGCCCTTGAAAAAGTGGTGGTAAGGGCCTCACTGTATCAAACCCAATCAAAGCTTTATAATTAAAAGGCATACCTAGAAAATACTGGAGAGGAAATGAAGGTCTGTATAGACATGACTTGGTAGCTATATAGCTCAATGACTCAAGATAAAAGTTCATCAAGACTCCAAGATCCATCAGAGGACCTCATCCCAGATACCTAGAAGGCAGTAATGTGGTGCTCTTTTTAATTTTTACATTTTCCTTTCTACCAGGTGCAGGTACAAGGAATGACTGGAAACATCCAATTTGACACTTACGGACGTAGAACAAATTATACCATTGATGTGTATGAAATGAAAGTCACTGGCTCTCGAAAAGTAAGTAACTAAAACATATCCAAAAAAAAAGTCTTTTGAAAGGTGACAGCACTCAGGTGCAAGAAAATAGGTGTTAGGAAACACGCACAAAGCAAATTCCCACATATCATTTTTGCCTTTCCTTTCAGTGAATAGTGTAGATGTGATGCAGAGTTATTTAGTAATCAGTGCTCCATCTACACAGTTTAGAAGGAGGTTAGTTCTATAAGTGGTAGCCTCAACATTTATTAACAGCTTCCTACAGTAAATGGAAGGAATCACAAATTTTGCTGCATATTTTTATTTAAACAAAAGCTGCCAAGGTACACATGGATTTAGCAACAGAATTAGAAAATAGGTATCTCTTCATTTTGCCAACTCACCTACCAAAAGAGACTCTGAACACAGT
>NW_006441066.1:110929-143840 GCF_000325575.1 Pteropus alecto | reverse complement strand
AATCACTGGCTCTCGAAAAGTAAGTAACTAAAACATATCCAAAAAAAAAGTCTTTTGAAAGGTGACAGCACTCAGGTGCAAGAAAATAGGTGTTAGGAAACACGCACAAAGCAAATTCCCACATATCATTTTTGCCTTCTTTTTCAGTGAATAGTGTAGATGTGATGCAGAGTTATTTAGTAATCAGTGCTCCATCTACACAGTTTAGAAGGAGGTTAGTTCTATAAGTGGTAGCCTCAACATTTATTAACAGCTTCCTACAGTAAATGGAGAATCACAAACTTGATATGATAAAACCTCAGAACATAAAATATCTTGTGTCCTTTCTATAGGATACTCAACTAGTTTCCCACCCCCACATCCCAGCTTTTCTACAGTGCAAAGTATTGTTCTATCATACTAATAGTTGAGTTAGGCATGAAGTGGGGATTTAACAGTCATTGATAAAACCTCAGAACATAAAATATCTTGTGTCCTTTCTATAGGATACTCAACTAGTTTCCCACCCCCACATCCCAGCTTTTCTACAGTTCAAAGCAAAGTATTTTTCTGCTATATGAGTTTAAAGGAAAAAAAAGACTGATCATCTTACAGTGGACTAAATTATTTTACAAAATATCAGTAAAGGTGAGGTGGGGTTGGGAACCCCCAGGATAAAGGAACAGCACATCTGTATGTGTCGGTGTTGGGACCCTGGTGAGAATGCCAAGACAGAGGGAGACGTCAATCCTTGTAAAGCTCAAGCAACTAAAAAAGAAAAAGAAGAAAAAAAAAAGGTTTATTCCATAACAGCACATGAATTTCATGGCATACTTTTTGAGTGAAAAATAGACAATCAGGTCAAATATCTGTTCTTTCTAGGCTGGCTATTGGAATGAGTATGAAAGGTTTGTGCCTTTCTCGGATCAGCAAATCAGCAATGACAGTGCATCCTCAGAGAACCGGACCATCGTGGTGACTACCATTCTGGTGAGTATGGAGAGAAGATAGGTGGACTCTGTACATTAAGACTTCTGCTTTCTGAAAAGCACTATTCAGCCTGTAGGAAAGACAAGTTTAAGCAGTGAAAACTTCCAACAGATCAGCTTAAGAACCTCTTAAAATATCTTGCCATTATGATTAATTGAATGTCATTTTAAAAAAGAAAAATAATAGGAATTTGGAACAGTTTCAGATATTCTCCTCTTTACCCCCCTCCTTCTACTCCAGGATTGATGTTTCATCTGAACTTGAAATTTAATTCTTCACTATGTGGAAGACAGAATCATGTGGAGGAGAGAGTAGAGCGGGGTTCTAATATTAGGTCTACCAGTAGTAGACTAGTAAACTTGTGCTTAATTTTGCAAGTCACAACTTCTCTGAGCTTCAGGTTGGGTTTGTTTTTTTTTTTTAATTTATGGAATAAGTATAATAATTTCCTACCAATGTCACAGGAGCATTTAAGGACAATATTCACTATGTAAAGCTTTTCTGCAAAATTCAAGGCACTATTGAAATGTGAGATAGTATTCTCATTTCATTTTAAAATGTTTTTCTAAAATCTAGTATATTTTTACCGAATAAAGTAGAAACTTTGGTTAAAAATGAGTATGACAGTAGGTCTGAAATTATGATTAATTGAATGGAAATCTGGCTTAAGTTTACCTTTTATTTAAACATACATATCAAATACTTTGTCCTAGGTGCTGTATTAGGCCCTGCGGATGTAAAAATGAATAAGCCACAGACTCTGACCTCACAAAGATCACAATGCTTCCCTAGGGCTTGCCTGGGCCGGCCATGGTTCCTACATGATAAACCCCAAGAAATCAAAGGCAGTTCAACTTTGTGTAACTAAGGGAAATACCTCTACCTGGTTTGACTAAATCAAAAACTTTACAGGTAGAAACTGGTCCCTCTTTCACACTCAAAAATAACAAATTCTTCTTAAATCATTAGTTAAGGACGTTAGTTAAGGACTAACTTCCTTAAATCATTAGTTAAGGACTCCAAGGAATATGCAGCCTAATGAATAGTTGATTGAGGCTCTTCTGTTTAAGAAAAAAATTTTGTCTCTTTTTAGACACCAAAGTTCAATAGCCATAGTGGGGAGGGCACTTCATGATTACATTTATCATCTTTTAGAAGAATGTATGAGTAATCTTTTGATCTTCTTTCTGGTCCTAAAGGAATCACCATATGTAATGTATAAGAAGAACCATGAGCAACTGGAAGGAAATGAGCGATATGAAGGCTATTGTGTAGACTTAGCCTATGAAATAGCCAAACACGTAAGGATCAAATACAAATTGTCCATTGTCGGCGATGGGAAATATGGTGCAAGGGACCCAGAGACTAAAATATGGAATGGCATGGTTGGGGAACTTGTCTATGGCGTAAGTTCTTTTCAATTCTATTTTCATGTACTTTTATGTTTTCCAATTAACAAAGAGGATTTAATTTTTGAGTGTGATACTTATCCAATTATATCATTTTCATATGATCTGTAAGAAAAATGGTTTTCTTCTACAGTTGAATTTTGTCAAAGTAGCTTGTCAATAGCATCCTTTGGGCAACAAGATTATTTTACTAAAAGGAAAGTAGAATTGGAGGACTGTGTTTGGCAACATTAAGCACAGCCTGCCCTCTATTGAAAATCTCTTCCTTCTGTGTTCCCTGTCTTAGGCAGCAGAATCACCACCAAGCTAGTTCTAAGCAACCTGATTATCTATTCTCACCACTCCCCTCATATTTAGTTAGTCACTTTGTCCTATCAATTCTAGTCTTATGTCTCTCAAATCAAGACACACTTCATTCCCACCATCATCATCTTAGTTAAGGCTCTTACCATTTGTTAGTCATTTAACTGGTTGCCCTGCCACTGTTCTTATCCTGGCAAATAAGATCTCCACATTATTTTAACTTGACACTTTAAGAATAAGGATAAAATTTAAGTTCCTTAGGATGGCAAATAAGGCACTTCAATATCTGGCACTCGCCTACCTCTCTAGTTTCATCTTGTACTCTTTCTCCTTCACACTCAATGTTTCAGCTATAGCAAAGAATGTGTTGTTCCCTGAAGGTGCCCAGCTTTCACTTAGGGGATGCCTGGAAGTGCTTTTGCCACTATTAGCTAGCTAACATCACCTACAAGTTCTCCAGAACTTAGAGGTGTCACCTCTTTCAGGAAGCCTTCCCTCATCCCATTTACCCACCTGCTGTCTGGTTAGGTGCCCCTGCTTTTTGCTTCCTTAGAGTAATTTTTGCTTTCTTATAATACCTTTGAACTCTTATTATAATGATCTATTTAAAAGTTCAGTTGTCCCAACTAGACTATGAACTCCTTGAGAACAGGTATTTATTTCAATATCTCAGAGCCTGGCACATAATGAAAATTCAACAAATATTTGTTGAATAAATTAATGAATGAACAGAATGGCTCTACCAAGGGCTTGTCCATCGGCCAAGTACAAAAGAATTTTACCAATAATTAGGGCCTTTCAGAAGGATATCTTCAGAGATCCTCAATGGCTTTGCTTTAAAGGGTTTTGGCCTCTGATTATGAATGTCAGATCTTAGGCCACGTAGTGAGGCATATGGAGGCAAGCAGAACTGGGCATAAGAACAGCCCACTGGATGAACCATCCACTAGAGAACTACCCAAGTAGCAAAGGTTACAGTTGTAACAGACAACAGGTTAGAAAACAGAGGAATCTAGGGGGTAGATATACTGAAAAGAAGCTGTTAAGAAGCAAACATTCAAGTTACCTATTAAACTGAGGTTCAAGATATAGATTCCAGTGCTCGGAATGGGTATTAGCAAGAATATAGTGTAGCTATCCAATCATAAGATAGTACTGGGGTCGCTAAATAAGTTTTTAGAACAGGTCTTCAGGAACAAGCACAAAGGCAGAAGCTCATTTCTAAAATTAAGGGCACATAAAGGGAATTAAGGCTTAAAATGAGACGGATCTCAAGTATCAAAACTAAGGCACCATCCTCCAGTCAGACAAGCAGCAAGGCAATTTGAACCTTAGCTCTCAGGTATGGTGCTGGAGCCAATTATCTCCTATCCTGGGTCAATGTTAGTCCTGAGAACTGAGGCAGGGCTGAGTTGCAGGTAAGATTCAAGTGAACCCAGTTATGAGAAGGAGAAGAACTTCTAATGCCAGAGAGAGTGGCCTGAGCAAAGGGCAGAGCGCCTATCATGCTCTCCAAGGACGCTGAGAAGTTCTGACCTCTTATTTTATGGTGATCAAATCTTCTCTTTTTTGTCCTTCTTCTTCCCAATGCTCAGGCTTCAAAAGGTCCTGTCTTGCTCACAGCTTTCTCTTGCTCTTAGCACATCACTTGGTATATAGTAGATAGTCATTTTTTGCTCTAATGAGTAAACACCTAGAATGCAGTAATGCTCAGCCAATATGTATTAAATTGAGTTCATGGTAGGAGATAATCCTCTAATGTTGTTGTTGTCGTTATTATTATTAGCTACTATTTGTGGCATATCTCTTGGTTGCCAGATACTTTGCTAAGTGCTTTACAGACATTATGTAACTTAATCCTCACAACATACTTCCAAGGGAGGTGCCATTGTTATCATTCTACAGAAGAGAACATTGAAGTCTAAAGAGGTAAAGTCTCATGCCAAGATCAAATAGCTTATAGCAACCCAATAATTTGAACCCAGGTCTCTGACTATGACATCCATGTTCTTTAACCATTGCCCTTTATTGCCCAACAGCCAAAGTATTGTTTCAGTGCCATCCCATCCCAAAAGACAGTTGAAATTTATTATAAAGGCCCCTGGTGCCTTAGCCATTCTGAGAAGAGTGTTTGGCCAGGAATTTAGGGTGTCAGTTTTCACTGGGCCAGAGTAGAACTGACATGAGTTCTACCAGCCCATCATGACTCAATAGCCAGAGATCTCTATTGTCTCAAAAGAAAACCCATCATACTATGTAAATAGCTCAGTGCCCTCTTGGCATTGAGCAGGACATTAGACACAGTGATGTAGAGCAAGGCAGATTTACTGACACTGTTCAAACAAAAACCAGCTTTCTCACTGGGTTTTGGTCTCTCCTCTGGCAGTCCTCTGTACCATATTATCTTCCTCTTTCCGATTTGCTTATGCATGAGGAAGCTTGAGAGCTAGAGAGCCCTTTATTTGTTTAGTAATTTAGAAGTCATCTTTCTAATGCTGCATAGATAAAAAAAAAAAAATCCTGATGGAGCCTTCCCATCTTTTCTCTCCAGTTCTTTCTACTAAAAACAAAAACAATAGCCATGGAAAGCTCCTTCAGAAATGTCCTTCTCCCTCCCCTGACCTGGAACAAGTTTCTGATGCTTTCTGGGATTACAGCACAAGGTGATTCCAGGAAATTGAGAGCAAACCAACCCATTTTAGTGGACTGCCAAATTTTACTTTCTTCTAAAACCAGTGCCTATGAAAAATGGACATTCTTGTCATGCTTGAAGAGCTCTCTGTTAGGGATGATCATGATCTCATAAGCTAAATGTGTCTTCATCTTCATTTAGAAGTTTTAGTCTTTCAGCATTAGAAAGTTTTCAACTCCTCTATTATTGATAGAAATGGAAAAAAGTGAAAACACAGGCATTTGTTTCTGGCAGGTCTGGTCTCTTGTGGTTTGCAAGCTGCTTAAGAAAAAGAAGGACAGAAAATCCCCAGTGATTTCTCTAAGTGTTTAATAAGCAAAAGGAGGGAGAACGTGAAACTATTTCCTACGATGAACATGAAAACTACACAGATAGGCACTGCTTTATCTTTAGGATATTTTCTCTTATGCTTTTAGTATGTAAAACAGATCACAGTCAGGGGGAAAATGAAGAAAGGCAGAAATGAAAAAATGTTTTGCGAAGGAGATTTAAATATCTGCCCTAAGTCTAAAGAAAGAATCAAAATGGATTAAATTTGTTAAAGAATAAAGAAGCCAATCAGCCTCTTTTCAGATGATTTCTAAATGGTCTTTTTTCCTCTAAAGAAAATCGAATCAAGATTGATGTTTGGGGTGTTTTGTATCCCTAAGAAGTCTATTTTTGAAACAAACGTCAGTAGGACACAATGTGCCCCATTATATAAGCTCTTCAGAACATTATGGACTTGAAGCTGTCCACCTGCTTTTACCAGTTTTGATTTTAAGCTGGATGTCTATAACATCGCAACATGGTAATTGACTCCAAGTCAAATGATTTGCAGACCATAAGTTTTTCTGGCTCCCCAATAGCATGAGTTTTAACAAGACATTTAAAAACATTTTTTTTTCCTAGCAAGGTTCTTAGGCATCCTTTAGCCTATCTTTTAATTCATTTTACAGATAAATATGGGGACCAGCCAGGACCAGACATTAGAACTGCCCATTGGATAAACCAGGAAACCAAAGGCCTGATGTAGGACAGGAATGACAGGAATGGTGGCAGGGATTGTGACAAGGTCAAAAAAAATCACACAGTTTGGCAGAGCTTAGACTATAACTCAAGTTTCATGAATCCTGGTCCCGTGGTCTATCCACTGTGTCATATTGACTCAGTTTACTAAGTTTGTCAGATTATAGGAAGATTGGTGTTGTATTGGATATAGCATCCCTACCTGCCTTTAAGGAGTTTCCAATTTCGTTGAATTATAAGCTTTTCCATTCAAGATACTCCTCCTGCTTACCTGTGGCCTCCAGGATAATGTAATATACATCTCCAGTTATCATTTGAAATATTTGAAAACTCAGTGTAGACATCAGGGGGTTTCTGCCCTTTGAAAATAGATATAACCTAACAGAAAAAGAGTCAAGAAAAGAGCCAGAATAAAATCAAGATCCTAATTGACAGAATGACACCTCCCAACAGACAGCTGTCATGTTCCTTATGTTTCTAGCACTTAGAACTAAGAATAAAAGTGGGGAGGTGGAAGAGGGGTAGATGCTTTGAGAAAAGCCAAACAAACTACTGCCAAGACTGGTACCTCTGGCTTAGAAGAAAGCAGAGAGCTTGGGATGCAGATGGGGTTGAGGACGGTTGATTCCAGGTTACATCCCTTGGGCATCCTCAGATTCCTTCACACTCCCAGGATAAATGGCAATTTTATAGATGCTATTCGCACTGACATTTCTTTACGTAAAAGAAATTATCTCTTGGGTTGTCACTATCCTAAGATAGATTCATTTTCCGCTAAGAAAGACAGAAAGTCGATCTGTCCTTCCAGCTAAAAGGCAGAGAAGTAAGAGTGCAGTAACAGATGCTAAGTGTTCTATTCTTCAGGTGATTATATTGGGCTTTGGCAGAAAAGCTGATGGTTTGATTAAAATGCCTCTCTCTTTCAAATGATGTATATGAATTCCAGGAAAGACCATTAAAGACTCATGGAAGTCTGCTATTCTGAGCTGAGAGGTTGGGGAAATATTTCCAAGCATATTTAGTTTCACAAGGCCTTTACCCAGATCCAGAGACACTTCTTTATCTTCATTTTGTCTTTAACTCTCTCAGTTCCCCAAAGAAAAGGAGCCCTAACCAGTAGATCCAGATTGGGACTTCTGTTCTAGATAAAGAAACAAGAAGACCCTGTTTTGACACTGCTTGTTGTTGCACAGGTTTAAATAGACCTTATCTCTTTATCCAGATCTTAACAATTCCAAACAGTAAATATCCCACAAAGTACAGCCAGTAAAGCAGTTTACATCTTGTCCCCCAACATGCAGTTATTATATTCCCATTGTCTAGTTTGATTCTGTCCCACTCCTTTTCCAATACATTTAAGCTTTTCAACAGAAATGTCTGCCAAAGGCTACTAGAAACTTATGGTTGATACAGAGATAAAACAGGTCATGCGTCTTCTCTCAGATAACATACAATATCGTGTGCATTATGTGCCAGTACATTACCTACCTCCTCTCTCCCGCAATTTGCTTTCAGAAAGTGCTGTAAAATGGTGACTGACAAACTACTGCTCATGCAGTCTCCAGGTGGGTTCTAACTTTTGTATCAGATAGTCAGATGAAAATACTTTTAAGCTATAATGTAAGCCTTTCAGCTCAAAAAAAAATTTAATGACATTTAAACTGCCATTTCTGTCTCAAACTTGTCAAATTCTTAAGTGTATCATCCATATACATATGAGTTGGTTGGGTTTTAAGTTTTATGAAATTTGCGACTTTGGCAATCTACCTATGAAAAGGATTATAAACCCCCTCAAGCTAAATCCTCTCCAATAATGCAGTTGCTGCTGGTTTGCCACTGGTGAGTGGAAAAATCAAATCTAATTTGGTGTGTTTACTGAGCCCACATAGCTACTCTGAAGCTGCTTGATTAAAATACTTTAAGTAGTCAAGATGTAAGCAAAAGCCCTAGCAAAGTCTTTCCCTGAGCTTTTTATTTGCTGTGTTTTGTTTATCACTTGGAACACTCTCATACCACCTACTTACCCACTGAGGTTTCTTAAAATGGCCTCCCTACTGCTAGCACAGACAGAGGCTTAGGGACAAAAGACCTCTAGACAGGTTCAGGACACCACAAGTAAAACACTTCATTACTGAGTCAGAAGTTTGCCTACCCACTAGCCCCATGGATAATTTTTAACACTCTCTTCCAGCTATGGCTGGCTTTCATAAGGAGCAGAGACCAGGAAAAGAATGCCATTTGGGGAGTTGCCTTTTTCACTTTTTCATCAATGTTGGCCTCCTAAATCTTTAATTTGCCTTGGCAGTGACCTTCTCCATTATCTACTTACTATGGCAGTCCCAGGAGAGCTAAATGGGTATTTTCTGACACTAGTTATCTGCTCCTCCCAATTTTTTTAATACTCATGTGGATAGCTCCCCAGATATTATGCCAAGCAGGTCCCGAGCTTTGAAATAATCAACTCTCACAACTTCTTTTTCATATGGTGGGAGGGATAGTGGTGGTAGAGGGCAAGGGCTTCTTCAAGACTGGGTATGAGCTGATATGACAGTTCTGTTGCTTTGGTCTCACCAAGCATATACAAGATGAAAGAGGTTGCCTGGAGGCTTGATCAGTAGCCCCCTTCCCTTCTATTAGTCAATAATCCTTCTTCTACCTTTCTGCTTTTTGTCTTTTTTCTGTCTGTAATAGGTTTATTTTTCAATTACAGTTGACATCTGTACAATATAGTTATTAGATATTTATATAACTTACAAAGCGATCACCCATTAAGTCTAGTTAGTACCCATCTGACATGTAATAGATCTTTTTAAAGGTTCAGCATGGGAATTCTCAATTTGGAGCCAGGTCTATGTCAGTGAGGCTTAATTGACCACAGATTTGTTGCTGTTCTTCATTGAGGGAGCACCCTCCAAAAAACAAACTCCACCTTCTTTGAAAAAACTCCTTAGAAAGAAACAATTCAGAAAAGGTAGAAAAGCGAGGCTGAGGGGAAAAAAAGACAAGTGCTTGAGGGGAGCGGGTTTTTCCTGTTGTCTTGTGTCAAAAGTACTTCGCACTAGGAATGGCTTCCTTCAAGAATCTGTTCTTTCGCTGCACATTCCTGGGAACCAGATGAAAAGTCCCACTTTGTCTGTGTCTTATTAGTATTTAGCTGTGCTCATCATCTGGTGGGTGTTTAAATTACAGAGTTAGTTTTTTTCTCTTAAAGGGTATCAAGGTTCTCAAACTCTTCCTTATCTATTGGAAAAAGGGCCTAATTCCCCTAAATTCAGGCCAAAGTGATTTTTTCACACAAATGCTCTTTATTTCTTCCTCCCAAAATAAAGAAATGGTAATTTCTCTTAGAACTATCAATTATTTACACTTAAAAGATCATAAACTAGTTAAATTAAGTAATTAAATTCAAATGAGATCAAATGTGAAATTCTACTACTGGGAACATTTTCACATTCTAAGCAGGAGGCAAAAATATGTTGGCAAGGACAGAAAGAGGTTTTATCTGTGAATTTTCTTGGCACAACAAGGCTCTTTCTAGCTGATTCAGACTCTCTCTGCCAAAAAAAAAAAAAACCACTATCTTTCTGGCCAATTCTATTCTTCTCAGTAGCTTTCGTTTCTAGAACCAGGTCTGGCCCTAGGCAAAAGGGTAAAATAGACAAAAATTTGGCTTTGGCTCCACTCCAGTTAGAAATGTAGAACTAGTGATTTAGGAGTTAGCTGCAATAAGGAAAGAGGTGAAGCCGTAAATTGTAATTCTGAGGGGGGAATAATGAAGGACAGAACCTTAAAGGAGTCTTGTTTATTCCACAAATCTTCAATAATTATCTCCTAAGCTAGACCCAGTGAGTAGACTGTGGGGTGCAAAGTTACACCTTCATTGAGAAGGCAGGACATGGGGGAAAAAAGCCAGAGAAGGAACATTTAGAGAAGTAGGAGAACCCATCATTTTCAATATTAGAGAGCCACTAGAAGAGGGTCTACAGACATACCTCGTTTTATTGCACTTTGCTTTATTGTGCATCACAGATGTTGTGTTTCTTACAAATTGAAGGTACGACTTACTTTATTGCAATACTCGCTTTAATGCAGTGGTCTGGAACCGAACTCGCAATATCTCCGAGGTATGCCTGTATAGTGCAAAAGGTCAATGGTGTCACATAAGCAATTGATGTCTGAGGGAAGGTCTTTGAATTTGGTAACCACGTATATAGTTCAAGAAGAGATTTCAGTAAATTGGAGGGGATGGAAGTTTGATCACAGGTGTATGAAGACAGAGTGGTGTTAAAATCAAGAGATAGTAAAGGTGTATTTTCCAAGAAGATTGGTAATGATAGGGAGAGATGTCATATGATTAAGAAGGTAGCGAGATCAAAAGAAGATGGGTTTTTTTTTTCATTTTTATTTGTCAGTAAACAGAATTACCTGAGTATGATTTTAAGTGAACAAGATCAGTCGATGGTTTTCAAATTACAGCAAATATTAGAATCACCTGAAGGGCCACCTGAGCCCAGAGTTTCTTATTCCATACATTTAGGGTGGGGCCTGAGAACTGGCATTTCTAACAAGTACCCAGATGACTCTGATGCTGCTATTTCAGGGAACTACATGTTCGGAACCACTGGAATAGATTGAGAAGGAAAAAAATAGTAAAAGAGAATAAATAGAGCTAAGTTTTAAGAAGAGACAAAAGAATATGGTATGCAAGGAATAAGTAAAACAAATCTTAGAGTTCCTTTTTTTATGACATGAGAATGATAGAAGGAATGGATGAAGATACAGCAATATGTTGAGAAAGAGAAGGACAGTGATGTGATAGAGCTCATATTAGATGGCTTCCATCTTAGTAAAGAGGGAAGATCATCTGCAGGGAGAGTAGGACTGGTAAGGATTAGGGACTAAGAAAAGTTTAGAATAAGCTTCATTCACAGACTTAGAGGAGAATCAACTTTAGGTTGATAGATGATACATTTAATTTTAGAAATGGTGAGTTTGCGATGGTAGTGAGCCATCAAGGTAGATTTGGTCAGCAGGCTGTTCGCTTCAATGAGTGCTTACTTTCTACAGCTTCCACTCGAATATAGAATGTCCTTCATGAGGGTAAGGATTTTTGTCTGTTTTGTCTGTCTTGCTCACTGCCTCATCCCTAGCATAAAGAATAGTGCTTGGCACAGAATAGATATTAAAACATGGACTGTAATGAACCTGAGAGGGGTTGACTGAGGTTGTTATTGTACATGAAAGTAGTCTATATAGAAACTTGCAAGTATCTATGGATTAGAACATTATGGTGGCTAAGAGACTGAGTTTTGGAATCTGAAAATTAGGATTCTAATCCCAGCCTCTTAGTGCCTCAGTTTCTCCTTCTCTAACATGGGAATGATCATATATCAACCACAAGGTTTCTATGAGAATTAAATCAGATTATATAGACAAGGTGCTTAGCACAATACCTCACACAAAGTAAGTATTGAATAAATGTTAGCTGGCTATTTATTATCTACATTTCCCCTGAAATTAATTAAGAAGTGTTTCTTAACCAGTTTGAGTCACCATATGTAATTCAAGGTAGTAAAAAATAATTTCTTTGAAAACATTATCTCAGACTTTATCATTCTCTGCCCACCTTTCTCCACTGGTAGGGATATTGAGGCATAACTCTAGCATAGCAAAAATTACCATCAAAATTGATGTTTTCACTTCATATCTGATATACCATCCAAAAGCATCTCCTTGGTCAGAAACATTTTTCTAGGTATGCATTTTAAGGCCTGGCTTCAGACTAAAACCTACTACTGTCATAAAGGAACAATTGTGGAAGACAAAAGAAATAAGTACAGAAATTCCTCATGCCTATTTTCATGGAGAGAATATAAAAACATTGTCTGCCTTTGCCGGAGCTAATTATACAGTGTCCTACTGACACATTTATTTTATTGATTCAATACATGTGAGTACTACACTGATATTTTTCATTAGAATTGATGGCTTACTATATAAATTAATATGCATTCTAATAGCTGCTTTACTCTTACAATTACCCATGCAGAATTCTTTTATTTTTGCCTACATAAACCCATTGAATCATATTCAATAATCAACAACTTATTTTTAGGCATTATGGTTTCTTTAGTTTAACATCTGTTACAGTGATTGATACAAAAATAGAATTTTGAGTCTATACCCTTAAAGATCCTATATGTTAATAGGCTTACTCTCAAAAAATAATTCAAGGATAATAGCAAACTCTCAAGTATTAAACTAAGTACTGTAGTCCTGTGTTACACCTCATGGTGGGGAGGAATGCACATATAAGAAATATGGACTATTATGCTTGCCCCACAAGAATTCCCAGTCAAATGAGGCAGATAAGATATAAAAGCATGAAAATTTTTTTAAAAATTTAAAAATAAAAACAAGATTTAAACAGTGATATGTCACAAGGGAGTACAAGTTGTGTTGCAAGATAGCAAAAAAAATTTAGGAAAAATGATTGAGCCAGTTGCCCTAAGCCAATATGTTTCAGAGGACAAAAGGCCAGCCAGTGTTCTTTCCTTAACTTACCATCAGGTTAAAGCATTTTAGAACCCATTGAATCTACTACTTTTGTAACCAAAGCACTGACAAATCAATTGGTTGTAGTGATGTAAGACTTTATGTTTCTACCAAAGAGGTATATTAAGTGTCAAATGACTGATGGAAATATTGTCTTTAAAGTAAAAAAAAAAAAAAAATTTGTTTTTCCAGAGGGCTGATATAGCTGTTGCTCCACTCACTATAACATTGGTCCGTGAAGAAGTCATAGATTTCTCAAAGCCATTTATGAGCCTGGGCATCTCCATCATGATAAAGAAGCCTCAGAAATCAAAACCAGGAGTATTCTCATTTCTGGATCCCTTGGCTTATGAAATCTGGATGTGCATCGTCTTCGCTTACATTGGAGTCAGTGTAGTTCTTTTCCTAGTCAGCAGATTCAGCCCTTACGAATGGCACTTGGAAGACAACAATGAAGAACCTCGTGACCCACAAAACCCTCCTGATCCTCCAAATGAATTTGGAATATTTAACAGTCTTTGGTTTTCCTTGGGTGCCTTTATGCAGCAAGGATGTGATATTTCTCCAAGGTTTGTTTCCATGTCATACCCAAAGTCTCCTTGCATTTTATAGCCATGATCCATTCATGCACATCTGATATTCACCCATCTCAAGTCCAGATTTCTTTCATTTAACATTCCATTTAACAACAAATTATCATCAAGTCATTTTGTTTGCTTGCATCCGTGAAGTGAGTGTATTATTCCTTGAATATCTTTTGTCTATTTCTATAGTATTATATATTTATACACATTATAACAAACATTCAAACTCTGGATAAAGTCAACATTGCCAGCTAATATTAATATTATCCAATAAAGTTAATATTAAATCTTCATCAGATTGAACAGGCATTGTTTCCTCATAAATTGAGTTAAAACATTTCTCATTTGTCCAGAGACTGAATCTAGAAAAAAATTTCGAAAAGAGAGAACTCTTCCTTAAAACCCTCCTACCTTCCCCTTTCAGTGTCCTTCCTTTTTTCATTTTGTTCTCAGACTGCCTAGAACTATCCATTGTAATATCTTGTCCAAGTCTTATAACTAAAACTGTAAGACTTCTAAAAGAAAACAAGAGAAAGTCTGTGTGATCTTGGATAGGACAAAGAGTTTCAGAACACAAAAAGCACAATCCATTTTAAAAATTGATAAACTGGACTTCATCAAAATTCAAAACTTTCATATTTCAAAAGACACCATTAAGAAAATGAAAAGAGAAGCCACAGACTGAAAGAAAATATTAGCAAATCATGCATCTAATAAAGAATTTATATGGAGATTATATAAAGATCTCTTTAAACACAATAGAAAGACAAACCACCCTGTTTTAAAAATAAACAAAAGATTTGAATAGACATTCCATCAAAGAAGATATACAAATAGCTAATGATCACATATAAAGATGTTCAACATCATTATACATTAGGGAAATGCAAATTAAAATCACAATGAGATACCTCTACACATCCTCTAGAATGGCTGTAATCAAAAAGACTGACAATATCAAGTGGTGGTGAGGATGTGGAATGACTGTAGCTCCCATCCATTAGTGGTATGAATGCAAAATGCTACGGCCAAATTGGAAAATGGTTCAGTGGTTTCTTATCCTTAGACATATACTTAAATTATGACACAGCAATTCCACTTAGTTATTTACCTGATAATAGAAAACATGTCCACAAAAAGGCATACATAGGTGTTCATAGGAGCTGTATTTATAATAACCGAAAAGTGGAAACAACTCGAATGTCCATCAACAAGTGAATGGATAATCAAAATGTGGTATATCCATACAATAGAATACTATTCAGCAAGTAAAAAGAACAGACTATTGACACATGCTACAAAATGGATCAACTTTGAAAACATTATACTAAATAAAAGAAGCCAGACACAAAAGGCCACATATTATCGAATTCCATTTATTAAATATCTCATATTGTATTATTCCATTTGTCTACAACAGGCAACTCCATAGAGAAAGAAAGTACATTAGTGGTTTCCAGGGGCTTGGAGGGAGCAGAGAGGGGCTAATCGGGACCAAGATTAGAATGAAGCAAGTGAGGGTGAGTAGAGCACGTACAGGGATCAGGTCCAGTTTTTATTTAAATTTTTTTTTGTCGTCATGGATTTTTGGCATTAATTTTGATTTTTTAAAAAATATTGCACTTACAATGCTATTGATCTTGATTAGTGAGATTTTTGGAACTCCCTTAAATTTTGTGCATGGGGCAGACACCTCACTCGCTTCACCCTAGCCCCAGCCCTGTCAGAATTAATTACAAATGGGCATGAAGAAACTTCTTGGGGTAAATGTTCCAAAACGATTGTAGTAATGACTGTGAAACTCTAAATTTACTAAAATCATTAATTGTACACTTATATTGGTGAATTTTATGCTGTGCAAATTTTATTCCAATGGTGCTATTGAAAATATTGAATGTGAATGTCCTGGATCTCACCTACTTAGTTTAAGTGTTAAGCAACCTAAATAGAAATGGTGGTGAATTCATAATCATAAAATATTGGAAACAAATGCAACATCTTTATAACCAGAAAAAAATGGTTTTTTTCCAGAAATAAAAAGTTGTAGCTTTAGTAAAATTGATTATGTATCCAAATACTGACCAGAATCAATCATACAAACACATAGGACTTTTCCTTTAGAATATAAGGACTCAAGAGGTCACCTACCATATTTTTAAAGTATACTACATTTTAAGATTATCCACTTAGATAACAGAACATTTAAAATAAAGTTTTGCAATATGCTTTATTGGTAACCATCTTCAGTAGCTTTTTAGCGTAATATGTGGAGCAAGCCTCATTTGTCTAAGTCATACTTTTTTTGCCACCTTCAATCTGTTTGATCAGATTCTCCAAATTATTTCACTCCCTGTTTCATTTGTGATATCACCTGGGACTTTATTTGTTTTGCTAGTTTCTTTTCCTATTTTTTCAAATATTCACTTCAAGAGATTAGGGTTTCTGAATGATTTCATAATTGAATAATTTTTAACATGGCTGGTAACCTGTTTTGAGACAATGCTAAATTAAGGCTGGAGATTTTATTGGTTTCTTTAAGTGAAGTTTCAAAACTAAATTTGTGATATCTCCACTGGAGTGCTGCACACTACTCTGCATACTTAAACAGGACGCTTAGAAAGCCATTTGTTTTTCAAAAAATTTATGCATATTGCTTTGTTAAGTCATAACTTAAAGATGATAACCTAAAAATAACAAGCTGGACAGATTTTTTTTGTTATTTTGGTAGCAGAACTTAAGCTGTGGCTTTTGTGTGGCACTGAAATACGTCTAATGCTTTTTTTTTTTTCAAGATACAAATTTTATTATACTGCACTAAATACTGTCATACAGAGCAATAGCTTTCAAAATTTTTGACCATGGACCTCAGCAAGAAATTATCCATCACAACTCAGTACACATATTTGTATATAACAAAAATTTTACCAGACATTACCCTTAGAGTGAACCATGCACTTTGGTATTTTCTATTCTATTTCATTTTTTTAAATGCTGGTCACAACTCAATGGGACACACACCTTATAGAGCAACACCGGTCTAAAGTAACAAGTATTATCCTAATTGTACTTTTGAATAATAAATTATTACCTTTATGAGCTCTATACTTTTTACAATAAGGGTTATTCCTCCCAACACTGTCTTTTGTGTCCTTCAAAAGAGATTATGTCTTTAAGTCTCTTGATAAATGATATACTTCTTTGCCTATGTATTATATACCAGTAAGAAGGAAACATGTTTCTCTTTGTCTTGAGAGCTCTATTAGTTATATATTTGTGCTCAATTGTATAACAGCAAGCCCCACCAAAATGTGCTTCTCTATTAACAGGTTTCAAAATTCCTGATAATAATATAGTTGCACTCTAAGATTTATGGTTGTCTTGACTGCAAACATCAACATTATACTATACTTCTGCTTTATTCTGCCATACTTGGAATGTGAGCATGCATTGTACACTCTGACTTTTCTCAAAATTAAAGCAATTCAAGGAATCACAAGAGACCATTTTAAAATAGAATTATCAAATATAGGAGGAGGAGATTTCAGAGATAAATGAACTCAACTGCTTCCATTTACTAAAGACAGAGAGACAACAATCTTCACTGATCTCCCATGTGTGAGCACTTTACCTACGTTATCATGTGGATTTTAATCCTCAAAACACTGACACAGAGTGGGCATTATACTTATTTTTAAGTTGAAGAATGTGACATTCAGGTTAAATAATTTGCCAGGCACACAGCTAATGGCAAAGCCAGTATTCAAATCTAAAACCAACTCCAAAACCCATGATCTTTCCAGTGCCCAGAGAGATAATGTGATGGAACCCAAGGTCACAGGGATTTTAAAAGCCAGCAGAACAATTGTTTCCATTATCACACACTGCATCTCACCACCAAACCCAAGGTGCATCGCTTGTTCCATTCTTTTCCTCATGTTCATACACAAGAGCTGTTTCTCAGTCTACCAACCTCTGATTAACCTGCCTTTGCCCTTGTTGTTAAAGAAAGTAGGCAATGAGCATGTCAAATGTTGAGCATGCATTCACTCAAAAAGACTAGGAAATCAGCAATAAGACATCATGAGGAAAACTGAGCATCATTCCATTTCTATCAAATAAAGCTATTGACAATACCCTAGAAGCTTAAAGAGTCCGTCAATATTAGGTTTGATATTTTCAACTACCCCAATTTTTCAGAGTAAACAATTCAGCTGGAGGCTGAATCACCTTTAGACAGGGTAATCAAAGTAATAAGCTGAGGTTATAGCCATTTATGAACTGATTTGTTGGAGGAGTCAGGGTAAGAAAATATGAGGAGATTCCATTCAACCCTTTTCCCCTAAGCGAGGTATGGAGAGCTAGGCAGTGGGTGTAGCCAGATGGAGGAAACATAATGGTTAAGTATGTGGGTGCTGAAATTAGTCTCACTAGATTCACAATCTGCTTAGCAGTTTTGTAACTTGGGGAAGGCTACTAAACATTGCTAAACCCTGGTTCCTCGTGTATAAAATGTAAAGCACAGTGCCTGGTGTATAGTAGGTTCTCAATAAATGTTAGCTATTATCATTTTTTAATTGGTTGCTCTTAACCATCCTAGTTTCACAAATACTAATAGTTAATGTTACATTTTCATTTTAGTCCCTAAAATTCTCTAGAAATATAGCTGAAATTTTAGTGCCAAACAGCTGGTTTCTGATGAGAAATAACCAATAACATTCCTTCTTGAATCCATATAGTGCTTTCCTTAGGGATTATATCACTTACAAATATTTTGATTGTATTACCCCATGATGTCTTACTGATATTGACAGGAGGTTGCAATTTTTTTCATCTGAAATTTATTTCATTTGTAAAACTTTGATAGAATTGCTATGCAGCCCTAAGTCTAAGTCTTTCCAGACAAATGCTCCCCCTGCTGACTTTTTTTGAAGCTGCAGGGACATCTGAGGGCTAGCCGAGTTGAAGATGTGAGGATTGGGGGAATTATAACGCAGAAAATGGAGAGAAAACATTAACTGAACCCAATTGCTGTGTGCAGAATATTCCAAAGGCAGTACTCTCCTATTCAGTTTTCAAGACATCAAATATTTTGGAGGACAGAGTAGAGATTTTTGTCCAAGTTAGTTGACACATAGATCCTCCTTTAAAATGAAAAGTATATGTAGAATAATAAAAGACATGAAGGAGATAAAATAAATGGATCAAAGACAACATGATATTTTGGCTCCATTTTAAGCAATATCTTTTTTCTTTGCTGATGTATGTCCAGTGTCTTCATTCTACTGCAAATTCACTTCAAAGCAGTAGTGATGTGGTAATAAATTAATGATGTAATAGCAGGATTTTTATTACAAATATTTCATGACTTTTCTGGCTAAAATCCATATTTTTCGGTCTTTGGGAGGTCGTTACTTAGTCCCATCAGAAAAGGCTATAAGAGCCAAAGATTGATTCTGCACATTTTTTTTTAAAAATCTGTCACAGACATAGAATTGAGCAGAGTATAAAAATTAGGCATACTTTGAAAAAAGAGGGGAGAAAGAGAATGATAAAGAGTTTGTGCAAAGGAGAAGCAGTTTAAAGTTCCAGCTCTTCATTTTGTGAAGCTGGTAAAGTGCACATTTCAAAATTTACTTACAGGATAAAAGTTATAGCACATTGCTCACTTTTATTATCATTTCAGAGGCCATAAAATACATTTTATTATTAACCCAGAAACTCTAGTTTCTTACAATTACAGATAAGAGCATTGTATGTTATTTTGCAGTGCTTTTCTGTCTAGTTTTCTCTTATTGCTAATTTAACTTCACGTCTCTTCTTACATTTCTTCGAAAGGTATGATATGCTCCTTAAAATGTATTTTGTAAATACTAAATGTTCAGTCATTTCATTAAGCTAACCTAAAAGTCTGTCTTGTGCAACAAAACTATTTGAAATGAATATTAAACATTTTAAAACTGCATTAATGGAGGAAAAGTTTCTGGAAAATGACAGTTTTTTTTTTTTAACTCAACTATAAAGTCTTGTCTTGTTTTAATAGAGCCTTTAAAAAACGTGATGGAGCTGACCCATCAGTCACTTTTTATACAAGCTTGATGTGAAATGTGGGTTTAAATGACTATAGTTTCACTAATGAGAAAAGGGAAATGTACAAATGCTTATAGGGCTTCTTCTTTATGAGTTCCACTGCACCTTTTCTCAGTGAAAGGACTTAAGCATCAAAGCCATACAAGGGAAGAAAGTGGTAGAAATTCCAACACTCTCGTCAAAGCCACTATGTCTTGAGGAGGAAAATGTTGAATGCAAGCTTGTGCATGCAACAGATTCCAAAGAAGCTCCTTTTTCTATGCTGAGGATTGTGGATACTACTTACTATACCATTTCTATGTGGATATTTACCAAAATTCTCCTTGCTCAAAGGTATAGCATAACATTAACTGCATGATTGCCAAAGTCAATAGCTATGTAGACAAGAAGCTACAAAAATGACCATTTTGCATTTGGGTTTATTTTCAGTTATGTCAACAGCCAGTCTCAGCTAAGTCATATCAATCAAGCACATGATTGTCTGAGTCAGCTATTAAAGTAGCCAAAATAACCAGATTATGATGTGCAGGCTTGATTTTAGATCATAGAGACATAGCCATAGTCCATTAGCCTCAATAGAATGGCACAAGTGTAATTTCCATAAAGTACTGTATTTTTCTCCACATTTCAAGTAAACAGTGCATAAACTATTAGTATTTGCAGCAGCAGAATATACCCTCTTTCCATACCAAACCATGATTCTGGAAATACTCCAAAATCAGTTTTCCCCTTGGTCTCAGTAAAACCCCACCATTCCAAATAAGAATGACATTTACAGTTCCATTCCAAATGAACAGATAATAAACAGTAATTATCCAAACATGTTTGGTTTTCCTGAAATTATATTTCTCAGTGTTTGTAGAAAAATTGAACCTTCTATAATTTGCACACCATTCTGGATTTTCTTATACAAATTATGAGTATTTTCTACTACAAAAATGTGAACATTTCTGTATAAGTACAGATTATTTCCTATTTCTCCTCTCTGTGCTTCAATTTCTTTATCTGTAAAATACCTCTGTTTTCTTATCTGTAAAATAGTACCTAACCATAGGGATGGAAGATTAAAAGAGTTGATATATATAAAGCAATCAGAGTCTGGCACATAGAAAGTGCTCAATAAGTGTTACTATTATGATTATCATTTTTATTATCCTGTTACTATGGATACTACCTTGGAGCATTAATCTTTTATATATTAAATTATTTCCAGAGTTAGATCAGTCACAAATAAATTAAATGTATATGGCAAGAATGAAGAAAGACTGTGGAAGGTCCAAATTCATAACTGAAATATTGTGTAAACTTCTAGCATTTGGAAGTGTGACACCTTCCTGACTCATCCAGAGGTTTATACCTTTCTGATTAAAAAGAAAATGTTTCCAGTTGAGATCCTGAGAGAGTATAGCTGTCAGTTAGAAAAATCTCTTGCAAAGCAGATTTTCACATCCAAAAAACTAAAAGTGATTATGTTCAGAAATAAATAAATAAGGGTTGTTTTAAGCATCCAGGGACCAGTAGGAGTAGCAAACTTTTTAAAAATCAAATAGTTTTGTTATAGTTAATCAATAAAGAGCAATATCAAAATACCTGCCAAAATTATTTGGTCAGACTGTAAAAATCTTAAACAACTGAATTTTTCAGAGGCTAATAAAAGGTCATATTGGGACACAGGTATTTAAATGTGCTTCAAAGTGGTAAAAATGCAAGTACAAACAAAGAAGAGCTTGATTTGCCAGCTTTCAACCCAGAACTTCCCTCTTCCCACAAAGCCTGGAGATGTGCCAGGCTTCTACACATATTCTTGACTTTATGACAGAGTGGGTTCTTTTCCTGTGAGTTTTTCTGGGCATGAGAAAACATAACCTAACCAGGATGAAGCCCTGCCACAGAGCAAAACTATCCTAGGGATAACGTGGCAATTTTATAAAACCTATGGACTAGATTATCATTTCTGCAGACAAAGCTAGCCTTCAGCAACATTGTGAAAGAGAGGAAGTTTCCTCAGCACAAGTCATTAACCATCGCTGAGCATTCAATGCCCTTACACAGCCCCCTAACTTCCCACGGACCCTCTCCCTGAATAGCACTCACCATGTAGGACCATGACTCACAATCCTGGCTGTACCAGAGTTTTATAACAATACTGCTGCTTAGGTCCAACCCTCAGAGATTTTGATTTAATTGGTCTGGGGTGGAGCCTAGGTATGGTTTTTGCTGGTTTGCTTTATTTTGTCTCCAGCTCCCCAGATCATATTGATGTGCCAGCAGAGTTAAGAATCACTAATGTAGAAGAACAATATTTCTCAGTTGGGTCTGCAGACCACTGCAATCACCAGTGATACTTAAGGGGTGGGGGCATGGGTGAAAAAGGTGAAGGAGATTAAGCAGTACAAGCTGCTAGGTCTAAAAATAGTAACGGGGATGTAAAGTACAGCATAAGGAATATAGTCAATAATATCGTAATAACTATATATGGTGCCAGGTGGGTACTAGACTTATGGGGATCACTTCACAAGGTATATAAATGTCTAATCACTATCATGGACACATACAATAATATAATATTGTATGTCAACTATAATTTTAAAATATTTTTTTTTTTAAAAAATGCAGATTCTTGAGCACTCAGATATTCTGAACCTGCATTTTAAAAAACACTCTTAGGCAATGCCAATGCATAGTAACATTTAAGAACAAAATTTCCCCTTTTTAAAACTTACCCATCTTCTGTCCCATTCACTACTAATTGGGTAGACTAATCCAGAATACTGTGATAATGGGTGCTGTTGAAGTCAGTGTTACATTTCGACCAAGCCTCCTGAAGAAAATGGCAGAAGGTAATCTCAATAGTAAGAATTTTTATGGTGGACCACTAAAGGTGGTTTTGTTTTTTTTGGTTATTGGGGCAAGAAGGGAAGACAAACCTTTTAGTGCCTCTCAAATCCTATCATACAGATAATTTCCTACTTCATTTGAGGCCTGCCCTGTGTGCTAAGCCTTGTTAGTAAAAGGGAAGAGTTTTCATCCCCTGGAGCTAAGATCCTGAGCCCCACTAACCATTTATATAAAGATAATAATAAATATTATCTTATGGCTCCTTCCCTCATGGGTGACAAACTCCACAATATGGCAATGTCTTTATTAAATTTACTAAACTCATAGTGAAGAGTACTCACCAGCACCTACCCATTTCTCTTTAAATATGTAAACGTTTGTGACTGTTTCTCCCATAACATCAGGGATTTCCAAAATTGACTGCACACTGTAATCACCTGGTGAGCTTTAAAAAAAAATACATATACCTGGGTCTGACCTCCTAGGTTCTGAGTTAACTGGTCTTGGTTGGGTCTGAGCATAAGATTTTTAAAAGAGATCTCAGGTTATTCAATTGTGCAGACAAAACTGAGAACCACTTGCCTTAAAGGAAATGGAGCAATGTTCCACAGGTGTGCCCAGCAAAGCTCACAGGAAGAGAATCCAATAAGTACAATTTTACTACATGTAAGCTGGAGCCAGTAGTACGAAGAAGATTTTTCCTTCAATAAAAAAAAAAAAAAACCTGCTTTGAAACCTTCATAGGCCTAAAGAGCATTATGCATGTATCATCATCATATGCCATCATGACATGAGGTGTTGTTGTTAACACGTTACTTTTGTTTGATGTGTTAATTCCTTGACATCATTTACTCCCCTCCTTCATTAGCTACACTGAAATCAATGCTCTTTCCAGAAATAAAAATACGGATTTCTTAAACTGAAATCTGGCCCCTCTGGGTCTGGATTGGTCTTTATTTTGTTTTGTAGGTCACTCTCTGGGCGCATTGTTGGAGGAGTTTGGTGGTTCTTCACCCTGATCATAATTTCTTCCTATACTGCCAATCTTGCTGCTTTTCTGACTGTGGAGAGGATGGTTTCTCCCATAGAGAGTGCTGAAGACTTAGCTAAGCAGACTGAAATTGCATATGGGACCCTGGACTCCGGATCAACAAAGGAATTTTTCAGAGTAAGTTCTTTATAGTTAATTGGGCCTGTTGGTTTTTATCTTATCATCTTCTCAGAATGACAAATTCATAGTGCTCCTAAGGGTGGGTTTGGAAAGGGTGGGAACGTAATCAAGGCAGAGCATCTTAAATACAGCATTCCTTGGTTGGTGACCTAATTCATTGTTCTTTAGAACTCAGACTCCTGTGCAACAAGTCACGAGCTCTAAGCTTGAATTCCCAGGTTTGAAACCCAACCCTGTCACAAAGTGATTGTTTGTCCTTGGGCAAGTCATTTAACTTCTGTCAGCTTCAGTCCCCTTACTTGAATAATGAGGAGATTGAACTAAATAATATATATTCTCTTTTCTAGCTTTTACAAAAGCAGTGATTTTATGTCTCAGCAGTTCACAGAAGTTAAGTAACTGTCTAAGACTCTGAGGTGTGATGGACTATAAAATTACATATTCTATTTTAGACATTGGTTTTCTATTCAAATGTATTACAGTTGTTTCAAGTATTCATGTATTTGCTGATAATTCAATTTTCAAGGAAGCTGATAATTGTTTTAATTTCATGAATAGACTTATTACCCTTTTCATCTCCCCCTCCATAGGCCAAACCTTAGTGGGAAAACAGCAAGTTGTTCACTTGCGAAGGTTAGTAAAGCTACATAAACACTGTTCAGAGGAAAGATGAAAGGAGATAGAGGCAGAAAATTATAGAAGGGTAATGTGTTGAATAGACCACTTTTACATATACTATCAAGATCTTTGTTCTATAGCAATTGGACTATAAGAAAGGTTATCAATGAAGTGTTTTAAGAACTCAAATGTTTCTTCAATTGCCCCAGCCAGGAAAATATGGTGATTTTGATCAGAAAACAGACTCATTCTATGCATTACCACTACCTGCTACTGTAACCACTGCAACTGGTTACAGCAGTGTTCCAGAAGCCACTTAGTAAAGAGGAAACATTTAGTCACTCTCTTCAACCAATAATTAAGTTATTGAATGGAAGGTATAATTACTGACTTTTCCTCAAAGGTCCAGAGTAAATAGATTCTCATTCCCTGAAGGAGAAAGAGTTAATTCTGGGATCCTTCAAGAATTCTCATTGGCTCTGGATATTTCTATCTCACTTCTGCCACTGCTGACAGAGCAGATCATAATCCCCAACCAGAGAGGGACCCACTACTGAAAGCATCAAAATGATATGAACATCCTCTGGAACTAACCTAGCCTTGACCCTCTCTACTATAACAGTACCAGAAGCTCATCTGGGAATAATCTCCTGTCCTCATGAAATCACTCACACGTTTCAGGTCAGGAAGCCATCTGCTGAATAGTTAGCACATAATCAGCTCCATGGAAATCTGGTTTGATATCAACTTCAAAAGAGCTTATGTTTACCTTCCCAATAGGCTTCGAGTTGCTATATGAGGTAATTGACCACTTAGGCTATCAAGACACCAGATTAGACCCTCTGATAAGAAATACTTGTTCCACTGGAAAGCATTTTTCCTTCAACAATGATTAGAAATTAGGAAGATGTTTTTTAAATGGTAATCGATAGATGGCATCAATTCTCATTAAGCTTTCAAAAGCCATTCATCCATATTGCAGGTTAAGGAGGCTCTCTGGGAAGATTTATTAGTACAAAGGCTTGAAAGTGTAACCAAACAATCCTTGTCCCCATGCCCAGACCCCATCCCCCACACATTTTATGTCTTTCTCAAAAACCAGTAAAGCATCTACTAATCCATTCAATGATGGTTTCATTAAAGAGCGTCATATTACTGAAGTCAATTTGAATCAACATTCAATTCTGGGCAAAGCTATTGCCACATTCTAATTGATTTGCAGTTTCTAATGCTCACCAATTCCTAGTGACCTTTACAGCCAATGAGTAATTTGTATGGAAATGGAGCTGTTCTGAAAATCTGATTAGAGAAGGAGCTGGATATTTCAAGGTATAAGGAAGTGCAAATCATTTTCTAATTCCCACGTGCCACTTTTTCTTTTCCCCCAATTGGTCACTAGCAGCAGCACTAGGACTGTAGGTAATTTCTTTAGGGCAGCATACAAAGGTTGATGATCTAAGCGTGGAAGTGAGCAGTGTAGAAAAATGAACTCTTTAGCCTGCTTGTACAAAAAAGTTATGTAAACCTAATAAAGGGTAAACTTGGTATTCATATCATACAGGGAGGCCCAACCAATTGGTTTTGAAGTCATTTGTCCTAAGTCCTCTACTGCACCCTCCTTGAGCCCCATAGATCAGAGAAGGCAGCCAGCAAGAACACATCATCTCTCACTCAGGGACTTAACTGCCATAGCATGTCACTTCCCATGCAGTCCTCAATAATTTCAAAGCAATTTTAAGAACAGTAACTCCTCCACATATGGAGACCTCTGATGGCATGCTTTCCGAACTTTAGGATAAAATAAGATCACATTTAACCTTTATAAACATTACATGAGCTCATTTCTTTCCATTTTCACTCCATCTTAAAACCACGGGGATCAAATAGTAATACCATAAAACAGCCTGGAGCAAGCTCTCTAGTTCCTCCACTAAGAGAGAGAAACAAATACAATAAAATTTATTTCTAATTGCCCTGCAGACATTTTACTCTTCCTAGGTAAGGCTGCCATTTAAATAGTGGTATTTTTAAGTGGTTCTTTTGTTTCTCTCATTTTCTGAGCTATCATTAGCAGTTATCTTACAAATCACATAAAGTCACTGGCACAGAGGGACCTGTTATATCAGGAAAGACATGCAGCTGGAAAAGACATTTGAAATATTACCAACAATCCTGTTGACTTTAAAACCGATTTCCTTAGACAGCAGCTCCAAAACTAAACGTTCCAACCAGAAGTGGAGGCACCTAGGCTAAAAAATAAGTTGACAGTTTTATTGTCATTGCCAAGAGAAATGCCACTATGATTTGGAAAGCTGCACCAAAATGATCATTCTCCGCTAGGTTTTGGAAATTTAACCTGATACAGATTCATGTTAAAAAGTAGCACTGGAAGAAAAAGCAATTCCAAAATTCTAACTTCAGACCCCTAGAAATATTAGAAGGCAACTACAATGCTTGATTTCTTTTCCAGCTACTTGGCCATATGCTCACTGAAGATAGTTCAGGGGATAAAAGGAGGCTGGGTTTTTTTTGTTTTTTTTTTATTTTTTAATGAAATGTTTAATACTAATTTTACCCTTTTAAGAAAATTAACATAAAGGGAGAGGAGTGGGGAGAGATGTGACTTGCTCCATTGCACTAGTCAGGACAGAACTGAACTTTGTCTGGAGACCACCAAGAAGACTGTCCTGTCTTCTGAGTTGTAATATCGTAAGCCCCATGAAGCACAACTGAATTACTCACAGAGGATGTTTTGTCTTGACACTAGACTCTGTAACTGTTGTCATAGGTCATTTTAATTTTTAATTTTTTAAATGCAGGCAGGAAAAAAAAAGAGCCTCCCAAAGTGATTTGGGAAGTAGTTCTTGTACACACACACATGCACACATACATATTTCAACATTTATTGGTTATCTATATTAGGGCTTTTGAAGAATATAGGAAAAGGAAAAAGATCTCCCCACAAACGTACCTATGCTGAATACACTGACATTTTGACATGATCATTAAGCTTTATTACAGCTGAGCTATGTACACAACAGACCTCCCTTTACCCCTTAACCCATCCCCTAGCCTTAGGAAATACATCAAATTGTAAAAATCCTTTTGTTAAAAGCTTTCTCACCAATTACTATGATGAATTTGAGATCTTGACAGATAATACACCTAGACAACCACAATCAAATTTCATTAGTTTGAAGACACATATGATGTGACCAAATGTTTGAGGACACAGCCAAACCACATACTAGGGAACACATAATAGCAACAGTAAGAGACAAGTTGACACCAAAGAATGGTAAGTCAGAGACATTTATTGTACATACTACTTGGCAATTAATTTTTTTTTTGACATGAACGTTTGGATGCCACCTTATCAAAATAAGTCTTACTTGCCTACATCATGTACCACATTAACCAGCAACTCTCATAGACCTTATATGACTACAACAGAGGTGAAGTGGCTGGCACAAGGTGAGGGAAGCTGAGGCCTGGCCAGATAGACCTCTGGAAGAGGGAAGGTATATTCAGACAGCTGTTGGCCTTTCCAATCCCTCAGCAACCAGAGATCTGCGATTCCATTGGTCTTCTTGCAGGCAAGTCTCAAGTTGTGTGGAAAGGACACTTTTCAAGGAAGTGAGATTGACCTGACAACTATACACAACTGACTACAAACTTAATATATGTCTCCAATAGAAAGGAGAAAATGTGGCAACAAAGGCAGGCCTCAATGCCTGAGATTTCATTCTTTATTCATCACTCTTTCAATAACATTTTTTTTAGTATGTTCTATGTGCCACAGTCCAGGCTAAGCACTGAGGATCCATTTCTACAAACAAAATTAAATTTCTTTCTTTTGCCAAATCACATTAACATACATAGACAGGTTTTTTTTCTTTTGTTTACTATATTTGGAAATTATTTTTTGAGATAGATTGACTTAAAATATTGGCATGATGACAGATGGTTACTAGACTTAGTGTGGTGATCCTATCATAAGGTATAAAAATGTTGAATCACTATGTTGTACACCTGAAACTATGTATGACTGTATGCCAACTATACTTTAATTTTTAAAAAATTAAGATAGGCATCTCAGAGAACTAGATGATCATCTGTCCTGCGCAGCTGACGGTGTTTATTTCTATGGAGCTACTACTTCCCAGCATGTGTCAATATATGAATCTGCTCCACAGTGAATAACAGTAGGCTTAATAATACTCCATAACTCCAATAGAAAGGTCAATTAGGTGATGAATAAAGCAGAAATGGCCTTTATCCTCTGGAGCTCACAATCTAGTGGGCTGTCAATTTTCAATGCCTGTTCACATAGATTACCATATTCAGTTCACACAACAATCCTGCAATGTAACGAGAACAGGTATTACTTCAGCTACTTCATAAACACCTGAGGCAAGATGACATTGATATCACCCAGCTCAATAGAAAAGAGCTAGAACGCTGAGCCCAGATTGATTCTCTGAGTCCAGATTAGATCTTCTTTCCATTTCATCTCAGTACCTTTCTGGTGTGAATATGTACAGAAACATGTGGTGCTGTGCATGAATCAAGCCCTTAGAGCAGCACATGTTAAGTCATCTGTATCATCTCCTGGTTGATCTTGCTTTTATTCCCATAATGGGTCAGTTAGAAAAGGAAACTCATACATACTTTTAAATGACATTTTTCCTCACTCTGACAACCTCAAAAAGATCCAAGATAAGAAGGCAAAGAAAAAGAAGACATTCATAAAACTAGAGTGAATACCACAAACACAGGAAACCTCTATTATTTGTGGCTTGTTACAGTTTCTGATATGCCAAAGATTATGTCATGGTGTGGATAAAACTGGAAAGAACAAGAGAGAAGATGAAAATGATTTTTAGTTCCACATCCACTGATGACTTTCTTGTTTTTCTTTGGGTAAGGGGCCTTTGATCTCAGTTCCTCATCTGTCAAGGGAAATATTCTCTGTTCTAACTTCCTTATGGGGTTGGCAAGAGAATAATATCAAAAGCTCTTTAAAAGTATGAATCCCAGAAGACTTTAGGAAAAGGGCCCACCAATAGAGCAATTAAAGTATAAAGACTGTCCAGACAAGGCTCTGTGGAGATGTAAGGGAGGGATATTGTAAAATAAAATAAATAAATAAATAAATAAATGAATGAATGGATAGATAGATAGATAGATGAATGAATGAATGAATGAATGAATGAATGAATGAATAGAATAGAATAACATAAAATCATCTCTGTTGGCTCAGTGGAAGAGAGGTGAGTGTTTTTTTCTGGCTTTGGAGCAGAGAGAAATTTCATTTATATCCTCTCCCATCCTTCTAATCCCATTTCTATTCCTATTATAAAATATTGCTACTGACCTTATCTCCTAGTCAGTCCATTGTTAGCCATTTTTTGTGGTCTGCAAATTTAACAACTTCAACATACACAATTTAGAGCTGCTCTTGAAGGCCACCTAGAAATTTCAGGTGCTTCTAAGGGGGCATGCAGGCCATCTGCCCAAATTAACCAACCATATGGATTTCATTAACCGATCTCCATTAGTCCTCCTAGTTAACCTACTTGATTATGAGAGCATTTCACAGCCCAGAAAGCCTAAGGGGGTTAAGTCATTCTCTTTGAGGCTACCAACACTCTCAGACAATGCCAGGGTAATTAACAGAACTCCCAGATCTTTGTGAGAACTCTGAAACCCTCTTCCCTAGAAGAACTCATAAAGATCTCACTTTCTTCTCTGACAAAGTCAAATCACCTAATAGCCTTCCAATTAGAGGAATGGGGCCCATCTGTTCAATTAGACTTTCTTTGTGTTCACCTGATAAGCCTGAGCAAGTTAGTTATTTACAGTCCTCCATCATCACTATGCAGAAGTCTAAAAACTTGACCATAAAGATCAAGTAAAATTTCAACTTACTGAAACTCACTAACAAGAGCATTCAATTAACTAGAACACTTGGTTGTGCTCCACTTTCAAAAGGTAAAGGTAATCTACAGCAAAAAATAAACCAAATATGATTTTTTTTTCAAAAAGGCTACTAGATGATGTTCTGTGGTCAGATTTATTCCAGTCTTCAACATCTTCTACATTTTTAATCAGTAAGTAAGTAAATACTGAGTGTCTACCATTCCAAATTAGGCACCAGAGATACAATAGGGAAAACATAATAGAATCCCTACCTTCAAGAAATTGCATTCTATTAAGAGGAGACAAATGGTAAACATGTAAACAAATACATGTATAAAATAATTTCAGATACCTATAAGTACTATAGGGTATTATGATAGAGAATGATTTAGAGTTAGAGAACATTGTTTTAACTGGGAGCTTGGGAGGGAAAGCCTCTTTAAGGAGATATTTAATTAGAGATATAAATGATAAGAAGAGATAGCCATGTGAAAATCTGATGGAAGAGTTCCAAACAGAAGGAATGACAAATGCAAATGTCTTGGGGTAGGAACAATTCTGACAAAATTAAGAGACAAGAAGAAGACCAGTGTAACTGAAGAATGAAATTCTACACTAGAGTTATAGTGATGAAGATTGTGTAAAGTGATCAAATTTAGGATATATTTTGCAAGTAGAGTCACAGAATTTGCTGATGGATTAGATTACATTTGTGAGCAAAAGGGAAGAGCCAAGGATGACTCTCAGATTTTTGGCCTACATTCCCCTTAGTGATACTAATGAAATCTATGAATCCTACGTTCTTTAAATGATCCAAAGATACTTGCTAAACTGTAGTACCGAGGGGCTGAAAAGGTATACTAGGACTTATTAGGAAATCTTTCTAAGTGAGAAAATAAGAAGTCTTAAGGTTAATTCTCAAAAAAATTTAAAAGTCCAGAAGCCTCTAATGACTTATGCCTGTACTCTGTCTTATTCCTGTCTTCTTAGAAGATGGTTTATGATAGAAACATATTTTCACAAGCAACTAACTCCATTTTTCAAAAACATAACTTTCTTTATATTCCTGAGACTGGCACCTCATTTTTACCACATAACAGAGAAGATACGTCCAGATAAATTCAGGCAAATTTAGTGATTTCTTAGTCATTTCAGGATTTTCACTCCATCCTCCCTAGGAGGACAACCAAGTTCTGGAGAGTTTATATGATATCATGTCATCATGGGCAGCCATCTAACCCAGTTCATCATGATCAATTCCAGGCATTCACTGGGCTATACCAACCAGTTCAGATGTCAAGTAGTCTTTCTCTCCCACATTAGTATATCTGAGATTTAACCATCCAAATCTTCAGTGACATTTGCTGCAGTATCCCCTCATTCAGGCCATAAGACCTCTGCAGACCTGACCCTACAGTTCTTTTGATTCTCTTTGCACTTCTCATAGGAACTCTCTTATTTCTCTCTCTCTCTCTCTCTCTCTCTCTCTCTCTTTCTCTCCCCCTCTCTCCCTCCCTCCCTCCCTCCCTCTTCCTGCACCATTCTAAGGCTACTGGAAAAGTCAGTTTCTCTCCTTTTGCCAGTCTGGGGGACACCCAGACTTCTCCCAACTCTTTCCTCCTAGAGACCTCATGTAGCCACTGTTAGTCTACCATACCAGCACCAAGCTAGATATGGGCTATTCTCTCAGATTCATCATTCCAATGCTATATAGCCTGGGGATTGAGGCCCCATTGCTTCTTCCCTGGGATTCTCAAATAGCTAAGAGTCCCATAATCCCCCCACCTTTTAGAGAGTGGGAGGGGACAAGGAGGGAAGAGCAGTACACAGAGATCTTCTTCAGAGACTTAAGTTCCAGTCTGACTTCTCTCATACTTCTCTCTACCTCAACTCTTATCTGGCCTCCAGAGGTGGTTAGTCTGGCTCTATCCATCTGCTTTCCAATCTATCGAATATGGCATAAACTTCATATTTCCCTTGTTTACTTTAGGCCATAGAATTTTGAAACTCAAAAACCTTCTTTCCCTCAAAAAGTCTGGCTTTACTAATTTAAAACTTGTCTTTCAAAATAGTGTCATTTCTGCTATAAATTTAAATACAATTTTATTGAGATACAAGTCACATACAATTCACTCATTTAAAATGTAGTTCAACTCAAGATCACTAATCATCAGAGAAATGCAAATTAAAACCACAATGAGATATCACCTTACACCTGTCAAATGGTTATCATCAATAGATCAAAAAACAACAAGCATTGGTGAAGATGTGGAGAAAAGAGAACCCTTGTACACTGTTGGTAGGATTGCAAAGTGGTACAGCCACTATGGAAAACAGTTTGGAGATTCCTCCGAAAATTAAAAATAGAACTACCTTATGACCCAGCAATTGTACTTCTGAGTATTGATCCAAAGAAAACCAAAACAGCAATTTGTAAATATCTATGCACTCCTATGTTCACGTCAGAGATATTCACAATAGCCAAGATATGGAAGCAACCTAAATGCCCATTGACAGATGATTGGATAAAGAAGTTATGGTGCATACATACGATGGAATATTACTCAGCCATAAAAAAAAAATGAAATCCTACTATTTGCAATAACATGGATGGACCTAGAGGGTATTATGCTGAGTGAAATAAGCCAGATGGAAAATGTTGAAAATCATATATCACTTATATGTGGGATATAAACCTACAAGCAACAAATGAACAAGACAAAAAGAGATACATAGACTACAGACTAGTGCTTAG
>NW_006441066.1:110100-110846 GCF_000325575.1 Pteropus alecto | reverse complement strand
TGTGTGGAGAACCAGATGAGTGCTAGAGTGATCGGGGGGATCACTTTATCAACTATATAAATGTCTAGACAGTGTACTGTATACCTGAAACTAATATAAAATAAAAAATTTTAAAATAAAGTAAAATGTATAATTCAATGGGGTTTTGTATATTACATTATTAATTTTTAAAATTATAATATATAACATAAAATTTGCCATTTTAACCATCTAAAGTACATAATTCAGTAGCATTAATTACATTCACAATGTTGTACAACCCCACCACTGTCTGTTTCCAAAACATTTTCATCTCCTCAAACAAACTCTAACCATTAATCAATAACTTCCCATACCACACCCCCCCCCTCATGCCCCTGGTAACCACTATTCTATTTTCCATCTCTGTGAGTCTATATAGAATCATACAATATTTGTCTTTTTGTGTCTGATTTATTTCACTTAGCACAATATCTTCAGGGTTCACCCATGTTGTAGTATGTGTCAGAAATTCATTTCTTTTTATGGCTGAATTTCTATATATCCTGAGTCCAGTATGTAGTCAGGTGAGTTAATTAGGAAAGGTTTCGAGAGAAAAGGGCATTTTAAAAATATTTGGAGAGAAAAGATAATTCAAAAATAATTCAAGGGGTATGTGAGGATGTATTCATGACACACACACCCCCGCCCCCCATAAAACAACAAACAAGATAATGGTATTACATCATGTTAGAGTTTGGTCACTATTGATTAATTAATCTCTTTAA
>NW_006441066.1:80402-109959 GCF_000325575.1 Pteropus alecto | reverse complement strand
TCCAAGAAAAAAATCATTGTTTTGAAATAATTATATCACAGTAAAAATCAATATATAGACTTCTAAGGGTAAATTAGAAATAATTGCTTGAGACCAAAGAACTCTGAGCACTGTTGTATTTCTAATTTCACAATTCACATTTTGCATATGAAGATAAGGTTCATTAAAAAGGGACTCTCCAGAAAATACTTTGCTTTTTTTTTTTTTTTTAAATGAGTTTGAGCAGCCAATGTTGAAAAGCTTACTCCTTTTATAGTTTGGCAAATAATGCCAAATGAAAAGTGATTTCATAACTAGCTTTTCATATTTAAAAACTACCCCCATTATATTAAACATTATTTCAGCCAAAATAAACATATTCTTTCCCGAATGTGGTAGTATTAATGGAGTAATCATGAAGAGATTCATATTAAAGCCCCTATGCACAAAATTTTGAAGTTCAATTCCCAAATATTTGTACCTTTCCTGCACCTTTCCTCCAAAGAGACAGACACACATATGTATGCACGCACACACATGCGCACGCACGCGCGCGCACACACACACACACACACACACACCACAGTTTAGGTAATTATGATTAGCAATTAATTTAAGTTTATTATATATGAAAGCAGCAGGGAGTAAACTCCTCCACTGACCAAATCCCGAAAAACATTTTTGTTTTATTTTCTTGGCTTGGGGTTTTATCCAATTGTACATTGTGGATCTTAGATGACCAGGACTGTTTTATTAATGTCTTTATGGACCCTTCAGCATCCCCATGATTCAAACTTCCTATCCTAGAGGACTGCAAGAGGCCAGGTCCAAGTGTTGGTTATTGGTAGAGATTTTCAAACAGTATGATCTAAGTAAAGGCTGTGGATAAGAGGACTTTCTTAGGAAAAATATGGGACAGAATTAGAAAATAGACCAGGAACTGAAAACTCCTACCCTTTAAAGAGAAGCTCTCTCCTAGTTTCTTGTAATTGCCTCTTACCCCCTTTCTCTTTCCTTCTCTTACCTGCTGGATCTCCAGTGGTCAGGGCTGCTATATTAGTGCTTTTACAGAGGGTTCAGAGAATCTCTTACCACAAATGTCCCTACCTGGAAGAATTTAGGTGAACATCCCTAGGTGCTAGTCAGCATGGGAAAACAGAAGCAAAGAAGCTGGCAAGACATAGGCGCATAAGAAATTTCATAAAGAGAAAGAAAACAAGGGGACAGAAGGAAGAGATTGCTCAGGAGCTTGAAAACTCATGCCAACATGACAGAAGCTGCCCTACAAGCCCCTCTTCCTGTCTCCTTCCCCCACTTAACCTGCAGGGTCTCAGGTTGCTGTGTTGGTGTTTTTACAGAGGATTCAGGGAATCCCAAGCTCCAAAATTCCCCAGTCCCCAGGTCAGTAGATAGAGAAACAGAAGAGCTGGCCATCACATGGGGAAGTTCAAGTATTAAAATATGGTTGGAAGCTATGGGCACTTTCCTTAAAAGTGAAAAGGGACAGAATGAGAAATTGCAACAAGAGCTTCTTTAAACTCTTGGCCATTAGCCAGAGCTCTTTCCTATTATCATGTTACCCTTAACCACCCCCGCCCCTTGGTCCTTTTCCATGCCTTTTATTATGAGGCAGCTCTACTGTGCTACTGCCTTTCAGAGGCTTCAGGGAGCCTCATGCCTAAAAGTTTCCAACCCAGAGTTCCTTAGCTGGGTAAACATGAACCCAGTCACCAGGAAGAGCTCAAAATTAGGAGGATATAAAAGCTATCAGGAAGAACATATTTTAAAACTGGTGCAGAAGGAAAAGATGGAAACCAGGAGCCAGGAAATGCCTGCCTTTCAGTCAGAGGTATTTTCCTAATGTACTACTCCCTATTCCTTACCTCTATTCCCTTTTTCTATTTTAACCTGCTAGGTCTGGATGCTGGGGAACTAATGTGATTGCATTCATTTCTTACAGACGCATTAGGAAAACCAGAGTTTTAACCTTCCCCACATAGGAAACTTGTTGAATGGACAGCCCCAAGTACCCCTATGGCAGAGTAAAGCCTCCTGGGAGTAAACGAAGGTGATTGGTGAGCGGAATTTGAGCTGGACCTCTCCATTTGCTATCTCTACCAAGGAGGGTTATGAGGGCTCGTCTTTCTAGAAAAGAGTGGTATGGTGGACATTTGTAACCAGACTGAAGTACTGGTTCTTTAAGTCTTAAAGAAATAAATGAGATTGCAGTGATCTTTTCTCCTTCCCTCCCTTTGATTAATTCTACATTATCATTGCCATTTTTACATGCTATGGGTATTCAGTAAATAGAGATGTGATGGGCCAGGGTAGTAGTAGAAGCATTCCAATTTCCAAGCAGGAGAGAAATGCTTTCAAACCCAGAGACCAGATTGCCTAGCCTTCAGCCATGCTGTCGGTTGAGGGGCAATTGGTCAATTTTCTAATCAGTGCAAGCTATGGGCTTAATACTTAAGAGGAACCATTCTTCCTTTTTAACCTCCTTTGGGGTGCTATCATCTCCCAAAAAAAAAGTGTAAATCTTGTTTACTACAGAAGAAACATTCTTTTCCCCTACCCCAAATCCTTGCTGAAGAGCAATTTTTCTCTTTTTTATGGAGACCAGATCAGGTTTTTTAAGGCTAGTGTCCAATCTTTTTCCACTCTGTTCCACTGGTACCCTTGCTATTACTATGAATACCTACCTCTTCCGGTGGCCAGTAGCACTTAGGGGATGCAATACAGCATCTACTGTATCAGAACTTCCAACTTGAATCACTTTATACTGGCTTTTTTTGTCTTCCAAGGCAATAGTGGGCTCACCTTCAGTCCAGAGATTAATTATGATGAGTTAAAACCATTTCTTATCTTTTAAGGCTTCTCTTTTCTTCTAAAATCTTTGGCTGCACAACATGGCTGGACCTTACCTCAAATAATCCATATATCAGACAATTCACAGCCGATAAAAATCAAAAAATAGGAGTTGAGAACTTACATTAGGAACATAGTCTTCCCTGGAAAAATGGAGATCCCCCAGTGCATTTTGGTGATTACAGATCATTAACTGCTTGTCAGAGAAACTGAAGAGGAGAGCTTTCAGATATAAACATAAAACAGCCCATGCATCAACAGAAAAATAAAACTTGATTTTCAAAACTGAATCTAATTCATGGCAGAGTTTTCTTCTAGGAATTCATCTGTTGCATAACGGAAGGCCTACACTTATCTAAGCAAAGCAGCATAAACCAGAGAAAAGAAAATTCAAAGGTGTTGAAAATCTAACTTACTGAGATTGAGCCAATCTACATAGTTGTGTTTATAGCATTTCAGTCTGGTAGCTAATCTCAGAGTCTCCTTTACAAACATGAGTCATTTTTTCAATATTTTTGGATCCATATCTTCTTGACTCTGTACTATATATTTAGCATGTCCCATGTTGCCAAGACTGAACCAATGAGAAACTAAAAATTCTGCATTCCTTAATTTTGTATTTAAACTTGTAAATTTAATGTGGCATTAATGGCCTGTTTTGTATATCTGTTTGATTGTACCACCTTAAAAATTCATTTAAACCTGGGAAGGACAGTACAACTCCTTCCTACTTCTTATTAATAGCATAGTTTTCAGTGAGTGGATAATGAATGACCTGGATAGAAATCAGTAGAAATTCAGATTGTCATTAGGTGGAGATGGGGTGGGAAATCCACTCTCCCCATGACATTGACAAGCAATTTCAAAACAGAAGGTAAAGACAACAGGCCTCGAAGAGAGATGACTGTCAGGGAGGGTTCTTAATTAAATATTCTGTAGTCTTTACATGAAGGACTGTGAAAGAAATGTCATTCTAATGGAAATTAAAATTTGCAAATGACTTTTAACATCTTAGGTTAATAGAAATAAGCCATTTAATTATGAAGAAGAAAGCCAGACAACTCTTAGCCACAGCTTATCCTAATGGGCTCTGAAAAACATTCAGGTTTGCATAACATTTTTTTTAATTTGTTGAGTTAACTATTGTTTGTGGCACACCGGTGAGGGTGGTGGATGGGAGACAGTAGGCAGTAAGCATTCCAGCTGACAAAGGTCTGCCATTAGTTGATCAGAGTTGGAATATAAGGCAAACAAGAGAGTCTTAAAGAAAAAAATACATAATTTTTAAAAAAGTATTCCCAGCCTACTCCAATTCTCTGGAATAGCAACATATAATAACAGTTTTGCTCAATATATAGAGGGCCTGTTTTTCAAATTACTGTATTTCTTTGTACTAAGATGCTGGCACAGAAATGGGGACATAAGAGAAGGGCATTACAGACCAACGACTGCTAATAAATTATCCCATAAGCCACAGGTTTTGCAGATACTAGGAAATACATGATGTTTGGAAATGTAATTCTGGCTTTAAGTTTCCCTTTACTCTTCTAAATCCTTTAGGATTCAACATGGCTTCTTTCTACAGTTTCACTATTGATCATTACTGAATAGAGGTGATAACTGTATGTATCAGAAACTCAAATCAAATTAAATAGTGGTTTGGTTTGATTAGGTTTACTTCGGAAAATTTTTATACTTTGGTTTCGCTTCTGTCCAATAGGGTCAGTAAATACACAGCCCTTAATATAAAACAATCTAGTTTTCTAAATAATTCTTTTAAAAACACATGCTCACAACTTTACTTCAGCTAATGATTCTGTTTCCTGTTTTTTTTGTTTGTTTGTTTGTTTGCTTGCTTGTTTCTAATAGAATTGGATTTGCAAATCTGCAATTTGCAGTACCTGTTTCAGTTTGGGAGTTTTAGTCTAGCTTAATTTAAACCCCTGGTACTATGTGACATTAACCAAGCTAAATGGCTCTAACATTCAACCTGCCTAATTCCCCTAGTCTTAACCTGCATATGAAATGCGGATCCTGTCCTCCTTCTGGTGACTCAGAAAAGGTAAATATACGGTTGTGACCGTAATGTAACTGTAACACAATTTGAAAATGCTAGGCAAAGGCGTTTGAAATGAGTACCTAACAAAGTTATTTGAAATTTTTAGGGGAAATTATCTCTGGAGGTTCTACCACTTTCAATTCTGATTATACTCAATTCTTCACCCTGTCTATGAGAGCCAATACAGGCAAGTGGTATTTAAAAAAAAAAAAACTACTGGAATTCTTCCCTTGGAAAAGAGAATCAGAGAGAAGGACTCCAAACAACTTAAGGTAGCAACTCACAGAGCCAAAAAGAAAAAATCAGACTGGGTAGAAATTTAGGGAGTATACTCTTTTTTTTTTTTTTTTTTGCATAAATATTTCTTTGTATAATAATCTGCTCTCTTTAAGGAAAGTATGCTTCTCAGACAACAGTAACAAGAATATTCTTTCATGGCATACCTAGACCCAGGGCTCCATTTATTTTCAATTTTACATGAATAGGATAAATTTAAAGGAAACAGTTCCTGTGTATGTCCAAGGGATATCTGCCCAAGCAAATAATAGAGCATACCTTTCTCTAGAGAGAACTTCATAAATACAGGCTGGGTAAGCTATTCCAGATCTACAGATTAACCCTGAATAGGCCAGGAGTTATGCCCCCTCCTCTCCTATCCCTCAACCTAGACTATAGCCAACCCTTCCAAGTGGTGCAGGCAGGATTGTCATTTGATGCAACCACCACTTCCATCATCAGAGCAAACAAGAAAAATGTTGTGAAGCAAAGTAGTTCTCAGTGTACTTTTGCTGCCTTTTAGTACCTCCCTGCCTTCTCCTTTACTTAAGCTGTAGACGTGCACTATCCAGTATGGCACCCACTAGCCTCATGTGACTGTTTACATTTAAATTAATTAAAATTAAAATTAAATTTGGAATTCAGTTTCTCAATGGCACTAGCCAAATTTTAAGTGGTCAACAGATGTATGTGGCTAGAAGCTATCATATTGGAGAACACAGATATAGAACATTTCAGAAAGTTCTATTGAAGAGCACTTCCTACTATTAGTTCCTTTGGCTTCTTGAGTATAGGGACCATGTTTTCCACAACTCCATCCTCTAAGGCATTCTACCATAGTGCCTGATACACCTATTAAATGGCAGAGAAACTTAACTATGTTTCTAACTTAACTAAGTTTCTTAACTAGGTAACTAATGCTTACCATGTTGTCAAGGGCAATGTTAAATTCATTTTAAGCAATTTTTGATTTTATCATTGAAAGAACACTATGAGGTGGGTCCAATACCATCCCCATTTTTAAGATGAGGAAACTAAGACTCGGTGAGGTTAAATGACTTGCCCAAAGTCACACATCTAATAATTACCAAAGCCTGGTATTTGGGGACTCAGGACCTATGTTCTTAACCACTGTTCTATGCACCAAAAGAAAACATTACTGCAAATTTAACCATGAACAGGCATGCCTCTTGTAGATCAATAACTGGGTGGCTTCTCCACAGCACTCATGCTGTCCAAGGCAGAATAAAGACAGGGTGATATCAAGACCTAAGCATGAAGAATGGGGGAATCAAACAAAGTGGCTATCAGACTATTTCTCTAAATGAAATAACAGCAAAGTAGTTTTATCTGCCAGTTTGCATATGGGGACCATTGCCTTGGTCCTCAGTTATGAAGATTAGTGAAACCTAATCATTTTGTGAAGTTACCCTCATGGGCTACACTTACCAGAAGGTTCTGTAACTTGAGCTTCTATGCTGCAGAGTTTGTGCCAGGACATGAGAATGCCAGAAAATCAATTTTCCTGCAGCTTTCACACTCAGTGTGTTTGCCAGACAAAACCCCAGCCAGCACTTTTTTAAATCAGCATAGTGCTTTCAGAAATAAGACTTACCAGAACTCCTAACACAGCAAGAAGGAAAGACAAATCTAAACCAAATTATTCAAAATTGAGAGCCACAGAAGGTGAAATGTGAATATACTGAAATTGAACAGTTTAGTGGCCCCATTTGGCCTTGTGAGGTATTCTTTGCTAATCACTTAGTGAACTAGCTTGTTTCTAGTCTGTGCTTCAGTAACGCTGCCAGCACATAACCTGGCACCATGCTTCTTCCCACCCACATGTGCCCATGCCCTCATGTGTCTCCTGACTTATCAGGGTGGCACCCCATCCTGCCTGCCCTCCCCAAGATACGTTTTGATTCGCCTTCCATTCAGTATTCCTCTGGCACAAATTCTCAAACATACCAAATCATACAAAGGTGGCAAATATGGGTTGTGTTACCCTCACCATGATGGCTTAATCTAATTTATTGAGGACTTACTACATTCCAGGCACTGTGCTGGGTGATTTCTCTAAACTATCTTGTTTCATATCCTGCCTCCATTTCAGAAATAATTATTAATGTCTTAGAGAAATTTAATAAATTTGTCCAAGTCAAACAGAAGGCATGATCTCCAGTGGTAGGATTTAGGGCCTTGTGCCAAGATAGTGGAGTATTATATTGGTGCCTTTTACCTTGTAGTATATTGCACAGGCTTCAAAGCTGAACCAAGGAAGAGTAAGCCTATATAAAATCATGTCAAAAAAACATGTCAAAGAAGTAAACCTCAATCAATTCACTGGCATTTTGTTCAATGTAGTCACTAGCAATTTCCCCACTGAGAGGCAGTATGCAGTAGTAAAAAAAGCACAGGTTTGGAAAACAGCATACCTAGATTTGAGTACTAATTCTGCCACTGCACATCTATGCATTCATGGAAAGATCATTTTAACTCGCTAATCTTTGAAAGGGTGTGGGGGAGACAAATGATGACATTGTAATTAAGAATATAGATTTTGGTATCAAAAGATCTGGATTTAAATCTGGGTTTATTCATTCAGTTAATATTTATTACTATTTATTAAGTAATATTTATTAAGCACATGCTATGTGACAGCCCTTGTTCTAAGTACTCAAAGCAAAGTTCTTATGCTCATTACAGTGAATGAGACCAAAAAAATTAAGCAAATATGTAAATAACATATATGTTTCAGTTAGTATTAAGTGAAATTTTAAAAAAAAACAGTTAAGGAGACAAAATGTTGGGAGTGCTATTTCATCTCTGCTGATTAAGAAGGGCCTCCCCACTGAGGTGACATTTGACTAGACTCATGAATAAAGTGAGGGAACAGGCCATGCAAATATGAGATAAACTGGAGTAGAGAGAAATGCATCCCAGATGCAACAGCATGAGCAAAGACCCTGATATGGATATGTGCTTGGTAGCTTTGAGGATAAAGGTCCATGTGGCTAGAGTGAAGAGAGAGACAGAAAGAGTGGTAAGAGATGAGGGCAACGAAAACAAGCCAGAGCCTGTTGTGCTAGGCTTTCTAAGACTTGGTAAGGACTTTGGATTTTATTCTATATTTGATAGGAAGTCATTTTAATGGCTTTGAGCAGAGGAATGGCATGATCTGGTTTTGTGCAAAAGGATCATGCAGACTGCTAGGTGAGGGTGAGAGCAGAGAGACCAGTTAAGAAGTGATTGCAATATTTCAGGTGAAAAATGACTGGCTTGGACTAGGGTGAAGGTGGTAAGAAATGGTTGGATTTTGAATATATTGTGAAGACCGAACTGACAGGGTGTGGAATGTGAAATCAAAGGAAGAAGTCAAGGATGACTGCAAGGATGCTGGCCTGAGCAACTGGACAAATTGGGTGGTAGTGCCATTTTCTCTGATGGAGAACACTGGGGGAGTAGCAAGTGGTGGGGGTGGTGCATTAAGAGTTGCATTTTGGACATGCTAAGTTGGAGATGCCTATGGAAATCTAAGTGGAGACATCAAGTAGCCAGTTAGACAAACAAGTCCAGAGTTTGGAGAGGTAAGGGCTAGAAATTTTACTAGCTATGTCATCTGAACCAGCAAATTAACTTCTATAAGCATCACTTACTTCATCAATAAAACGGGGATAATATTTGTTTCATACGGCATTTTAAGAATTCACATTAATGTATGCAAAGTGTAAAGCACCATTCCTGGTGCAGGTAAGTGCTTAATAAATGGTAGTCTTTTCACTGTCAGTATTTATTGCAATAACTGGCAGTTTATTGTTGCTGTTGCAGAATCTTTGTTGACTGTTCTAAATCCAGATTAAATATTAGAATCACCTAAGGCCAATTAAGTCAGAATCACAAGAGCAGTGATCAGTAGCTTCCCAAGTATATATTACACACAGATAGAAAACAGATGAGCTAGCTTTAAGAGAACTTCTCTTCGAATTAGTTCCAGCTCACTCTTTGGGAAAGTAACTCTCCCAGAAAAAAAAAAAAAAAAAAAAAAAAAACCCCAAAGGGAAATTTTGGCTTTTTTTACTTTTTTTTTGTTTTTTTTTGGGGGTTTTTTTGGTTTTTTTTTGTTTTTTTTTTTTTTTTTTTTTTTTTTTGCTTTTTTGCTTTAGTATAAAAATAATTCTTGCTCTAAGGACCGGGAAGAAACGGCCACTGTGGAAACTCGAAATATTGCAATTCCAGGATAGACTTTTCTCTTTAATATAATATTTGTTTCTCTCATTTCCTAGGCTCTGCATTGTCAGGTTTGGCCTCTGAATTACAATCGATTGATTCAAGAGTAATAAGAATATTGAACTTCTCTTTTAAATATCTTAGAAAATAAAAATATAATTAGAAAGTGAAATCCAATTGGTCAAGGGTAATAGGCTTTGGATTGCTGAAGATAAAATTTCATTGAAAAAATAAAACTCTAGCAAGCTGAGGGAAGTGACCTTAGAGTGTTCAATAGCTATGACGGGCTAAAGACAATCCATTGCTTAGAAGTCAGGGAAGTTGTGGCTTTGTTCTAGTTAATAGTAAAAGGATGGGGCACGCACACTTTCTCTATGGCCTATTCTCTGTCCTAAAAATAGATTCTGTAATCTAAAAGTGAGTATATGTCGTTAGCAAAATCAGCTTTTTACTACATGCACACAACTCTCCTTAACCAGTTGATGTGTCCATCATTAGATTATCATTTCCTTAGCTGTATTTTGATCTTTGCTAAAATGGAAATTCTCCTGCAAGAGGATCATACTTTAGGCTGTTTTCCATCATTTATTCTTCAGTGGGAATGCTTCCAATCTTATTCTGTGAGCAGGGTAGGGTGGGGGAGGGCATCTTGTACCTGGTAAGGCAAATGGGGAAGAAGTCTTACTGCCCGGGTGGGGGAGTGAAAGATGAGGAGTATCAGAAACAATAAAAATTGATTCAGTCTTGCTTAATAACAGTCCTAGACATCCATATTTATGTATTCTCTTTTTTATTTATTTTATTTTATTTTATTTATTTTTTAGGCGAGGCAACCCTTAGTTGACCTCACAGATTACAAGGACCTTGTCAGCCTACAATCCCTTATTTTTTTTATGCCTACAGCACCTGGTCTTCCTAGGTGGTCTCTCATCCAAGTACTAACCAGGCCCGACCTTGCTTAGCTTCTGAGATCAGACAGAATCGAGTTTGTTCAGGGTAGCATGGCTGTAGACCATATTTATGTATTTTCATTCTCAAAATAAAGAGAAAAACAATTTATTGGCTTATGTTTTAAAAGTATAGCTTTCATGTGGGTTAAAGGCAAGACATTTTGGTCTCCAATCTCATATTTCAGGGAGGGAGTAATAGAAATAGCATGCCCCTTGAAATCATGCTAAAGTATAAGCGCCACTTCAAGTAGAATTCATGCGCACTTAGTTTCGGCCCTAGCGTATGATTTACAACCATCCCTTAACTTACCTGGGAACAGTATACTGTTTGCAAGCACAGACTCTGGAGCCTGAACGAGTGAGTTTCCAGCTCCAATACCTACTACTCATATGGCCTTGGGTAAAATACTTAAATTCTCTTTGCCTCTGTTTCTGCACTTTTAAAATGGGATAGTAATATCTATTTCGTAGAGTTGTTTTATTACATGAGTTAACACATGTAAAAAATTTAAAACAGAGCCTGGAACAAAACGTGGGATCAATTAAAAGTTAATTAGTATTTTGTTGCCCATTTTATGATGGCTCCATCAAAGCCTATACAGCAGGGCTTCTCAACCATGGCACTACTGACATTTAGGGCCAGATCATTGTCAGTTGTAGAAGTGTCTTATGCACTGTAGGATATCTAGCAGCATCCCTAGCTTCTCTCCACTAGATACAGTAGCACTCCTCTCCCCAAGTTTTGACAATAAAAAAAAAATGTCTCCAGTTGTTGCCAAATGTCTACTGGAAGGCAAAATCATTGCTTATTGAGGGCCACATGGGTAAGGATACTGTGTTCTTTCCTCTATTCCCCCAGAATAAAGCAATAGGACTTAGAACCATTTTCTACGAGAGTTTATTGACTCTGGCTCCCAAAGTCATAGAGCCGCTGATGCTACTTTCAACCCACTGGAATATTCTTAGTCTAACTTGGCAAGAGAAGCAGAAGACAAATTGAAATAGTAATCTGACTTTGCATACCAGAGAGGGACATTAAAAAGGTCACTGGAAACTTATCTGGGTTGTCATCTGCACTTTTAGAAAGGAGGCATCAGTAATTGTACTCCTTGAGGTAGAAGGAAACCAGTCCCTGGACTTTAGAATAAAGTGTGAGAATGTTAGGCAAAGTCGTTTGGAATGAGTACTCGAGGTTTGAGAGCAAAACTCAATGTCTAGACAAAAGGTGACTTCCAACTCCAATGAAGTTATCTAAAATCCCAGCCCCAAAAATAACTCAGCCAGAATCATAACAAACCAATAGGAAAAAAAAATTGAAATTAGAAACCAGTATTTCTTTACTCCTCTTCCCCTTGCTTTCACCAATACAATTACATGGCAGTCACTGATTGTCTGAAGCAAAAGGAAACTGATAAACAATACTTGTGTGAACATTTAGAAATGTGTGAATCAAAGTGAAAGAAAGAAAAAAAACAATAAAATTAAATTAAGGTTTGGTCATGCTTTAGAAATGAAATTATTTCCCGTGTGACTTGTTCCAAATCAAAATGGAAACCTTTTTTTTTTTAATTATAAAATTCAATAATTACTTTTGCTAAATGCACCTCATCAGAGCTACTGATTTCTTCAAAGCAGATATGGAAGAAAAACATGTGTCAAATGCATTTGGCAAGCCAGATGTGCTCTTCTTCTTCTGCCCCAAATTGTTCTGATCCCATCACATAGTGAAATGTGAACAGTAGAGGCCTGTTAGAGGGTTACAGTATGTAACAAGAACATTCACTTATTCCAGTCCTTAGTGGGAAGGGATTGGGGTTAATTTACAACTTACCCCTGTTTTTGTTTTTGTTTTTTAAGTTTGAACAAGAAATAAAGAAAGCTTTTTTGAAAGCAAGTTGTTCTCTTTCACCAAAAAGGATATTGTTAGTGTTAATGCTAAAGAGTCTGGGCTTGTAGTAGGAAAAAAAAAATCTGTCTGTAGCCTTGAATTCAGCAATCTTGGATGCAGTCTCAGATTTGTTCCTCACTAGCTGTGTAACCTGGGGCAAGTTATAGAGCCCACGACAATCTCCAAATTTCTATATAGGAGACCCTGAAGGGTGGTGTTCTGCTTGAGACTTATCTGGAGGCAATGTTTGCACAGCAAACACAGTTTTTCTGAGACTTGTTTTTTTGTGGTAACTTTGGGGTGGATTAATGGAAATGAGCAGGTAAGCTAAAGCCCACTGTGGCACCTCTTGGCATTGCCACTGCGCTTAACCTCTCGCATTCTCAATTTCCTCATCTATAAAATGGACATTCATTCTTTCATTCAACGAATATTGATTGAATACCTGGATGCTAGACACTGTTCTAGGTGCTAGGGATTAAACTACTCCTACTTCACAGGGTTACTGCGGGGTTTAGATGAGATGATGCGTGATATATTACCTTGGAAACCGGAAAAATTTATGCAAATATAAAGTTAAAGAAATCCAATTGTCTCCTGCTTCTGGTCATGAAAAATCCAAGGATTCTCTGAATAAGAAAGAGAAATACTTGAAGGGTTGTACGACAGGCAAAATACTTACCACAAAAATCTCCCCTTCACAGGTCCAACGTTAAAGAATTTCTATTGACCTCAAACTTATAACTATGTTAAAGAACTTGAGAATTGTCCCATCCTTCCAGGTATTGCTATTCACCCTATTCTCCTCCCTGCTCACCCCACTAGGATACAAAATATCTTGTCATCTTCCAATGCCATGAAGCATTATGAAAGGCAAAGAAGAGAGGGAAGAAAGAAGAAGATGTTAGGAGCTCTCTTGAGCAATTGCATCACCAGCTTCCTTTTTTTTTTTTCAGTACCTTGCCTTGCAAGGATCACCTATCCATCTCTCAGTATTTGAGAAACTCAGTGAGGCAAAATTTTCTCGTGAATATTAGGGAGGGCAGAGGAAGCATACAGAGGATTTATAAGTGTTCAGTTCAGGCAAACAGAGACCCAAAGCCTCCTTTTTGAATTTGTACCAGCTTGCAATGCCATCTGAACCTTTTTTAAAAGCATAAGTTTCAGAGGGCGGTAAATGATTCAGAAGAAAAAGTGGATTATAATTTTCAATGATATTCTCCTAATTAAAGGTATAATCCAGAGGAGAAATTGACCAAGCTGTTAAGCAATAAATAGTCAACAATAAAATTAGAGAAGGTAAAAATTAGTGAGAGGAAGTCATTTTTGTTTGAAACTCTTGCCATTTCCCTCTTTCTTAGCATTGTGTTCACAGGGCTTGCCTTCTCCAACCCCTAAAAGGCATCTTTCACAATGCCAAGAGACCCAGTTGTCTTTTGGGGACATGAATCTTCTTTTCAAATAAAAATGATCCCTTGCTCAAGGGTAACAGGAGCCCTTATAGTATTAGTGAACACCTGCATAAAGATCAAGACTATTACTGATACCAGAAAAAGAATACAGGAAGGATCTCTGAGAGAAGACAGTGAAATCAGGAGAGAGGGGTAGAGGCTGAGAACTCAAAGTCATATCTAGCCTCTCTTTGACATGTCAGCACAAGGTTAGTCTTGTACATATAGTGATGGAAATGAATAATATAGGTATGATAACAACAGTGGCAAAAAAAAAAAGTAATACATGAAGCTAAAACATTCCTCTTTGAGGAACAATAAAGTGCAAATTACTCAAAACCATCTTCCCCTGACCTTTCGTTCATTCCATCCTTTCAAACTATTCATTCAGAACACATTGTACATATTTAGGGCTTAGTGATGTCCTAAACGCTAATACTCTCTTTGCAAATTACATAATATTTTGTCTGCAAACTGACAGTGCATTAATACCATAAATAAATTAGCAAATTATGCCTCTGTTGACATTATGCTTCCAATTTATTGGTCTGTTTTGTTAATGCAATTAATTCTTGACTATCAACATAACTAAACATGACTGTTGAAGCCTGTCAAAGTGAAAAATTATGCTCATGTCCAGATCAAGAGAAGAAATGGTCTCATTGTCCTTTGTTCTAGTACCACTACATTGAGCATATTGTGGTCAATTTTAGGGGCCACACTTTAGAGGGGACATTAACTTTTTTTTTAAATATCTAGAAAATGGTCACCAGAGGAGAACTAGAATTTGTGTCACAGATGAAGGCCCTTAAAATGTTTAGCCTACAAAAGAGATGATAAACAGATGACATGATGGTGGTACTGTTCAGGCTGTACATCATGTAGAAAAAAGACAGCATATTTATTCTACATCGCTTCAGAGGGTAGAATTAGGACAAGTGCATAGAACTACAATTTTAAGATTAACTCATTCCTCAGATACATAATGAGAGTTTCCTACATGCCAGGCATTATACTAGACACTGAAAATGCAGAGACAAAAACGACATAATCTCTACTCTCAAGGAGCTCAGATTCCACTGGGGATGACCATTACAAAGCAATATAATCAGTGCTACTTACAATGGAAAAATGGAAGCAGAGAAGAAAGACCGACCAATTCACGCAAAAGGCAGAAGTAGGATTGGAAGGGAGGACTCTCATGAAGGATGTCAGCCAAACAGAAAGAACTTTCTATCAACTTGAACTGTCCCACCATGGAGTAATCTACCTCCTGAGGCTCTTCTGAGCTAAGGAGTACTCAGTGTTAGAGGCATTTGAGTAAAGAAGCTGTTGCTGCATTGGGTAGGAGACTGAACCAGATGGTTTTTAAGATTTCATCTACCTCTAAAAATCTATTATTTTAATAACTCCAAATGGATCTTCTATTGACCAAGTGGATATTCTAATTTAACTCTTAGAGAAGCAGAAAATTTCATTCACCAGGTCTCTCAAATAGCTGTGTTCTGGTTAATGAGTATTTTAATGTATGATTCTCAACTGAACTACAAGACAAATTTAAAAGGAAAACTTGCCATCCTACCTATTTGTTTTTCACCAATAAAATTTTTAAATCCAAGTCAAATGGTTATGGTTTTTGTTGATGGCAGACCATGGGCATTCACCAGGGATATGTCTGGAGATCCAAATATGTGAATAAGACTTGAGCATATGATTTCCTTCATAAAATAAAGTAATGATTCTATAAATATGGGACAGAAGTAATTTATAATGCTATTAAATTCTGTCACTAAAACAAATTATGCTTCCTGTACTATAAAAATTTGTAATGTTTTTCAGCACTTTCTGTGTGCCAGGCACTAATCTAATTGAGATGCATGTATTAACTCATGTAATTTCTCCCAATAAACCATTGAAGTAGGCACTTTTTAAAAAATCATCCCATTTTGTGGATGAGGAAATTGAGAAACATAGGAGCTAGATAATTTGTGCACCTAGTAAGTGGAATTAAAAACCAAGCAGCGTGATTCAACACTCTCAACCACACCCCTATACAGTTACTTTGCACTTACTTAGGTCTACAAAGGAATACTTTTATGTACAGTAATGAGGAGTGACTAACACCATTGCAAAGATATAAGGTCTGAGTGGTGAGCTAAGTGCATTCACTAATCACTTGCTTCCACACACCAGCTTCACTGGGCCAAATTCAAATTTTTACCTCAACAAAAAAATCAAATTTCTCCATATCATTCACCTTAATTGTTTATTACAAATAGTTGGAACAATGACTTGAATCCATAAATGTTAGAGCTCTACTTAATATACTGTTTTGGATTCATCTGTTCCCACTCCATTCATCTATTTCTCCTTTTGCAGTTTACTTGCTAATTATCTAGCAATGCTAAGAGAATTTCTTGTGGCCTCTCTGCATAACCATTGTTTATTCCTTCTTAGGTACAGAATGAGGCTCTGTGTGCTGGAATAAATGAACCGTGGCGGGCTGGAGAAAAATGAGCTTGCTATTACACATCCTGCCCATAACTTTTTAAATCTCTCCCAGATACTTGAGCTAAGATTCAATCCTTTTTATTGCTTTCGGTATTTCAGCCAAAATAAAACAAACTGCAAAAAGAAAAGAAATGCTAGTAACTTTTTTTCTTCTTTTTGGTCTGAATGTTATGCTGTCACTTAAATACAAGTTAGGAAGATAAACATCTTAGCTTAAATTTTCTCAGTTATGAGCCATTTCTCCCTTCCTAAGTGCCTTCAGAATTCAGTCATCAACCAGGGCCTAATCATTTCTGCCACTTACTTTGCATTTACTGCATTCATTAATATCTGCTGCATGTACACCAAACACATTTAAAGTGAACACTTAAAGCACTGCCATTTATTCTCCTAGAAATGCATTATTACTTAAAAGAATAAACCTTTTAACCTGTACAACAATCAAAGAGCTCAAGGATATGAGTCCAAATTATAGTGCACTTGGATCAGAATTCATGGACTCATTTCCCTTTGTTTATAAATTTATCTTTGGAAGTGATGGCCTGTTTGTAAATAGTGTAAGAGACATATTGTTCTAACCTCATCCCCCTTTCACTTAGGTTTGATTAGGTCAAGATGAACACAAAATATCTCTTTGTAAGTACACAAAGACACATACACACCACAGTGTTGTCTATAATGCCAAAAAATAAAAGAAAATAAAGAAACAAAACTGACCTAAGTAAGAGTCCTTCAATAAGGAATTGGGTAAATAAATATGGTATATCCATCAACTGAAATACTATGCAGCCATGATAAAGAAGATAAATTTATTTCCATAGACATATAAAGATATGCAAGGGAATGATAAAGACCAAATTCAATACAGTGGTTACTTTTAGTCTGGAAGAAAGAGTATGCAATTAGGGAGGGGTACATAGGCAGACTTAATTGACTTCATAATGTTTTGCTTTTTAAGTTTTGTGGCAGGTACACAGGTGTTCTCACATTATTTTTTATATCATTCTATGCATCTGGATTATTTATTATTTTTTTTAATTCTTTGAGCAGCTGACTAGGAAATTCCTACCGAAATAAAGTAACTGAGAATGTATTTCATTATGATACTTAGAATTTGTTTTCTGTCAGATGAGGATAATGTGATGTGAAAAGAGTATAAATGTCAATGGGTGAGATTTCAATTTTAGAAGGCCTTGATTATTTGGGGGAAAGTTATTGATATGGACATCAAGGGCAGGCTAAGTGTCAAAAAATGGATTATAGATCATATATCCTGATTGGTTTAGCTGGTAATTGGACTTAATGATATATAGGGTAACTTCAGCTCTAGAGTTCTACAATGCTATAAACCTAGTGCTGCTAGCCATTTTTTACCAACCTTCTGATATCTTTGGCCATTAATTTAGTTGTCACCCTGATCAGCAAATATGTCTTGAGTGCCTACCATGTATCAGACATTGTGCTGGCTGCCAAGAGGGCTACGAAAATGAATCAGGCATGGACTTTGTCCTGAAGAACACCCGGTAACAGGAGGAAGACAGACTTATAACCAACCAACCTTAATGCAATATAGTGAGCTCTATAGCAAAGGTAGGAACAAAGTGCTTTGGGAAGAGAGCAAGAAAACACATATGTTGTGGCAGAAGAGAGTCAGGAAGACATGATATTTGCTCTGGATCTTGTAGGATGAATAGGGATACTTCAAGCAGAAGCAAAAGCATAAACAAAGGCATAAGATGTGAAAGTATGTAGCACATTTCAGTGAACGGTGAGTAGTCCAGTATGACCAGATCATAGGCAAGTGCAGCCAAGATCCTAAAAACTCTTGAAAATCATACACAAGAAGTTGAATTTTGTCCTGTAGGTATTAGGGAACTATCAGAGAATTTTAAACAATGAAATAACTTAATCAGATTTATACTTCGGAAGGCTCACTGAAGGATAAATTGGAAAGATGAAACCAGTAAATAAGTTAGGAAGCAATGTAATTAAGACCAAAAACTAATTAAGGCCTGCCCCAGGGCAATAGTAATGAGAATAGAAAGAAGACCAAAGGACAAATCCTATAGCATTTCTATGTTAGAATAAACATGGCATAACAAGAGGCTGAGAAAAGAATAAAAATCAAACTTTCTAGCTTAGATGTTATGTGCTTTACTAATAGAATTTAGGAGATCCAGGCTTTACAAGATAAATAATAAATTTGATTTAGAAATATTTAATCTGAAAGTGTCTCTAGGACCATCAGGTGGAGATGACCATCAGCAAGACTCATTAACTTTTTCCCTAAAAGATATATCTTGAATTCAACCTCTCTTTCCACCTCCATTTATCCCAGCCTAGTTCATGCCACAACCATCTCTCCCCTGGAGTATTAGAAGAGTAGCCTAACCAATCTCCTTACTTCCATTCTGGACCACTTTAATCTGTTCTCCACACACAAGCTGGAATAATGCTTTAAAATTTTAATTCGTATCTTTTCACACCCTGCCTCAGAATCCGCCAATAGTTTCCTATCATATGTAGAATAAATCCAAACTGTTTACCATAATGTACAGGGTCTTACAAGATTTGGCCTCTGATTATTCTCCTAATCTCACTTCCTACCATACTCCCTTTTGCTCATTTGGCTTCAGTCATATTGGTTTTTATTTCTGTTCTTTAAGTTTCTGTCTCAGCGAACAGTTTCAGTGGCTCAGTGAGGGTCTAATTGCCATAAACACAATGTGTAGTTTCCATGGTGACAGGTCTGTGAGTTCCAGCCCTCTGGAATTATTTGAGCAGATCCAAGAAGGCCTCAAAAAAGATGCAATGCAGCTGGCCAAAGTCCAGAGAATAGTAAATAAACAATGAAAAAAGCTGAGACAGGGGCCAGGAAACCCCATAAAAGTACACTAACAACATGGCATATATTTATAGTTTTTAATATGCTATCTCACTTCTGGTCAAAAATTAATTTAGAATTTTTCTCTAGAGATTTCACTCCTCAACCTAGCTTCCAACTCAATTGAAATTAAAGAAGTCATTGAGACCATGCTTCCTTTATAGTCTCCTGAATATCTAACATAGAGCTACAGGCATTTAGTACATGTTCTAAAGACCACCGAAATTGAAAGGAAATTTAATGGAATTTAATTAAATTCAAAATTCAGAAGAGTAAAGATGAGGGAAACCTGACTTGGTAGAAAGAAATAACAGTTTTGGTTGGGCCTCAACCTGAGTTGAGGGAGGGGTTCTATTCACTCTGTTCTTCACACCTCCAGTAGGCATTTATATAATTTGTGAAGTGCTCCTCCTGACTAGTCAGTCTAGTACCCACCTGGCACCATATACAGTTATTACCATGTTATCAATTATATTCCCTATGCTGTACTTTACATCCCTATGACTATTTCATACTGCCAATTTGTACTTCTTAATTCCTTCACCTCTTTAACCCCACCCCCAAACTCCTCTCCCATCAGGCAACCATCAACTTGTTCCCTGAATCTATGAGTTTGTTTCTGTTTCGTTTGTTGATTTTGTCCTTTAGATTCCACATACAAGTGAAATCATATAGTATTTGTCTTTGTCTGACTCATTTAATTTAACATAATACCTTCCAGGTCTATCCATGTTGTCACAAATGGTAAGATTTTATTTTTTATGGCCGAGTAATATTCCACTGTATCTACCATACCTTCTTTATCCATTGGTCTACTGATGGGCAGTTAAGTTGCTTCTATATCTTGGCTATTGTAAATTATGCTCCAATGAACATAAGGATGTATGTATTCTTTCAAATTACTGTTTTGGGTTCTTTTGGATAAATATCCAGAAGTGGAATTGCTGCGTCATAAAGTAGTTCTATTTCTAATTTTTTGAAAAAACTCTATACTGTTTGCCATAGTGGCTGCACCAATTTGCAATCCCACCAACAGCGCACAAAGTTTCCCGTTTCTTCACATCTTAGCCAACACTCGTTTTTTGATTTATTGATAATAGCCATTCTGACAGGTGTGAGGTGATATCTCATTGTGGTTTTAATATGCATTTCCCTGATGATTAGTGATGTTGAGCATCTTTTCATATGGCTATGGGCCATATGTATATCCTCTTTGGAGAAAGGTCTATTAAGGTCCTCTGTCCATTTTTTAATTGAATTGTTAGGGTTTTTTGGTGTTAAGTTGCAAGAGTTCTTTATAAATTTTGAATACTAACCCCTTATCATAGATATCATTCTCAAATATCTTCTCTTATTCAGTAGATTATCTTTCCATTTTGTTCATGGTTTCCTTTGCTGTACAAAAACTTTTTAGTTTGATGTCTCATTTTTTATTTTTTTTATTTTGTTTTCCTTCCCCGAGGTGACATATCAGAAAATAATGTTACTAAGAGCAGCGTTAAAGAGATTACTGTCTATGTTTTCTTCTAGGATTCTTATGGTATAGGGTCTTACATTTTAAGTCTTGAATTGATTTTGAGTTTATTCTTGTATATAGTGGTTCAGTTTCATTTTTTTGCATGTATCTGTCCAGTTTTCCCAACACTATTTATTGAATAGACTATCTTTACCCCATTGTATATTGTTGCCCCCTTTATCATAGATTAATTGACCATATAGGCAGAAGTTTATTTGGGGGCTCTCTATCCTATTCCTTTGATATATGTGTCTGTTTTATGCCAGTACCATGCTGTTTTGATCGCTATAACCTTGTGGTATGGTTTGATATCAGGCAGTGTTATACCTCCAATTTTGTTTTTCTTTCCCAAGATTGCTGCGGCTATTCTGGGTCTTTTGTGGCTCCATATAAATTTTAAGACTATCTGTTCTAGTTCTGTGAAAAATGCCATTGGTATTTTGACAGGTTTGCAATGATTCTCATATAGATTGCTTTGGGTAGTATGGACAATTTAACGATGTTAATTCTTCCTATCCGTGAGCACAATATCTGCTTCCATTTATTTGTATCTTCTTCAATTTCTTTCCTCAGTGGCTAATAATATTCTGAGTACAAGACTTTTACCTCTTTGGTTAAACTGATTCCTAGGTATTTTATTATTTTTTCATGCAATTATAAAAGGGACTGTTATCTTAATTTTTTTCTGGCAGTTTGTTGTTGGTGTATAAAAATGCAACTGATCTCTGAGTTTTAATTGTGTATCTTGCCACTTAACTAAATTCATTTATTATGTCTGATAATTTTTTGGTGAAATCATTAGGGTTCTCTATATATAGTACCATATCATTAGCAAATAATGAGTTTTACTTCTTCCTTTCTAATTTGAATGCCTTTCTTTTTTTAGTCTGATTGTTGTGGCTAGGACTTCCAATACTATGTTGAAAAAGTGGTGAAAGTAGATAACCTTGTTTTTTCCTGGTTGTAAGGAAATGCTTTTAACTTTTCACCATTGAATATGTTAGTTGTGGGTTTGTCGTAGATGGCCTTTATTATGTTGAGATATGTTCCCTTTATTCCCACCTTGCTGACAATGTTTATCATAAATGGATTCTAGATTTTGTCAACTGATTTTTTGCATCTTTTGAAGTGAAAGTCTGATTTTTATTCTTCATATTTTTAAATTTTTTAAATTTATTCCCAGCTTTATTGAAATATAATAGACAATTGTTTGCTCATATTTACATTGTTTGATTCAAATAGTTTTTTTCAATTATAGTTGGCATACAATAATATATTAGTTTCAGTGGTACAGTGTAGTGATTAGAGCTCAAGTGATCATCCAACTAAATCTAGTACACCTCTTCCCCCTTATGTATTTATTACAACATTGTTGACTATTTTCCTTATGCTATATTTTATATCTCTATGTCTATTTTGTAACTATCAATTTTTATTTCTTAATTCCTTTGCTCTTTTTCACCGTACCCCACAACCCCCCTCCCGTCTGGTTGCCCTCAAAATATTATATGTATTTATGACTTTGTTTCTGTTTTTGTCATTACTGTTGTTTATTTTGTTTCTTAGATTCCTCATGTACATGAGATCATGCGATATTTGTCTTTATCTAACTTACTTCATTTAGCACAATACCCTCTAGAGACATAAAGGTAATATCTTTTTCCAACTTTTTCTTTTTATTCTGTGTGTGTCTTTTAATCTGAAGTGAGTCACTCATAGACAGCATATGTAGGAGTCTTGTTTTCTTATCCAATCAGCCACCCTATCCTTTGGTTGGAGCACTTAATTCTTTTCTATTTGAGGTACTTATTGATAGATATTTAGTTATTACCATTTTTTAAACAATGTTTTTGGAAATTTTTCCCCTCTTTAATTCCCCCCCCAACCCCCACCCCCAACCTAGGGATGCTGCCGCTTCCACTCAAGGACTGGATCTCTGAAGGTGAGACGTCTCCCCCTACAAGCCCACGGCATGCACCCAGGGCCAGGTGCACCCAAAGCCAGGTGCACCTGGGGCATGGTCTGTGGCTCAACCCAGGGTGTGAAACCAGGACCTCCTGCATGTAAAGCAGATGCACTAACCACTACACTATGGAGCCACCCTATTACTATTTTTTATTCATGATTTTGATACATGTTTTTTCTTCTTAAATAAGTCTCTTCAACATTTCCTGTAATATTGGCTTGATGTTGATAAATTCCTTTAGTTTAATTTTGTCTGGGAAGCTCTTTATCTGTCCCTCGACTCTAAATGATAGTTTTGCTGGATAAGGTATTCTTGGTTGTAGATCTTGGGTTTTCATCACGTTGAATATTTTGTGCCAAGCCCTCTGTCCTGCTTAGTTTCTTTTGAGAAGTCAGCTGCCAGACTTATGGGTGCTTATGGTGCTCCCTGCTTTTCTCTTGCTGCTTTTATGATTCTCTCTTTGTATTTAACCTTTGGCATTTTAATTATGATGGGTCTTGGTGTGGGCCTCTTTGGGTTTCTCTTTCTTGGGACTCTCTGAGCTTCCTGGGGTTGTATGGCTATTTCCTTCACCAGGTTAGGGAAGTTTTCCATCATTATTTCTTCAAATAGCTGTTCAATGTCAGGTATCTCTATGACGCAGATGTTTTCATATTTAATGGTGTCCCATAAGATCCTTAAATTATTATTGTAGTCTTGGCTTCTTTTTTCTTGTCATTCTGATTGAGTGTTCTTGGCTTTCCCGTCCTCCGTATAGGTCATTTAATCCTCTTCTCTATTCGCTCTGTTTATTCCGTTTAATATACTTCTCATCTCATATAATGTGTTCATTTCTGACTGATGCCCTTTTATAATTCCTATTTCCAATTTTATGCTTTTTTCCTCTTTGTTAAAGTTCTCACTGAATTCATTGAGCATCTTTACAACCAGCGTTTTGAACTCTGCATCTGTTAGATTGCTTGACTCCATTATTCCTCAATCTCTATTCTGTTCTCTCATATGGTTTCTGCTTCTTTGTCTTCCCATTTGAATGCCTTTCTGTGTCTGTTTCTATATACTAATCAAAGCTCCTAAGTCTCCTGGTCTTATTAGCATGACTTTGTGTAGTAGGTGTACAGAGGCACAGTCCTGAGAGGAGTTCAGCAACAGGCAAGTTTTAGCTCCAGCCTGTGTTCCTATAGAACCACCTGTTAAGATTCAGCAAGCAATCTACAGGTGCTGTACTTATAGTTGCCTCAAGAAACCATGCCAGAAACCAAGGTCAGCTGCCACCAGTGTGGGTCTTGGGGCTTGCTCAACAAGTTGCACAAGACTCACCAAAGACACAATTGAATGTGGCTGGATAGGGCTATGAGTTGGTGGAGGCAATATTTCAGAGAATCCTCTGGGTGGAGTAACCTCAGTTATCCAGTCTGATGACGTCTCAGCTATGATGGTGCTGTGTGAACACAGTGGGAGGAGGGAGGGCTGAATAGAGGAACAATGGATACCACCGGCACTTCTGCCCAGGAGGAAGCCTGGCCTCCAGCCTTCACTCTGACAACTCAGTGGCCCCCTGTAAGTCCCTGGTGCCCCCCACCCCACCCCAAGCAGCTGACTGGGTGCTGGTGCTCAGAGCAAGCAAGTCCAACATTGTGAAAGTCTGGTCACAGACATGGCCCCTTTAAGAGGTGTCTGCAGCTGCTGGCTGCCGCTGCCACCGCCTCCATCTCACTCAGCTGCTCAGGACCAGCCAGCCTCGCGTCCTTGCCCTGTCCTACCTTTTACCATTGCAGAGTGATTTCTTAGATTTCTCCCTAGTTGTATGACTTGTTTATCTAGATCCCAGATGATTTTTTTCTTGCTGTTTGCTCCTTGTTCCTGTCACAACTTTGATTTGGTCACCAGAGAGATGAACAGAGCCTCTATCACCTACGCCATTTTCCCCCCTCTACTCTGTCTTCTGATTGAAACATGTAAACCATTTACATTTTTGATAGGTATGTAGTTATTGCCATTTTATTATTTATATTTATTTCCTTTTTTGTTTGTTTGTTTTTATTTCTCCCTTCTTTTTATAGAGTCCCTTTAACATTTTTTTGTAATACTGGTTTGGTGGTGATGAACTCCTTAGCTTTTTCTTGTCTGGGAAGCTCTTTATATCTCCTTCATCCTTAAATGATAGACTTACTGGGTAAAGTAGTCTTGGTTGTAGGTCCTTGCTTTTCATTACTTTGAATATTTCATGTCAATCACACCTGGCCTTCAAAGTTTCTGCTGAGAAATCAACTGACAGTATTATGGGTGCTCCCTTATAGGTAACTAACTACCTTTCTCTTGCTGCTTTTAAGATTCACTTTTTGTCTTTAACCTTTGACATTTTAATTACATCGTGTCTGTCTTTGGGCCTCTTTGGCTTCATACTGTTTGAGACTCTACACTTCCTGGACTTGTATGTCTATTTCCTTCATCAGGTTAGGAAAATTTTCCATCATTATTTTTTTCAAATAGGTTTTTAATTCCTTGCTCTCTCTTCTCTTTCTGGTACCTCTATGATGTGAATGTTGGTACATCTGATGTTGTCCCAAAGGTCTCTTAAACTATCCTCATTTTTTAAATTCTTTTTTCTTTTTATTGTTCTGATTGGGTGCTTTATTCTACCTTGCCTTTTAAATCATTTATTTGATTCTCTGCTTCATCTGATCTGCTACTGATTCTTTCTAGTGTATTCTTCATTCCAGTTATTATATTCTTCGTTTCTGACTTTTTTTTATGGTTTTTATCTCTTTTATGGTTTCTGTCTTGCTATCTCTTTGTTGAAGTCCTTACTAAGTTCCTTGAACATCCTTATAATAAGGGTTTGTTTTGTTTTGTTTTGTTTTGTTTTGTTTTTTAACTTTGCTTCTGTAGATTGCTTGCCCCCATTTCACTTAGTTCTTTTTCTGGAGCTTTGTTCTGTTCTTTCACATGGGGCATGTTTCTTTGTTTTCTCATTTTGGCTGCTTCTCTCTGTTTGTGTTCTTTGTGTTAGGTAGATCTGCTACATCTCCCAGTCTTGGCAGATTTGCCTTATGTAGTAGGTACCCTGTGTGGCCCATTGGCACAGTCTCCCTTCTCATCTGTGCCATGTACTTCAGAGGTGTCCCTCATTTAAGTTGTGTGTGTCCTCCTATTGTAGTTGAGCCTCGATTACTGTTGGCACATCAGTAAGTGGACTGACTCTCAAGCTGAGTGGTTGTGAGGATTGGTCATGACCACAGCATACAAGTGGCTGTGTGGGGACTGACCCATAGAGCAGGATGTGCCCCAACAGACTCTGGTACCTACGAAGACAACCCTTTGGGGGTGCTGTTTATAGAGCTAATTGGGTGGTGTTCTGCTATGGTTCGAAGCATGCTGCTGGGTGTGCTAGTTCTAAGGCCTCTTGAAAGGAGCTCCAGTGCAGGCCAAGGTCAGCCACTGCTGATGACTCTTCTAGAACTACCTGGTAAGACCTACGAAATGATCCACAGTTGGTCGCTGTCTGTGCTGGACCATGAGTTATATTGGAAAGGCCACACTGCAAACCGAGGCCAGCCCTCACCAGTACTGGGCTTTAGGAAGCTCAGCAAAAGGCTGAGGGAACCCATAGGCCTACCACCATCTGCCAGCTGTCCATAAGTCTCAGACATTGAAAGAGCCTTGTGTGCTGTAGGTGATACGGGCATTGGGTGGGGCAAGGTTCGGGGAGTCACCAGCATAGGATGAGTGGTATATAACAGCTTAATGCATATTCAGATTTGGTGCCAATGCCAAGCCTGGAGCCATTCTACAAAAGGCTCACAGCACACCAAAGCCAGCCGCCACCTTCCTGGGGCTCCACAGACCCCAGAGAATTGCCCAAGAAAAACTACAGCACAGGCCAACAATGGTTGCAGTTGCCTGCCAGCTATTAAAAAGCCTCTGGTGATACACAAGTTGAGTGGGGTGTTGTCCTGAGAGTCACCAGAGTGGAGTGATCGCAGTTCACCAAGCCAATGAGAGTTCACATTTGGCCGTGTGCGGGAAGGGCTCAACACAGGTACAAGGGTTAATTTCCCTCCAGCCACTGCCCTAAAGCCACATAGTTCAGACTTTCCCTGTATGTCTCTGGCATCTCCCCAGCCACTGTCCCTCTGCCAGAGCCCAGGGTGAGTGCCTGGGAGTGAAAGAGTCTGTGTGTGGGCCCTTTAAGAAGATACCTCTGTTTTCCAGGCACCTTCTGTCTCTCCCAGAAGGATTCAATCCCAGCTAATTTTCACAGCCATGTGTTGTGAGGGCTGCTCTTCCCGTTACTGGTGCTCCAACATAGGGAGGCTGGTGTGTGTCTGGAGCCCCTCGCTTCTCAGTAGGGATCTCTGTAGTGAGATATCCCTCCCAATTCTTGACCATCACACATGGGTGTGGGACCAGCTCCTTTTACTTCTCTGCTCCTCCTACCAGACTTATCATGGTTTTTTCTCTATATCCTTAGTTATATGACTTTTATTCACCTAGTCTTTGGATGGTTCCCCAGGTTGATTGTTCTATATTTTGGATGAAATTTTAATACGGTCAATGTAGGGAACAAGCACAGCATCCACTTACTCCACCATCTTGACCAGAATTCCTGATAAGCATTTGTGAATTAGAATAGAATAGAAAATATCAGAGAGGTAGTGTGCTTGCCTCCTCTCACAACCACATCAAAATTACAACTAGAGAACAGTCATCAATGTAAGTTCCCTAAAGTCTAGCTGAACAAAAGTACTACAACTGGAAATACACAGAAGAGGCCACCTTGAGATTGGAAAGAGGGGCAGAGATGTGGAACAGGATGGTCCCACACCCACATGTATTGGTTAAGAATCAGGAGGGATATCTCAGCTGTGAAAGTCCCTCAGTAGGAGAAAAGGGTCCCAGTCTCACACCAGGCTCCCCAATCCAGGGTTCCAGTGCTGGGAAGAGAAGTCTCCATAACTTCTGGTTGTGAAAAGCAGTGGAGATTGTGCCTGAGTGAGACGGAGGGCTGCTGGAGTATTGGTTGTTCCTCTTAATGGCCAGTGCATGGACTTACTCATTGACAAACTCACTCACTCTGGGATCAAGCATTGGGGAAGCAGCTTGAAAGTTGTCAGGAACATGTGGAGAAACACAGAATTGTCTGACTTCAGGGCAAGGACTGTAAGGGCATCTTTCTCCCAGACAGAAGTGCTGGCAGAAGCCATTGTACCTTTATTGAGCCCTCCCCCTCCCCAACATGCAGATGCAGGCAACCACCATATCTGAGTCTCCATTAACTTGGCTTACATTGGTTGCCCTACCCTGGAGGGTCCCTAAACCTGGCTCCACCCAACTCGTAAGCCCACCCAACTGCCTCCAGTGGCTTTTCCATATTAATGACCTGTCTTGGCTCATGTTGTGAACTTTCCTAAAATCTCTCAAAGGTTCACAAACCCCAAACAATCAATATCTGGCCTCATAGTGCCCCATACCACTTTCTGAGCAGCCCAAAGCCCAGCACTAGTGGCGGTCAGGCTTGGTCTCTCAAGGCACCTCCAAGCCCAGCAAGTTGACAGCCATCTGTGGATTGCTTGGTGACTCTTTCCAGGTAGCCCTGGGAAGGGCATAGGTTTCTGATGAACTTGATTTAAGGTGGGGTCTCTTCCAGTAGGCTCCAAGGACCAGTGTGCACAGTGGCTGGTTTCAAACTGAGTCAGAGCACTGCCCAGGGCTGCATCCAAAGATGACACAAAGGGAAAACAGGGCAGGCACCAGAGCCCTGCTAAAAGGAATCCTGCTCTGTAGGTTTAGCCCCTGCACAACAGCTTCTACACTTCAGTCCCTGGCCAGTCTTCACAACCAATCAGCTCAAAGGTCAATCTCTCTCATTAACATACAGACAGCAACTAAGGCTCAACTACAACAGGAGGGCACGCACAATACATACAAGGAACACATCTGGAGCACCTTGCTCAGGTGACCAGGGTGACTGTGCAACTGCGCCCCACAAGGCATCTATTACATAAGGCCACTCTACTAAGACCAGGAGACTTAGGAGCACTGCCTAATACATAGAAAAAAACACAAGGAGGCAGCCAAAAGAAACAAGTCCCAAATGAAAGAATAGAACAAAGCTCCAGAAAAAGAACTAAACAAAAAGAAAACAATCAATCTACCAGATGCAGAGTTCAAAGCACTGGTTATAAGGATGTTCAATGAATTGAGGGGAAGAGTAGATGAACTCAGTGAGAACTTTAACAAAGAGATAGAAAACATAAAAATTGAGGTATAAAACATAAAATAGCCAGTCAGAAATGAAGAATACAATAACTGAAATGAAGAATACTGTATAAATGACACTAGATTAGATAAAGCAGAGGATAGAATCAGTGATTTAGAAGATAAGGTAGCAGAAAACACCCAAGCAGATTAGCAACAAAAAAGAATCCAACAAAATGAGGCTAGTTTAAGGGGCCTCTGGAACAACATCAAGCATACCAAATTTGCATCACAGGGATACCAGAAGGAGAAGAGCAAGAGAAAGGGATTTGAAGAAATATTTGAAGAAATAGTTGAAGAAATATTTGAAGAAATAATGATGGAAAACTTTTCTAACCTGGTGAGGTAAATAGACATACAACCCCAGGAAGCACAAAGAGTCCCAGACAAGATGAACCCAGAGAGGCCCACACCAAGACACATCATAATTAAAATGTCAAAGGTTAATGAAAAAGAGAGAAATTTAAAAGCAGCAAGAGAAAAGCAGTTAGTTACCTACAAGGGAGCACCCATAAGACTGTCAACTGATTTCTCAGCAGAATCTTTCAGGTTAGAAGAAATTGTCACAAAATATTCAAAGTAATGAAAAGCAGGAACCTACGGTCAAGATTACTCTATCCAATAAAGCTACCATTTAGAATCAAAGGACAGATAAAGAGCTTCCCAGACAAGAAAAAGCTAAAGAGTTCATAATCACCAAGCCAGCATTAGAAGAAGTGTTAGA
>NW_006441066.1:76910-80326 GCF_000325575.1 Pteropus alecto | reverse complement strand
ACAATTACTTTAAATGTAAATGGATTAAATACTCCTATCAAAAGATAGGGTGGCTGAATGGATGAGAATACAAGACCCTTACATTTGCTGCCTACAAGAGACCTACTTCACATTAAAAGACAAGCAAAGACTGAAAGTAAAGGGATGGAAAAAGATATTTCATGAAAATGGAAACAAACAAAAAAAAGCTAGAATAGCAATACTTATACCACACAAAACAGACTTTATAACAAAGGATATAAAGAGACAAAGAAGGACTGAGTAATCCTACTTCTGGATATTTATCCAAAGAAACAAAAAGAACTACTTTGAAGGAACATGTGCATTCACATGTTCACTGAAGCATTATGTACAATAGCCAAGATATGGAGTCAACCTGTGTGTCCATCATTAGATGAATAGATAAATAAGATGTAGTATATTCATACAATGGAAGATTACTAAGCCATAAAAAAGAATGAAATCTTGCAATCTAAAGCAACATTGATGGACCTAGAGGGTATTGTGCTAAGTAGAGTAAGTCAGACAGAGAAAGACAAATGATATATGATTTCACTTACATATGGAATCTAAAGAACAAAATAAACAAAAAACACACAATAGAAACAAACTCATAGATACAGAGAACATTTAGAGGATTGTCAGATAGGAAGGGGTTGGGAGCATGGGTCAAATAGGGGAAGGGATTAAGAAGTACAAATTGGGGAGATCTTTGGAAACGTGGTGGAGTGAGGGATGTCCCCAGATATCTCTCTTTGAAATAACAATAAGGTGAACATCTAAAACTTAACAACAACAAAACAAACACCCAAACTGCATACCAGCACGTCTGAGCATGGGATCTGCACATAAGAGCTACCACAGGTAAGAATCCCAGGTGTCAGGCGATGGACTGGCAAAAATAAAGAAGCTGCCTCTCGCAGCCACCGGACCCACAGAAAGGAGGAGGAGGAGGGGAGAAGGAGTGGCAAGTTCCCTGAACAGGCCTGCCTAGGAAAGCTGTGAGCTCCTTGCAGTTGATTTTTACTGGCCACAATTGCAAAACCAAGACAGAGCTCGGCCCCCAACTCCCAATCCAGAGGGTCCCTCCCCCCATATCCTCCAAGACCTATCACCGTGGAGCACCAGGGGAATCTGAGCAAAAGCTACTGAAATTTTTGTTAACACTGACAGTGACTAAAACTGAGAGCAGCGAGTGTGAGTAAAAACCTACAAGAAAATACAGGCATTATATAAAGGCATTATTAAGGCTTTATATAAAGCAGCGATCCAAGAGTCTTAGATGCTAACTACTGGAAACTAAAAGAAAAGCACCTTTTTTGCAACAGACTAAGGAGAGACCTTTATATAATAAATCTTCTTTCTGAAAAAAAAGCAGAATACATTTCCATTAATGCCTAGGTGGAGAAATAGTCCATTAAACACCATGAACAACAAAGGTGACAAGGCATTTCAGAAAGAAAGAGGAAAATCTCTGGAAAATAAGCTTATAGACATAGAAATATGCAACTTAAATGACAAAGAATTCAGAATAGTACTTCTGAAAAAGCTCAATGAGATCCAAAACCATTCCCATCAACAATTTCAGGAATTGAAAAAACAACCAGATGAGCAGAGCAAGAAGATTGAAATCCTCAAAAGGAACCAAATAGAACTTCTGAAGATAAAAAACACATTGCAGGAGTTGAAAAAAGAAATAGCAAGCTTGGGAAATAGAGTCGACCAAATGGAGGAAAGGATCAGTGATATCAAAGACAGAAATCTAGAAATAAATCAGAAGGAAGAAGAGAGAAACTGAAAAATGAAAAAGAATGAAAGAGAAATTCAAGAACTAGCTGATACCATCAGGAGAGGAAACATAAGAATAATGGGCATTATCAAAGGCTAGGAAAAGGAGCAGGGACTAGAAATCATTTTTAGACAAATAGTTGAAAATAATTACCCAAATCAAAGGAATGATCTAGAGCTCGGAATTCAAGAAGTCAACAGAACACACAATTATATCAACCCAAAAAGACCTTCACCAAGATACATCGTATTAAAACTATTAAATCAATGACAAAGACAGAATTCTCAGGGCAACCCAGGAGAAGAAAATGGTAACTTATAAAGGAAAGCCCATTAGATAATCGTCGGAATTCTCAGAGCAAACCTTACAAACCAGAAAGGAATGGAATCAAATATTTAAACTATTATGTGAAAGGAACTACCAGCCTAGAATAATGTATCCAGCTAAGCTCTCCTTTAGATATGAAGGAGAAATTAAGATCTTTCCAGATATATAAAAATTGAGGGAATTCTCCAATACGAGGCCTGCGCTATAGGAAATACTGAAAAAGGTAAGTTCACCTAAAACAAAATGACAAAAAACAGTGCATAATTAGGAGTAAAGTGACTAACAGGCAAATAGAAGCAGAGGAGTGCAACCCTTACTAAGAACAGGGCATTATAAGCTTAAATAATAATGAGAGAATTGCTATAGCAAGAGAGGAATGAATGTTCAGCATACATAGGGACAAATTGAGATAACAATGACTGGTAAAGGGAGGATTCAAATATCCAAATTCACAAAGGGGAATGGAGATATATATATATATCCTTTTCACATTCGTAATGGTAACCATACAACAAAGATTCAGAACTGAAATATCTAACATGAAACAAGAAGGACAGAAGGAAAACCCACAAAAGCCAACCAAAAAAAATATACAGAAACACAAGGACAAGGAAGCAATGGAAACAGTGAGCTACCAGAAAGCAAAAGATAAAATGGCTATAAGAAGACCTCATATTTCAATAATCATCCTAAATGTAAATGGACTGAACTCACCAATAAAAAGGCACAGAGTTGCGGAATGGTTCAAAAAACAAAACCCAACTATATGCAACCTCCAGAAGATACATCTTAGCTCCAAACACAAATATAGACTCAAAATGAAAGGGTGGAAAATGATATTTTAAGCAAATGGCATTCAGAGAAAAGTAGGAGTGGTGGTACTAATATCAGATGAAATAGACTTCGAAATAAAAAAGATAAAGAAAGATACTGAGGGACATTCCATAATGATAAAGGGAATCATGAACCAAGAAGACATAACACTTATTAATATCTATGCTCCCAATCAGAGAGCCCCGAAATATGTAAAGCAATTACTAACAGAACTAACGGGAGAAACAGACCAAAACACTATCATAGTAGGGGACCTAAACACCCCACTGTCAGATATGGATAGATCATCCAAACAGAAAATCAATAAGGAAATAACATCTTTAAATAATACATTACATCAACTGGACATAATTGTTGTTTACAGAGCCTTTCATTCCAAAACATCTGTTTATACATTCTTCTCTAGTGCACAGGGAACATTCTCAAGGATTGACCACATACTGGGACGCAGAGGTAGCCTCAACAA
>NW_006441066.1:61587-74129 GCF_000325575.1 Pteropus alecto | reverse complement strand
TTAAACAATGTTGCCCTAATAAATTTAATAAAAAAGTAAAAATAAAAATAAATAATAATGATTAAAAAAGAAGTACAAATTGGTAGTAACAAAATAGTCATGAGGATATAAAGTATAGCATAAAGAATATGGTTAATAATGTTGTAACAACTATGTGTGGTTTCAGACATATATTAGATTTATCTAGGTAATCACTTTGAAAGCTATATAAATATCTAATCACCATGTTGTACACCTGAAATATAATATAATATGTTAATTATTATTGAAAAATTAAAAAATATTTAAAATAATGTATAGAGACTATGACGCATAATGAGGATGAGTATGGTTTTGAGAAATCTATTTGGAACTATGTTTACAATGTATGCCTTTATCTACTGGGATACAGTGTAACATGTGTTCCTTACCATGGATTGCAATAAAAAAATGTTTGAAAACCTCTACACTGGGGCCTCTTTCAGTTTTAATATGCGGTATCTCTAAGAATTCTTATCTCTGTTGCAGAGGTCCAAAATTGCTGTCTATGAGAAAATGTGGTCTTACATGAAATCAGCAGAGCCATCTGTCTTTACCAAAACAACAGCAGATGGCGTCGCCCGAGTGCGGAAGTCCAAGGGAAAGTTTGCCTTCCTGCTGGAGTCAACCATGAATGAGTACATTGAGCAGAGAAAACCGTGTGATACAATGAAAGTTGGTGGAAATCTGGATTCCAAAGGCTATGGTGTGGCAACCCCTAAAGGCTCAGCATTAAGGTGGGTGGAATAATATAACAATATCCGTGTTGTTATAGTATTCCACCTACCCTGATGCATTTTGTTGTCATTTTCTTTCTTGTGGATTTTGAGGTAACTTTTTAAAGTTTACAATCTACAATATTCCATGGAGTTAAATAAGACGGTAAATTATGGTTTCATCTATTTAATGCATCCATTTTTTTAATGTTCTCTTTGTGTTGTCTTCTCTGACTGTTTGTTGCTGTTTTAATTTTACAGTTCAACGGCTTTTTCAATTTAAGTAGTAAAAGCCAAGTTATGGTGCCATATGTGACGAATGTTAATTGCATGGATGTGGTGTTCTTGTTAATTTTTTTCTCAAAGACAATTTCCCCATCCCGCACACTTCAGTTTTGAGCAAATGTTATCCTCCATGCCACCTTCCAATATTTAACCCTGTATTTGCTGTACAGACATTTTTATAGCTCCACGTTCTGTGAAATTTAGCCAATTTGTCCTCTTGTGCTCCTTTTTATACGTTAACGATTTCCTAAGCATTTGTGCATTTTCTTACAAGTTATGTTTTATCGTTTCAAGAAATGCTGTTAACCTGGCAGTATTAAAACTGAATGAGCAAGGCCTCTTGGACAAATTGAAAAACAAATGGTGGTACGACAAAGGAGAGTGCGGCAGCGGGGGCGGTGACTCCAAGGTCAGCCTCAATGTCACCACAACCGGGTACCCTTAGTGACGAGTAATCGGCAAGACTGTTATCTTGTTATTGAGGAGAGAGCACAAGACACACATAAAGTAGAATGACTGGCAGCTTTGGGAACTAGAAAGACTTCAGGGCACTGCCTACATTTTTTATCTAACTTGGGTCTCTTCTTAAACTCCCAGACAGAGGCTCCCTATCCATACCTCTTCCCTCCCCTCACTCTCCAGACTGGTTGCCTTATGAAGGCCATGGTATGGGTTTCACTGCCCTAGGCTTTCAAAAGCCCAAGGTTTTCCTTAAGACTGCTCCTGCCTGCCTCAGTTGAGTGGTATGAGAAATCAGATCCATCTATCAAAAAGTCAATTACAGCCTTTTTTTTCCCTAAGGCATGATGTTGCTCACAGAGGTTGGTTGATTGATTAGAGTTGGCTTCTTCAATTATGTGTTTAAGTGATGAGATGTTTTTCTCTGTATGTGATGGCCTATTTAAACTGGCCCCACTTAACTCGAAAGCCAAAGAACAAGCTTAGTTTCAAGTTAAATGGAGCCTTTCTTCTATAGGCCGCCCCATATAGACCTTGCAAAGACATTTTGTATATTTAAACAACTACCTCACCTAACTGTGATACTCTGTGTGTATGAATACCTGATTTGGCTTCTCTTTAGCCATGTTCTTGATTCAGGTAGGTCAAATTGTTATCCAGGTTACCATCGTGAGAAAACTCATCTTACTTGGCATTCCTTTGGCTCCTTAATGCTTTTGGAGCTTGTAAGAATGACTAGCCTTCATCCAAGCAACAAGAAATAGAAGCAAGTTCAGAAGCCATGATACCAAGTGATGGAAGGGCACATTGGGTAAGTACAGGAGAGGGCCTGAAAACAGAATTCTCCATGGCCCAAAGGGCATGAGAATTATATTGAAGCATGTAAGATCAACTCTTGTACAACCAAGAATCCATGTGCATCTTAAGATGAAGAACAGTGTTTCCCAACCACAAACTAGCAGACAGGCAAGTCAAAACTTTTCTCCTTCAGAGACAATGGTTATACCTCTGCTCCTCTCTTTCCTTCTCTATTCCTCAGGATCATAACCGAAAAGTTAGTTTGCCAGTCTATAGTATAATATGGTTTTGGAAACACTGATAAGCACTTTCAAAGAAATAAGTTTAAGGACAACTTTCTTCAGCACATAATCTTACCAAGCATTGACAAAGTTTTTTATTGTAAAACCTTGATTAACCAGAACTCACTCAACCAGTACCACAACTAACTGAATTTACCACATCCCCCTCAGTACTCCACATTGACGAGAAAGCAGCAATAGTACAAAAGAGAAGACCGCACGAAATTGATCTTTTTTAAATCACTTGCCAAGAGATGACCTGTGATTAGGTCACATTCAGCTCTGTCTCTTATATCTTCTCTCCATCTGGATTGAACCTTAAACATTAGAGGCTGTTTTCTTGAGGCGAGAAAGCAGATACAAGCATTTTGAGAAAAAAAAAATTATTAGCCAAGGATGAAACAAAATGAGTATTCTTATTAAAAATTCCATTCATCCCTCATGGATTCCAATTAATCAGGTTTCACTATGTGTCAAAAAGCAGTAACTTCCTTTTCCACCCCTGTGAACTAGTGACATTGACAGTTTAGCCAAGTTTTTGGCTCATTTGACATTTGCAATGGTTAACCTGATGCCTAGAGTATTTAGCATTTTTTTCCTGGTCTTTTTCTCATGTTAATACTAGGCCACAGAGAACCTAATTATATCACTGAAGTGAGTTGCAGAATGAAAATTGAGCTGGATCAAATACATTGCTCTGAGGAATTCATCATTTATATACAACATAGTTAAAAAGGAGCCATGGACTGTATCAAGATGACTCTAAAACATCCACAAGATGCCAAGTGCCCAGAAGTTTTCAAATAAACAAATGTTTGATGTTACATAAACAAAAAACATATATATATATATACACACACACACACACCCACACACACACATTTGGCTGATTTTTTTCCTTTTCATCCAGATGTTTTGGTGTCATGAAGACCCCCTAAAATATTAAACCGGCTATTTACTAACACAACTAGCAATCAAGGTTTTTTTCTTCATCTGATAGTGCTGCAAAGTTATCAAGTAACTTTATTGCCAGCTTATGACTTCCAGATTATCTTATTTTTGATATGCAAATAGAAAAATATTTCAGTAGATACTAAATGTTTTCAACTTCTTTGACCATAGTGCTACCTGCCAGGTAGCTTTCAAATTACTTTTTTCGGTCATTTCTGCAGCCAAACTTTTGAAATAAGTGAACCCTTTCCTCAGCTATGGAAGATAGTATGATCAGTGCTGCATATCCAACTATTGCTTATTCCATTTCTGGATTACCAAGGAGTTTATTTTGATTTTCTTCCTTCTTGCTGCCTGCTGTTTTCTGAGAGTGAGGAAGAGAAGGGGCAAGAGATGAACTTGACTGTTTTACCACCATTTAGTGGTGATACCAAAAACAAATCAATGGAGAAGGTAGAAAAGGCAGTGAAACCTCACTTATTTGAAACCCTATAATTTATAATCTGTGATAAACTGGATGGGGACCAGTCTACAATCTAACTTTATATTATCATGGACGTGGCAAAGAGAGGTTTGTTAAGCAAATGAAGAGTTTGGACTAGACTGTGAGTTGAATTTTTCTTTAAGAGAACAAACCTTTTTCAAATGTTGGAAGCAATTAATAGATATACTTATTATAAATCTATCTGCTAAAATAAGGCTCACATATAACTCCACTAAGGCAAAGTCTTATAGTAAGTTTGAATTACAAAATAAACTTAAAGTAAGAAAACTGTCATTCTTCACACAGATTTTGTAATTCAGGACTTCCTCATTCAGACAATCCCTCCTCTGTTAGTCCAAATAGTGAGGTTGAACTGTATTAATAAAATAGCTTGAGAATTATACTTCTTTATTGTATCCCCATCCCCAATTAACATAACAATTGACTGTTGAATATACCACCACCTCATAGAGAAAGTGAGACCCAGAGATGGTAGCGACTTTGAAAAGGTCATACAGCTAATGCTGTCACAAATCTCTGCAGATTTTCAGGGTCACCTCTTGTGATAATACTGCAGACAGCAATTTATCACATCTACCCAGCCAATGAGCAATGTGAATCTGATTGCATGTGATATATTTCCATAAAAATCAGGTTCATTCTCAACTACCTTGGTTACAAGGCAAATGGCATATTTAAGCCATTCCGGCCCTCAGTACTGATTACTAAAAATGACAGTAATCACAAAGCCTGACATTTATGAGTGCTTTTACTTTTGCAAAAACACTTTCACATCCATTAACTCTGAAACCAGGAGAGCGAGAGAAACCTGTAATACTTATCACTCTATCTGTCTCCTGCAACCTTTAAGTGATGATAAATGGGCAATTATGTTAAATTGTTGACTTTCCCCCCCTGGCATGAGACATTACACATTCCAAGCCTATTATCAAAAAGTTACTATTCTATGGAAGGAACTAGCAACTTTTCAGGCTGGTTTAAATGTGCACGTGCTTTAACTAATGAAATAGATTTTTATTTTATTTTATTTTCTGAATACAAAGAATTAAAACAAAGTCAGTCCTGACATAGCCCCTGAACCAGACCTACAGGCTAAAATTAAAATACTGCTTGGTTTTACCGATATCCTAAACCTGAGCTAATAGGGCTTAAATGAATCAGACTTGATCCTTCCTTGATGGACTGTAAATGCACAGGTAAAAATCCTGAGTTGTGGTTTGGGAATTTTTAACCTGCAAGTCACCCTTTTGTGTTAGTGCTATATTACAATGTGTGTGCAAATGCAGTAATTAAGAGCCAGTAGGTCGTTTCAGTGGTAAACCCAAATCATCAAGGGTTTGTGACACAGCCGTTAAAAGTCTGTCTCTGTAAATCACAACAGAATGGGGATTTAGCTGCTGAATTACCACATAAGCACAGCAACCTCCCTCCATAGCTGCCTGTCACCTCAAATTCTCTTGATCCCCCCACCACCACCCTGCTTCATTCCCTTAGTTTTGGGTAAAGGGAACCAGCTTAGCTTTCCCTATGTAGCCCTACCTTATTAGAGGGGGTCTGGTCAGTGAAACAAGCTATTTGTTACTGGTGTGACAGACATTATAAACCCTACCTCACCTAATCCTAGAATTGTCTTGATTTTAGTTCTATCCAGAGATTTAAATAGACTTCCAGTGTCCATATTTTCTGAGCTGAAAATTAGCAAACTTTGTGTGCTTTTGGTAATTTTGAATCAGAATGTTTAAATGGGACCATTCTGAACCCCTTGACTGCAATAAGAGTTGTAAGATAGGTGCCTTAATTTGCAAGGCATATCGAGAAGTAAGGAATGAGGATGGAATATGCAGTTAAATTTCCATTAATTAAATAAATGGTTGGGTGATCATTATAATTTATAGAATATTGATAGAGAAATGCAGTTTTATTATCTTCAAATATGTATAGGGACTAGATTAAACTAGTCAATGTAATGCTAGGAAAGAACTTAGAGAACTTGTTTTAATAAATTCAAAACATAACTTGCAATTAAAATTTGTTATTTCCTTTCACATGAGTGCTTTTAAAGTACCTAGAAACAGTTTGTTCTCTTAAGAGATTCAAACATATTTCTCCTCCCTATCATTAGCAATCTTTTTTAAATCTCATATATTTGCTTAGCAAGTCTTCTATTCAAAAAAAGTAAAAAGTTATACTTTAGGACAGCCCATTTCCAAATGCCCTCAACTTCCTATTCCATGGTACATAGATGAATGAAGTGATACTGTGTTTCCCATATGTATAAATGAGATCCTCAGTTTTGTGTGTATTTCTTCTTCTTCCATGTATGTCTACAATTCTCTTCTCCTATGCTACCATCTCTTAACACTTCTCTTCCACACCCAGAATTCTTTGACATTCTTGGGCCTTGAATAATGGATGTGAATCTGCATCTGTCTTTTACCTGCAACAAGATGGATCTTTTATTGGCAGGAGCCACCCCTAAAGGTAGACATTTTGGATACTCAGAATTAAGATGGATCCCAATGACTCTTTATTGACACTATTACGTGTGTAGGCAAGAATCATTACAGATCGATGGCATTTCCTGGGTCTTAGAAGAAGTTCCTGTATATCACCAAGACTGGTTTGGGATTAAAGAGTAGGGTGAGTATATTATGCTCTTCATTGGTTTGCATGTCTCAGTGCTGGTGCTGCTTCCTGGAAGTATGAAGAACCTGACAGTTTTCTTTTCTGGTAGTGACTAAATTTGCTCCTTAAACTTATTCAGGTCTTTCTCCCAAGGGCAAACTCTCTCTTTCTCTCAAGTGGCTACTTTAAGCAAGGGACCTCTTATCTTAAGAATTGAACCAATCCAGTAGCTGCCTAAACCATTGATTTTGCCAGTTGGTGTTAAAGAATAAATTCTACCACCAGAAAAAAAAAATGTAATCCAAAAAGAAAACATTTTTTAATTAACCCATTTTAGTAATTTCTTTAATTGACTATGTGGCCTTAACACGGTTTTTATGATTAAGACATGATTATTTGTCTTTAGTGTTATCCTGATAACTTAAATGTGTTTCTTATTGACAAAAAACTGAGCAAATGTCCAACACCAGGGCTACAGAAAGAGCAGCAAGAGTGAAAAGCCTGAAGGTAAGAATGCTGTTATACAATTGCCAAGAAGAAAGACACCGTTGCTGTGGCAGAGTGAAATGGTATATGTCTATGTCCTTTATGCCCCTTTAGGACCAAATCATTCGGTTTCCTTTCATTTAGAGAGAAAGTTATAGAACCATAATCTCTGACAGGCAGGACAGCCTAGGGAAAAGAATCATGAAAGATTTGAAATGATTGAAATATATCCAATGAAGGTGGGAGCTGAGGCTGATGAAGCAGGGTGGGGGCAGATTTTTTTATGGAGAACAATTGAAATTTATTCCTTTTTGACTTTCTAGAGAGTGGTATTACATTTGGCCCTTGGCATTTGAAGCAAATCCCCATTGGTCCGCTTTGGTAAAAGTGTGGTCCAAGTACAAGATTCACTTTAAAGTGTAATTTAATCTAGCCTTGAAGCAGATATTTCTCAAAATATAGACCTAAGGCAATAGTATACTTTACAATTTAATAGTATACTTTACAATTTAAAAAAATAGAGAGATAGAATGAGAGGGAGATACTGATTCTGCCAGTGTGTCCTGTCTAGCATCACTGCTGGAAATGCAGATAAGTGAATGCTAGAATGCTTGCTGGAAGAGGGCAGTATGTGCCCTAGCATGGCAACCAGTAGTCAGCTTTCAGATCTGATATATAGACTTCATTTGTTGCAATCTATTGGAATATAAACTAAACTGATTATATTTATATGGGTCATGGTCAAAGGAGGGCTATTGGGGAAAAAAAGAGGATGCTGGCACCCACCAAACTAAACTCTCAATGAATATTTTGCCTAGGGCCAGAGGAATAAGCTAGATGTCTTCAAAAATACTTATCATGTCAGTTTCTGGTAAAAATCAGTTTCTGTCTGTCTTCTCAGTATCCCTCTCTTTCTTGATGCCATTAGGATAATTCTAAAGAAAACACATTTATGCATAACAAAACCCAACCAAATTTGATAGCTTGAAATTTTAAAAGATCTTAAAAGTTTTCAAGACAATCATATTAATTATGTATATGGGAAAGTATCTGCAGCCACATTTTAACTAAAACTGGCTTCTCCAGAAGTTTAGCATCTTCCCTGAGCTTCTTTTCTCTGTCAGGACAAATTGAGTAAGAAGTCTTCCCAGACAAATTGGGTTGTGTGAGAAATACCACAACCAATAACGGTTTTGGATTCCTGTTGTAGAGAGAAAAGTTGGACAAAGGTCCAATTTGGAAGAAATCCATCAGTGACATTCACAACTTGTAGAATCAAGGGGTCTATTGCTTTGAACTTGAGAAGTTATCATTTAGAATTGCATTAGCTTTACTCACATATCTACAAGTGACTTCTGAGGCTGCTTCTCTAGTATTAATGTTCATCAACAGGTTTCAATCATTACCATTCTTAGGCCTTTAGTAAAATGATTCACAGCTTTCAACTCCTAATGTTATATGCATGCATTATTGAATTTGCTTTACACTTGAATTATGATCTATTAGCAAGCAGTTAAATAGGCTTGAGCTACATTTGTGAACTACATAGATAGAAATACTCTCTCAGAGGGAACTTCTAGCAGCTAAGCCCTACATAACTCTGCAAATCATTGTAGCTTCCCCTTTAAAATGAGAGTCACCTGGGTGGCCGGAGTTCCGTAATGCCAACAGTCATATGTACATTCTCCCCAGTTGTGGAGAAAGCTCAGGCTTTCTCCAAGGGTAGAAGGATTGAAATAACTTAAACTTTCATTCTTCTAGAATCTTGCATCCTGAAACCCCTGTGAAAAGAAATGGGTGGAAATTTTTTAAAAGGGCTCCAGACACTAGTGTAGTCTAGGGCCTATTTTGAACCGCCACAGCTTCCAACAGCTACTATATGGAGAGGTAAATTCTTTCATGAAATATATCCCAAAGTAACATATAGAAAAGAACTTATAGAGTATTTTTTTTTTTATCCATCAAAGAATCTTCTCTCGCTTGGTCATCAATTAACTTCAACTTAATGAATCAAGACCTACCTAGGCAGAGATGTGTACTGCTGCCTTTCCTTACAGCAGGTCTTTGAATAACATTGTTTCATTCAACATCATTTCATTATAACAATAAGATGCCGTAGAACTTAACTCTTATTTGTGTCAATTACACTTTGGTAAATTGTTTTCGTTATATGTCATTTCATTAAAGTCGCAGAGCCTATTGACAATATTAAGTGAGGACTTACAGTACATGCCTGTGATTTCCAGAGCGATGCTAGGAGTTCTTCAGAAAAGGCTAGAAAAGCAAGTAGGCTATTGAGAAAAGTGACTTGTCACCATTAAAACCTGAAATACCTTCAGTAAAAAAAAGCTGGCAAAACAGAGGATGGCTGTCCTTCCTTCACTGGGCCAAAGATCTAAAGAGTTTCAAAAAAATCACTAGGTATGAAGAAGCAACTGTTAGTAACTTGGAATGAGGTTGGATGAGGCATAAGGTGAGGGTAAGGCTTCCAGCTTAGTTTGTGATAAGTTTCCATTTTCACACATCCAGATAATGTGTTGTTAGATCAGGTTTCTAATTAACTATGCAAATACACCATCCTTACTCATATATTTCTTTTACCTCTTTGCAATCAATCTCCTTGCCTTTCTCTATAACCTACATATTTACACATATATATCTCTCTCTCCTAAGGGTACTACTGAATATCTTCTGGCTACATTAATTAAACAGACATTTGCTCTTTGGGTGTCCCTGCTCAGAAAGGAGAAGTGGAGCCGTTTAGAGCAGAATATATCTCTCAGATGGATGAATCTTACTACATCATAGGTTCCTATATTTTTCAGGCCAGAGCCATATCCATAGTACAAGTTTTTATCTCAACCCTTCCAGGATCACCATTTAGAGAAATCAACTTGGTCATTAATTCACAAGGCCATTTTTTCTTTTTTCCACTGGAGAAACTCAGCACCCTCACACCACTCTCTCCACATTTCTTTGTTCATAAGAAAAAAATCAAATACGGCTCTTATTTTAGGTATATTCTGAAATTAAAATTGAAAAATAAATTAGACAGTTCTTTTGAAATATATCAAAAATTTTAGTTACTAAAAAAAAACAGTTCTTACTTTCTCAGGAAAAAAAAATCTTATCCTTAAACTGTCTCTCTATATAATGGCCATCACTAAGATAACATTGAACTTTGAAATAGCTGGTTGGCACATCCCAGAAATGAGCTAGGAGCCTAAACAACTGCTACTTGTTGCTGGATGCCTTGGATTAGTGAGCGTAGTCCTCTCTTGTTGAGTTATTGCCAGGCATAGATGGCACAGATAAGCAGAAATTTTTATCATCCAGTTATATTCTCTTTAAAAATTTAACTTGTTTTTAAGGCATTATGAATTACATTACTACCCCTATGAAAAAAATAGACACCATTCCCTGATTGTTTCCTACCCTCAGGAATCATCATCCTGCCACAGGTCAGCACTACTTTTCCATATTTTTTAAATGATTATCTCATTTACATCTGATCAACAATCCATATACATTTTTATGACTTAGGTACAGTAAACCATTTTCTTCTTAGGGGAACTTTAACTCTTTTCCCCCTGAACGTTTTTTAAAGAAAATGGAACAAAAAGAATTATAGTTTGTAAACATTTACTCTTTGTTTCATTTCCATTCTCTCAGGAAGCTGTATATTTTAACACAGAATGTTTCTCAAACTTAAAGGTGTGCCGTTCCCATGGTGGAATTTCAGGTACCAGTTAGGAAAATATTTTTTGACAAGGGGCTATTCTCAGACCCCCTGAAATTACATTACAAAGCTCTCCTGTTCTCTCCCTAAGCCTGCCACCCCATGCCTTTGTATTAGGAGGGATCTACTCAGCAAAAAGTTAATAATCAGCCCTTCAGAGGAAGGAATGCTTAACTAATTTCCATGTTAGGAATCTGACTTACTTTGTTTAATTCTTTCTGTTCTCTTTTGAGGTGAGCACAATAAATATTTCTGACTTGTAATTCTCTTAGATACCAGTTAAGGGCCTGTAGTAATTGCTCTGAAACATTACCCTAGAGACATATTGCTATACCACAATGACAGGCTCCAGAGGCAAGATATGCCCTTGCTAGGTAGATAGTTATTTGGAGTATGGTGGTCCCTAAAGAAAAAAAAATTATTATGAACATCTAAGCCCGAAGAAAAAAATAAAGAGAACTGCTACCTTATGTTTGTTCCATTGGAGAATGCACAGTATAAATTATATTAATTTATCTTCTAGACTGCCCAATTGTCTGTTGTGAAAGCTTGAGCATATTGCTTAAATTATCTGTACCTCAATTTATTAACTTTTAGAGACCATAAATTGACTTTCTTAGGGTGATCATTAAACTTGACCAACAATAATAGTTATTATAATAATTACATGAAGTACTAGGCTAAAAAACAAAATGCTAAAAGAGAATTATCTATTCAACAAATACTTGTTGAAAGAACTATTATTCTAAGTGAGGATACAAATACATAAACCATGGTCTCTGCCCTTGAAAAGAACACTATGGTGGGAGTTACAAAACATGAACATAAATAATAAGGCAAGATGAAGGAGGGAAAGAAAATGTTGGAGCAGGGAGTCAAAATGGCTTCGTGGAGAAAGAGACATTTAAAATGACCAAATGCCCACATAATTCCACTTCCTTTAAAATACCAAATTGTGTGTGTGTGCATGTGTGTGTTGGGGGAAGCGCATCAATAGATTTGGTTTATTTGGATCAGGTTAGGCAATATATCCAGTAAGGTACAGTAAGAGAGAAAATTACATCAGTTTTTGTCTGCCATCTTGAGAATGTATTCTATCCCACAGCAACATACTGTTCTAGGAGATTTGGCCTTTACTTTCTTTTCTTGGCAGCTATCCTAATCTTGTTAAGTAGTATTGTCTGTGATTTCTGATTACAGTTTTTATGCTCCTTGGCTGTGCTGATGCTTGAAATGTTTGTTTTTCTCCTTCGTTTTTATTTAGAAATTCTCAAACACACATCAGATCCCTGCCAGATTTCATAAGCCCTGTGATTTTTTTTTCCCAATCAAAGACTAAACTTCTAAGAGTATCTCATTTGTAAGATCTTTCTACAGTCCTAGGGCATTAAATGAGGTCTAGATACTCTAAGGCAGAACTTTTCAACCTCAGTACAATTGACATTTGGAGCTCTGTTGTTGGGGGCTGTCCTGTGAATAGTAGAATCCCTGGCCTCTACCTTCTAGATGCTGGTAGAATCCCCCCACCTAGCTATGACAATGAAAAATGACTCTAGACATTGCCAAATATCTCCTGGAGGACAAAATCACCTCCAATTGAAAATCACTGCTCTAGGTAACCTCCACTGTAACTATGAAGTCCATGAGAGTGGAGACCAGTTACAGCCAGTCTATGGAAG
>NW_006441066.1:44669-61377 GCF_000325575.1 Pteropus alecto | reverse complement strand
AAGAAAAGCCTTCTTTCCTCCAAAACCAGTGCTTCTCAAACTTTTTTGTCCCAGGATCCCTTTGCACACTTAAAAATTATAGGTAACTCCTCCAAAAACATTTTGTTTAGGTATGTTATATCTATTAATATTTAGGATATTAGAAATTAAAATGGAAGAGTTTTAAAAGAATTCATTAGTTCATTTAAAAAATAATAAACTGAATATGTTAACATGAATAACATACTTTTTATGAAAAATAACTATATTTTTCCAAAACAAAAATAAATTAGCATGAGTGCCATTGTCCTATGTTTTTGCAAATATTTTTAATATCTGGCTTAATATATGAGAATAGGATTCTCATTTCTACTGCTTTATTCAATCCGTCGTGATAGTGTATATCATATAGCCTCCAGGAAACTCCATTGTACATCATTAGTGAATAAGAAAGAGAAGGGTAAAGATGTCTTAGTATTGTTATAAAAGTAATTTTGACCTCACAGACCCTCTGATGAAAGGTTTCAGGGATCCTCCAAGGGTTCTTGGGCCATACTTTGAGAACCACTGCTCTAAACTAACATCACACTTTTATCAACCTAGTTCTTTTAAGGATTGACAACCTTCTTTAAAACCCAGGATTTTTAGAGAAAGATCTCTATTTGGACTTTAGTGTGAGTGCCCTTAATCAGACTGCCCTGTTCTTGAGTCTAGTAAGAGAAGCTGTACTGAAGAAATTGAATGGAGTAATTTGAAGAACATAGTACCTTGAGAGAGGACAGGGGCTGGTAAGGGCTTAGTCAGAGAGTAGCATGAGGACACTGGGCCTTTTGCAATAAGAAAAGAAGCAGCACAGAAAGGAGAAAAGAAATGCTTTGTACATTTTTTTGTGGTCCTGATGGAATCCGTAACCCATATGCCATTGGAAACCATCTTCCCTACAATCTGAACTAACTGCCAGAATCCTGAGCCTGGGTGCCAGTAAGACCTAGCACTAGGATGAGGTGGTAGTGATAAAACTAAAAATAGGGGGAAAAGAGAGAAAGAGAAGGGAACTAGACCATGGGAATTAGGGGAACAGGCAGTTCAAATGGTGATTTGGCCTATCTGCCCTTTAAAAGTCTAAGACTTAACTTTCACTGCCAATAATATCTTTAAAAGACTCAGAATTTTGAATATCTTTTGTTGCTTTGCATTCTAAGCAACTCCGGTTGGCATTTAAGAAACCTGAGGCTTTGGCATTGATTGAAGGAATTTGTTTAAGGTATAAAAAGGACCTCGATTTCCTGGTGAGACACAAAATGCAGATATTCTGACTGCCAAGCCCTGCACTAAGAAAGTGGCACCTCCCTGATACTAAAGGTTTATAGTTTTTCAAATCTCAAGTACTCTGAAATTGCATATTATTTTAAAATTATGATACATTTCTCAGAATAGCTCAAGATGAGATGATTCCTCTGCTCTCAACAGCAAAATGGGGAAGAAAGGAAATAGGCTTTGGGGACTTGGTCTGATAGAGGCCAGATCTCTGTGACTATAAGAAGTCTTGTCAGTGATAGATATGTTGGTGAGTGTACCTTGTACGAAAATAAGCTAAGAAATTCTGTGGCATGTTCATAGTTACATGAATGTGTCTGTTTTCCTCCTTGTAAACTGGTGGCATTCAAAATAATATGCACTAGAATTGGCAATATTGTTCACATAAATCTGAACACACCATAGTTGATTGCTTCATAATAGAATTATGCCACCCTTTACATATAATGCATTTTTTTTAATTTTTATTTTTCGATTAGAATTGACATTCAATATTATCTCATATTAGTTTCAGGTGTATAACATAGTAGTTAGACATTTATATAACTTACAAAGTGATCCCCCCAGTCTAGTATCAACCTGGCACTATACATGGTTATTACAATATTATTCACCATATTTCTTATGTTATACTTCACATCCCTGTAACTATTTTGTAACTACCAATTTGTACTTCTTAATTCCTTTCCCTTTTTTTACCCAGTCCTCCTTCATTTTTTTATCTAAAGTTATTAGAGATACTTTATTTAAATGTCATTAGCTCTAGAAAGATGACAGAGTAAAAGCCATTATTCCCATTTTATAGCTGAGGAAGGAACCTTTATCATAGGACAAGTAGGGTTTCTTGCACTTGCCCAGTGGCTCCTACTGTAGTTTTTATGCTTTAAGGGGTGGAAGACTAGGGAGAAGTGGCTGGCCTCCTGGGGATGTATTAGTCTCTCAGTTAAAGTCCTACCTTCCCGGAACAGCTTACCTAAACTGTTCCTCTATAGTGCTAACCACAGTGGCAGTCAGTTTGTCATTTTAGGTCATGCCATATTAATAATTAATTTTTAAACAATCTCATTCACTCTCTGGTGATCTAAGCTGACCACAGACATATGACCATCTCAGAGAGACAGCCAGTTAATAACTCAAAAAACAATCCACAGGCCAGTTCTCACACTCTTGAAAGTATTCCTCTTATCCAAAACACAGAGGTCCACATTATATCTTTAATACTAAGAAAAGGACATGCATAGGAATTCAATTTGTGAGTAAAGACATGTTTGGAATATAGTTTTTTCTGAAATAATTTTCAGCTTGGCAACATATTTCTGTAATAAAGGACAATTAATCAAAAGCCGTGTTATTCACGCAACATCTATTTTCTATTCTGTTTATATTCATCTTTTGTCTAGTTTCACATAGGGGAATGCTTCCCCTTCTGGCCCAGTCCTCTTCCCCACTCCTCCATACAACTTGTTTTCTGTCTGGAAGTTCAACAAGACACCCAGTTATATCAAACCTAACACACCTCCGTCACAAAACTACCTCAAGCTGCCTCCAACGACTGTCGCTTAAGGGGACACCCTCTTCACCACACACGGCCTAACTGAGGAGTGCCTTTTTTCTATCCTCATTATTTAACAGTGTGTGCCGATTACTCAAAGCGATATGGGCAGGCCCTGGTAAATATAGCGTTGTTGTAGTGTTAACTTTTTATAAGGTAATGCTCAGGTTGCCTGCAGTGTCTAAAATTACTCTGTGGCCAGGGCCCCCTGCTTTATCGCTTTCTATAGTTTTAAAGTAGTTTGAAGCTTGAATAACATAAAATAACATAATATAATGTTATTTATGTTATTTCCCACGTGAAGAACGCCTGTAAACCTTGCAGTATTGAAACTCAGTGAACAAGGCATCTTAGACAAGCTGAAAAACAAATGGTGGTACGATAAGGGGGAATGTGGAGCCAAGGACTCCGGGAGTAAGGTCAGTCGCTGAAGGTCTTTTTGTACTGATTAGCAATCACATTTTGAACCACTGTTTATTTTCTACCTTAACACAGCTTTCCTTCCCAACACACACTTCCTGACACAGTGAGACCCCTTTATAACACTAGTGCTAAGGGAATAAGGCAAACACCAGCCTCAGAGGTCTGGCATGTGACATCAATCATTGACTCTAAAAAGCTATTGTTATGATTAAGGAACTCAACCTGGCCCACTGCATTTCTAAGGCTGTAAAATAAGGAGCTGTGCTATAAGGGGGTTTTACTGTACTTCACTTTTCCAAAGTTCAAAGAGAAAATATAACAACAAAATCCAGTTGTGACAGTACTTTTTCTTAAGCTTTTACAGTATCAGAGACTTTGTAGTTGTAAATACTTTTTGTTATTAATATATTATGTTGATCCCATCTGAAAACAATCAAAGAAATAAATAACAAAGACTGGTCTCTGTAAGCAGAATGGTTAGCCTCCTCCCAGCTGCTGTTATATTGAGTTCAGCAACTATTTGGATCTCGAATCTCATTAAGTCTGTCACACTTCTCTCTTCCAAAGGTGTCATTTGAATCTCTGTATGTAATACTTTTTAAATTTAGTCGCATGCTCCTTAAGAATAAACATTGTCAGAATAACCATCACATTGATAAGCATGAAACACTCTTCCCCGCCTCCTTCCTGCTCCCTTTTGCTCCCTAAGAAAGTTATTTTTAGTTTCAGTTTTTTTATCTTTCCTTTTTTTCGACTAATATTGTGGTATCAGTTAATTCATTTCATGAAATGCCACTCATTTTCCCTGTGCAGTGAACCATTTTGCTACTGGTTTTCTATATCCCATGATAGAGAATTCTATGAAACTTAAATACATGGAACTTGAAACTGTTCTTGTTACTACAACTTATATGGCTTATGTCAAAGGACACTTTCCCCATCAAATATAACATAAATATAAAAATCTCATGGCAGAGGAAGGGTTACCAGAAATTGGTCCATTTCCTAATGGACTGTGGAACATCCTTGCAGATAGCTTCATCGGCTACCTTAAGGAAATGATCCATTGTTCCATAAGAGAAAGAAATTCTTACCACTTGTCTAGCTAAATGTAATTAATCCTAGAAGAGTGACTATTTGCTATATTGTAGTAGACATGAGGCACACACATATCCCATTTCCCAAACATGTGATTCAATTCCAATTGGCCTTTTTATTAAGGTAAACAAATACAGGACTGACTTCTATGAAAATAGTATCAGGACGTGGCCATATTGTCTTAACATCTAATTCTTTAAATGATACCAGGACTAGTTGAACCACAGAGTGTTGAGTGTCAGTAATGGCCATCAGCAGCTCACTATGTTATCATTTGAATAAGATTCTCAATTCGCTGACTTAATTATTTGGGTATTCCATTTGATTGCATTCAGTAGCAAAATGGTTACATTCCCTCTAAAAAGACTGCAAAAATGCTATTTTATTTTATTTTTCAAAGAAAGGCTCCTGGCCCTTGGTGTGTCCTACCTCAAGGTAGGGCTCAAGGCACCAATCTTTTTCTTTTCATGGTTCAGTAGTCCAGTTTTTGATTTTTCATACAAGCAGATAGCTTAGTCAGATTTGCATAGTTTGACCTGAAAGTCACTGACCGTCTTCCTCAATTTTTTCCCTATTTTGCATAGAAAGAAGATTAAGTGTAGTATTTTTTAATTATTCACTACATTCCTTGGAGTAAAAACTAAAAATTAGCTGGACTTTTTTTAATCATCAGCCTCCTGGAAAAGCCTTCTGATTTGTATGGAGCCAATTCATGACCCCGTTATACTGACAGTTTTCTTAAATTCTCAGGAAGATGGAATGGAGCCAATTCTTTGTGGTGCACTCTTGTTCCGGCAGCACAAAGACTTGCTACTCTGAGGATGAGCACTTAACAACCAGTCCCCAAAAGGAGCAATTTCTCAGCCACTGGGGGAAAAGAGAGAGTTAATCTTTTTTAAACAAACCCTTATTAAGTAACTCCCCAGATAAGAATATCAGGAACCTCTAATATTCTCACCTGGTATCTCAAAGACTAGTTATTAACAAGTTTGTCACAGTGCTTCAAGTTCCCAAATGCAAAGTGTTACATTTATAGAGATTATGTCGCAGCTCAACTCTGGCAAACAGCGTTTTCTGAGACTAACAGAAGAATAAATTGTGCTTGTGTTTACACTTTTGCTCCCATAGTCAAGTGCTGTTTTATTTAGTTGTTGACACTATTTTGAGGTCCTGAAGGATTTAAGGAATCAAAATAGAGGAACATATAGGTGAGGACCACAACTGTCAACAGAAGCACAATCTACCATCTTGCTGGCCACTGTGGAACATCAGTCAGTTGCCAGAGTTAAGTCATAACACTTACATCAATGTTTAGTTATCTTACAACTTAGAACTATCCTATACTGTTGTGATGTATTATAATGTCCTATTGCCTTTGTTTTCCCCAAAAACTAATCACATTGTTCATTTCTCTTAGGACAAGACCAGCGCTCTGAGCCTGAGCAATGTGGCAGGAGTTTTCTATATACTTGTCGGAGGTCTGGGGCTGGCCATGATGGTGGCTTTGATAGAATTCTGTTACAAATCGCGGGCAGAGTCCAAACGCATGAAACTTACAAAGAATACCCAAAACTTTAAGCCTGCTCCTGCCACCAACACTCAAAATTACGCTACATACAGAGAAGGCTACAACGTGTATGGAACAGAGAGTGTTAAGATCTAGGGGTACGGTTAAGGTTTAGTAAACTAATCAGCCTTATATTACTGTATGTTAATCTCTTGTTTCTTAGTTTTGTTTATTGTCTCAAGCATTGTCTGTTCTTTGTAACTATTTGATTCTTTGAAAACAATAGTTGGTTGTGCTTTCTTGTCAGGCAGTGGTGCTTTCCTAATAGCATAGTTGTAATTAAATTGTGGTCTGTGCCCCCAAAAGGAAAAAAAATTCTCTAGAGCAGCACTGTTCAATAGAAATATTTGCAAGCCATGTATGTGAACCACATATGTAATTTTAAGTGCTCTAGTAGCCACATTTTTTAAAGTAACAAGTAAAATTAATTTAATGGTATATTTTATTTAACCCAATATATCCAAGATTTCCTTTCAACATTTTCTTAATATAAAAATGAATGAGATATTTTACATACTTTTCTTTATACTAAGTCTTAAAATCTGGAGTGTATTTTATACTCATAGCACATCTCAGCTTGTACTAACTTCATGTCAAGTGTTTAATTGTCAAATGCAGCTAGTAATTACCATATTGGACAGTGCAGCTCTAGAGAAAGCAGTTGCTCTGGAACTGATATGAATATGAGGACTGGAAATGGGGCACTGCCATCTTGAGAAATGCTGTGCTTCCATAGCAGAGAAGTGGTTCTCTTAAGTGTAAGCCTGAGACAATTTCTTTGATCTTTGAGTTCTTTTGTTGTCCCTTTCTTGGAACTAATATTCAGGCAAATATCTCCCAAAGTACAGTCTAGGCTCCTTGCTACTGGCTTCCCCAAATTCATACTTAAATGAACCTGATGTCACTTTGACTCTAGCAGCCATAGCCAACACCCTCCCCACCACCACCACCACCAATAACTCAGATGTGTTCAAAGGAAAGTTAAAATTAGGATAACCATTCATTCTGGGAGTGTTTAAAAATATATAGTCTTGTTACCTTCAAGTGCATCTGTCGTCATTAATACATCTATCTGAAGTGGAACAGAACATTGAGCACCTTCATAGCCCTTATTTTAGATAGTACATTTTTGACCTGATGAGTCAATGTCAATGTGCTTGAATTTCTACAAATGCATTTATTTGTGTTTTGATCTTATATTTCATGTTGTGGACTAAATTTAGCCAATTTTAAATAATATTTTATTGAAATAAATCATTTCTCTTCATGATGGAAAACATTATCTTGTTTGATAAAGTTGCTTGTTGTTCTTTTCTGCTGCAGACTGCAACTTTTTACCACAATATATTCAATACACTGAACTAGCACACTAACAAAGTGTTCCCATTGTATTGTTGAATGTGCAATACATGAATTCATCTATAATTAGCACTGTTTGCATGCAAGCATTTAACGTTCCTGTGTGCTTAAAATATTTTATTCTTGAGTAGGTTATAAAGGCCCATTACATTTGGGGCACATCACTTGATTTTTCATAAGACAGTACATGAGTAATTTCAGCTTAGTTTAATTATCCCAAATTCTGAGATACTGGCATCCAAAACAATAATACATCTTAAATCCGCATAGCAGTTTTCCAAGTGCTCACACATCTATTGCCTCATTTGAGGTAGTGGGTCAGAAAATACTTTCTGATTAAGTAACTAAGATCCAGCCACATCAAGTGACTGACTCAAAGCAACACAACTAGGTAGTGGCAGTTCTGGGACTAAAATTCAGCCATTCTTCCTCCGATAGCTGTATTCTTCATTAAACCATGCTGCCTCTAACCACTCATGGCCTGGTAGTCTCCAGGAACCTTGAAATTCCAATAGGATCCTATCAAACAGAGAGTGGATCCTGAGTTTATGTCCCACTCATTTACAAAAAAAAGTTTTTAGAGACTGGCTTCACCAAGTCTCCATATGTCTCACTTATGCACTCAACATGAGATTATATATTCAATCACTCCTACTTTCCCAAGAAAGAATCATTCTGAAACAGAAGGGTATCAGGGCTCAGGATCACACAGCCTCCAGACCCTCTTTATTACCAGCCATCCCATTTGAGAATATAGATCCCTACTCTCCAACTATTATCACCTCAGTCTCTTGTTAAAGCCTCAGAGCAGTGCTCCTCAAATGTCAATGTGCATGTAAGTCACCTGAGCATTTATAAAAGCACAGATCCTGATTCAGCAGGTCTGGGATGGGGCCTGAGAGTCTACATTTCTCACAAGCTCCCATGTCATGTTGACACTGTTGGTCAAGAGAGTGATAATACTCTAGAGAAAAGAGAACAAAAAGAGAGATAAATAGAGGAAGGAAGGAAGGAAGGAAGGAATAAAAAGAAAGAAGTAGGGATCAGCAAACCTTTGGGCAGAATGTCGCAGTCCTAAAGTAGAGGCCCAGGAAATCAAACCTGGGGAAAATGCCTTAGAAATGAATGTGACACAACTTCTGGCTCTCTGGCTTTCTTTTAGTCATCTTCGTTGATTAATTTTGTAAAGCCAAATTCAGGATAATTAAAGCAAAAAATCATATTTTGAGGGACATCAATCCCAATGTGATTACAGTCCAGTTAGCTGGCACCTTGGCAACCATCACTAGAATGAAAAGAAAACCTGGGAAACACCTCTGCAAACAAATCTGTCCTCCAAATCTGTGCGATGTCTCCAGACAAGAAAAAAAAAATGCCTCAGAGGATGCTGGAAAGAAACTTTATATGTGCCAGTCAAGAGGCACAAAGCAAGCTGAGCAAGAAATAGAAACATCTCTGCTATCTTCCGCCAGTTTGGTGATATAATGTTAGGGGAATGCTGGTTAAGTAAAGAGTGAACTCTTCATCCATACATCTTTTATTTTCCTGAGAAGTTCTAGAATGTCTCCTAGTGACTTCAAATTTGTTACCTAGTTATCAGGCTTCCAGTTTGATGAGTTAGCCTAGATTTGTCAGGGTCTACTCATGGGCACAGAGATAGAGAAGCACCCTGAGGTTTCACTTTTCTTGCTAATTATCAGAGCCGGCCTTGGGAATTTATGGTACCAGTAATTCTTCAGGAACAAAAACTACTCAAGGGCAAATCACCTGCAAAAATATAACCCAGGTGAAATCTGCTTAATAAAAGGCATCCTTGAAAGAGGAGAGAGTCGTCGCTCATTTTCTATAATGAGAGTAGAGTCAGTATTATTAGACTCATTGCAGGAACACGTGCCTCAGCCTCAGATCCAGCACCCACTAGGAATCAGACGAGCTCTTGACTACCTAATGTCCCCCCTGGGTTACTGACCTACCACTGGAAGTGTGGCCTCTAAGCATTCCTTGGTAGGTGACTGACTGCCAAGTATTCCAGATTCACTGTACCCTAGGGTTGACTCTACTATTTGTTTTAAGAAATTCTTTCTAATTTTTTTATTGCTGTTCAGAACTACTTCTGGCTTCTTTGGTTTCTTAAACAATAGTTTTGAAGTCCTTCTCATTTTAAAAACCTCAAGATGCTGAAGTGAAGGAAAAAGATTCCCATTTTTCCTCTAAGACAGTTCTGTTTAATCTTCCTAGAAAATATTAACTTTGTTCATGCGGCCCATTTTCAAAGTCATCAATTTTCCTTCTGCAGCCTATGCATAGACATTCTTGCTGGGGACATTTTCCTGCTCGAAAACTTCATCTTATGTTAAGTAGAAAACACATTCTGGATAACTGAAGTGGCGGTGTTCTTTGTCCCCAGAGAACTTACCTCAGTAATAATATTTCATCTATCTCCACTTAAAAGCAGGAAACAGAGGCATTGAGAGATTAGGTGGCTTTCCCAAAGTTATGCAGCTAGGTAATGGCATGCTATGGCTAATGAGGGGTGAGGAAGGGACTTTGATCTTTCTGCCATAGACATTAAATTTCTCCAAGCTTCTGAGACAGATGTAACTCGGGACTCTGGACATTCCAAGGAAGAGGTTTACCCACTTCCATGTTAGTCTTATTCTGCTCTCTTTGGGGCTTTTGGCCTTCAGGTGCATCTTTGACATTCTTTTTACAGATACTTTTATTCCAAGGCCAGTGGTAAAAAATGGTTATGTCATTTCTTTGGGATAAAGTTCATTGTTATCTCAGTAGAAAAAGTAGTGCCCCATTAACATAGAGAGAAGGATGGAGAGGAGGGATGTGAGCTTGAAGAAAAGACAGGAAAGTGGCCTTAAGTTTTCAGAGTCAGGGGAAAATGAATCCCCTGCACTAGCTAATGCCTCCAAGAAGAAAACTATATCTACATTTCAGTCAGGACCACAATGTCAGGGCAAAAACTCTATGAATGCCAAGCCCCTTCATGGGTATCACTGTCCTGGCCTTTTCCTGGAATGTGCTTTCTCTTTAAAGTTTCTGTGTTGTTTTTAGACTTTAATAACTAAGGTTGTAGGTATTAAGAGAAACAAGCTGACACTTTTTTGGCAATGAGCAGCAAATTTTCTTCTCACGGCAAATGGATTTCAATCAAGCAAGCCATAAAACATTGTTTACCCTCTGTCCCAGGTAAACAGTCCTTGATCACAGGTTCTGCAATCAGAATACACTCTACAGTGTAGTTATCCTGAATATCTATATTTGAATGCTACTAAGACTTTCTAGTATACCTACATCCTAAGTGATTAATGTCTTGAGTTAGATTTCATGCAAAGCCTGTACAATGCATAGTAGAGGAGGAACCTAATTTTACCTAATACAAACCATTTCCATCAAGTGAAAGAATTTAAACATATCTGGTTGCCTAAAGCCAGTCAAACTGGGTACAGTCCCAGAGATGCCAGTTTGAGAAAACAGCCATGGTTTTTGTCAAAGATAGACTGAGCCATAATAAACTTCTCAATTCCCGATAAAAAGCCCATTCAAGTTTAAATTTCCTCCTTGCTTTTGCAGATCCCTTCCCACTAGAGGCATGTGACAAATGGAATCACCGAAAACGTGGCTGCTTCAAGGATCCTGAGCCAGATTTCACTCTCCTTGGTGTCGGGCATGACACGAATATTGCTGATGGTGCAATGACCTTTCAATAGGAAAAACTGATTTTTTTTTCCTTCAGTGCCTTATGGAACACTCTGAGACTCACGACAATGCAAACTATCATTGAAATCTTTTTGCTTTGCTTGAAAAAAATATTAAAATAAAAACCAACAAAAAATGGACATGCAAGATTCCAGTATGTGGAAAAAAAATATCTTATCATAAAAGTCAATTCAACAAAAGCCATTCTTTGATATTACTACAGAGTATACACACATTCTTTAATACACACACAGACACACACACGCGCACATTTAAAATTCCAATTCAACAAATAGGTCCATCTTAGCTAAAATAATTCTTCCTGGTTTAAAAAAAAAAAAATCTTTGATCCCCTGTGTTTGGGAAGACAGACTGGCATTTCTTCTAGCATCTACTGAACAGATGTTTTTGGCATTTCCTGTTGGTGGTGATGTTCTGTGTACCTTACTTCCTTTCAACATTGCTGAAATGTGTATATCTTTAGACTGTAAATGCAGCACTTAAGAAAATTCAACACTTTGGAAAAGGGACTAAACAGTGACTTCTCTGTGTCCTTGAAATAGTTTTGTGAAAATGCTTTGATAACATCCTACTCAGTGAAGGGATTAACAGAGCTTTCAAAATTGACTTTCGTGTGTAGTGAGGGACTAGGCACTATCAGGCATACCTCTCGGTGCTTTCCTAAAATGGATCCCAGGGCTTTCCAAGAAGCCTGGAATTTAAGCTCACAGGTCTGTTTTTCTTGCTTCAGTGTGCATTTTAAGTCAATATAGCTGAGTGTTTAGCATTGAGGTAAAGGAAATGCTGCCTATACTCCCAAAGGTGTTCAGAATATCTTTCTCAGAAACAACACTGTGTTTAGCTCTGCTTTCTCTGCTCAGTATGCCTTTCAAGTGTACACCACAGAGACCAGGACTGCGTTCCAAGGTGGGCCAATGGGTTCAGACCACTGTTCTCAATCTGACTTTACTCTTGCTAGGTCTGTCTTACCAGCTGTTGCCTGTTACTGCCCGCGGCTCTCCATCAGACTGCATGTGTCTTTTTCTAGTTTGCAAAGGCTAAGAAGCATTCCCAAACCTACTGCTAAACTGAGGGCCTAAGCATCACTCCCTGGTCCTTACCTGGGGCTGTCTCTCTAGTGACTCTCACAGAAGATCGCTCCACTGCTCCATGGACTATCAAATAATTAACTGTGTACCTGCCATTGATATCATCAGAACAGTCAGAAGAAATAATCTCCGCTCACTAATTACCTCCTATATAACGACATATGCTTTCTGTAGTTCAATAGTTTGCTTTCATCAATGACATGCATTGGGAAGTTTCCAGACTATAAAAACTAGCTCAAATTCATTTCCCAAGTGTGACCTTTAGATGCTTAGTTGAGTCACCGCATATTTACTCTTGTCTTCAGAAAAAAAGTTTCATGCAACAAAATGTTTCCAGAAAAGTGTAATATAAACTTTCATTCCAAAAAGTGTGTCAAATCTTGAATGGTATGAAACAACAACAACAAAAAAAAGCCGTTGTATTTTTGTTTTGTTTTGTTTTCATTAAACTGTGATTTTCAACTTCTGAATGCTATAATGCGCCAGTGTAGAAAGCTAACACTATGCGAATATGAAGTTGCATAAAACAAACCAACCTACCTACACACAAACATTTTCATAGGCACTGTATAACAAGAAATGTATGTATATTGACACAAATCAGTTTTTCAGAGAGGAAATTTCACTGGGAATGGAGAGGCGGGTAAATTGGTTTGTTATTTTTTTAAAACTTGCATGTTTAAAAAAACATTGATTGCTTCAAATTTCTGCTACTAACTTCAAGCTTATGGGAGTTTGGCAGTAGTCACTTGAGGATTTTTTTCCCAATTCTTTTCTTTTTGTTGTTAAAACTGTACTTCAGTGAGCATAAAAATTGCCAAGCAAACTAATGGCTGTAAAAGTGTAAACTGCATGTGTGGGCATAAATTACGAAGCCTCACTGCCATGAGGTATTGTACAAAGTTTTAATACATTTTGTAAATAAAATTGTAAAGAAAGAATTCTGGTTTTTTGCTTTGTTTAAAATTTACTTAGATGCAAGTGTCAAGAAGTAATTATTCCCTAATTTATTTCCCACCAGAAGCTTTGCCAATGATGTAACAGTCATCTTACTAGTGATTTTCACAAAGGATTATGCCTCTCCCTACCCTAACTACAACCACAGTCAGATTCAGACCTCTCCAACTAAGTGGAACTATACCACCAAGATCTTAGATTACATTTGTCACAACCACCAACAGTGAGAGGGTATCCATAAACAGCAAGAAGAAGAATCTCAGTTCATAAATAAAGCAGGAAGAGTTTGGCTTCAGGTCCCTTCATTCCCATTCTTTGTCTCCTACACCCTTTGGGACCCTCTCTTCAGAGCCCTGCTTCAGGTCCAGATCTGACCACCCAAGAAAGTACCCAAACTCAGAACTGATGAACCTCGAAAACACTTCCAATTCCTTTCCCACATTACTACAAAGTGTATATGTCCTAGTGCTCTTAGTTAACAGGCTAAGTTTTATATTGCTGCCTTAATTACTGAAAATACCTTAATGTTCCATTGGAAAATTTTTATTTCACCTAGGGTCATTGATCTACATTGAGGAAGAGGGGAGTGACATCAGAAACATGGCAGAGTGAGAGAGGTCCCCAGATCTCTCTCTCTTCGAAACGACAATAAGCTAAACATCAAAAACTCAACGAAAAACATCCAAAATGCACACAGGCATATCTGAGCATGGGATCAACGAATAAGAGCTACCACAGGTCAGAACCGGAGGGGTCAGGCAGTAGACTGGGGGAAACAAAGAAGCTACCTCTCACAGCCAGAGCTCCCTGAAGGAGGATGAGGAGGGGAGAAGGTGCGGCAGTTTCCCTGAAGAGCACTGCTTGAGAGAGCTATGAGCTTCATGCGGCACCAATGTCCAGAGATCAGGACAGAAAGCCCAGAAGTGGGATGTCAGAGAAGCAACAGTTAATTATTACCAGCCGTGATTGTAAAATGCGAAGCTGAGCTGCACACCACATCCCCCAACCCTGAGGGCCCCACCCCACATTTCCCACAAGACCAAAAACCATGGAGCCCCAGGGGAATCTGAGCAAATGCTACCAAAACAGTTGCTGACATAGACTGGGACTGAAATTGAGGGTAGTGAGCATGATTGAATATTTATAAGAAAAAAAGACATTATTAAAACTTTATAGAAACATAGCAGAGTGAGAGAAGTCCCCAGATCTCTTTCCTTGAAACAACAATAAGCTGAACATCTGAAACTCAACAAAAAATACCCAACTGCACACCAGCACATCTGACATGAGATCTGTGCATAAGAGCTACCACAGGTCAGAACCCCTGGAGTAGGGTGGTAGACTGGGAGAAACAAAGAGGCTACTTCTCCCAGCCAAAGCTTCCTGCAGGAGAAGGGGGAGAGGAGAGGGTGTGGCAGATTCCCTGAACAACCCTGCCTGGTAGAGCTGTGAGCTCCATGTGGCAGGCAGCAGTGCCCAGGCATCAAGGCAAAAAAGGAGAGAAGCGAGGACCGCAGAGAACTGGACACCACAAGAAGTGGGGATGGCAGAGAAACAAAGGTTAATTATTACCAGCCACAGTTGCAAAATGCGAAGCTGAGCCTTGGCCCCCATTGCCAAACCAAGGTACCACTCCCCCATATCTTCCAAGTACGAACACCGTGGAGACCCAGGGGAATCTGAGCAAATGCTACGGAAACTGTCACTAAACTGACAGGGACTGAGATTGAGGGTAGAAAGTGTGATTGAAGATCTATAAGGAAAAAAAGGCATTATTAAAACTATATAAAGCAGGGATCCAAGAGGCTTAGATGCAACCTACTGGAAACCAAAAGAAAAATGCCTTATTTGCAGCAGTGTGTTTATATCACATAAAGAGAGATCTTTATGTAATAAATCTTCTTTCTGGAAAAAAAGGTAGAATACACATCCATTAATGTCTAGATGGAGAAATAGTCCATTAAATACCATGAACAACTAAGGTGACAAGGCATCTCAGAAAGAAAGAGAAAAATCTCCAGAAAATAAGCTTAAAGACATAGATATATGTGACTTAAATGACAGAGAATTCAGGATGGCACTTTGGAAAAAACTCAATGAGATCCAAAATGAATCATATCAACAATTTCAGAAACAGAAAAAACAAATAGATGAGCAGAATGAGTTCTTTAGCAAGGAGATTGAAACACACAAAAAGAACCAAATAGAACTTCTGGAGATGAAGAGCACACAGTAAGAGTTGAAAAATGAAATAGCAAGCATGGGAAATAGAGTCGACCAAATGGAGGAAAAGATCAGTGATATCAAAGACAGAAATCTAGAAATAAATCAAAAGGAAAAATAGAGAGAAAGAAGGGTGAAAAATAATGAAAGATAAAGACAAGAACTAGCTGAAATCATCAGGAGAGGAAACATAAGAATAATGGGCATTTTTGAAGGGGAGGAAAAAGGGCAGGGATTAGAAAGCATTTTGGACAAATAGTTAACGAGAATTTCCCATCTCTGGAATGAGATAGAGCTTGGAATTCAAAAAGTCAACAGTACACCCAATTATCTCAACTAAAAAGGTCTTCTCCAAGACACATTGTATTAAAATTATCAAAAATCAATGACAAAGAAAGAATTCTCAGGGCAACCAGGGAAAAGAAGATGGTAACCTATCAAGGAAAACACAGTAGATTTTCGTCAGACTTCTCAGCACAAACCTTACAAGTCAGAAAGGAGTGGAATCAAATATTCGAGTTATTAAATGAAAGAAACTACCAGCCAAGAACAATGTAAACAACAAAACTCTCCTTTAGATATGAAGGAGAAATAAAGACCTTTCAAGATATATAAAAATTGAGGGAATTCTCCAATACGAGGCCTACACTACAGGAAATACTGAAAAGGGTCACCTCACTTAAAACAAAATGACAAAGAAAATATGAGTAAAGCAACTAGCAGACAGATAGAAGCAGAGGAGAGCAACCCTAACTAAGAACATGGCATTACAATCTTAAACAACAAAAAGAGTTTTGCTAACAAGATAGTAATGAATGTTCAGCATACATAGGAACGAATTGAGACAATAATGAAAGAAAAAAGGAAGGATTCAAAGATCCAAATTCTCAAAGAGAAATGTAAATAAGGCACACACAGAAGAAAATGGATGACTGTATATATATACATATATCCTATCCTTTACATATTTGTAATGGTAACCACACGCCAAAGATTCAGAACTGAAGTACATAACATAAAACAAGAAGGACCAGAGGAAACACCAACAACCCCCAACAAAAATTAAAAAAAAAAAAAAACCAGACACACAAGGATAAAGAAGCAACGGAAACATCGAGCTACCAGAAAGCAAGATAAAATGGCTATAAGAAGACCTCATATTTCAATAATCATCCTAAATGTAAATGGACTGAACTCACCAATTAAAAGGCACAGAGTTGCAGAATGGATCGAAAAACAAACCCCAACCATATCCTGCCTCTAGGAGACACATCTCAGCTCCAAACACAAATATAGACTCAAAGTGAAAGGGAGGAAAATGATATTAAAAGCAAATGGCATTCAGAGAAAAGCTGGATTAGCAGTACTAATATCAGATGAAATAGATTAAAAAATAAAAAAAGTAAAGAAGAT
>NW_006441066.1:35544-43266 GCF_000325575.1 Pteropus alecto | reverse complement strand
GGTGGACTTCTTGTTGATGTCCTGAAGCAGACAGCAGGAATCATGTTCCATAACACCCTTTGATAGTCTTATCTGCTTTCTTCCTTTTTTCTCTTCCTTTCCCCCAGCCATGAAAGACTGGCTTCAGAAATCAGGGTACTGCTACAGAGAGATGGGTTTTTCTGGCCATGACCCACACAACTGGGACAGGCTGGCAGTCACTCACCACTTTCTATCTCCTCCATTGACGAGGTTGCCACTTTCACCTCCTCTGTGAGAGAGGTAACCACTGTCACTGCAGGACTGCTTAGCCCCATGCAGTACTACCCTGGAAAGAAGAGCAGCTCTAGGGGAATTCCTATTTTTTCTCTGCATCCAAATTTATCTCTATCCCACTCCAGTGGTATACTGGAATCTATCCTCAGGCAATTGGACTTCTACAAATTCTCTCTCATGAATGAGTGTCTGCCCAGGTCGGCACTGTGTAGTTATTTTCCCCATAACCCAACTATAGTGGGTGGGGCAGGTTTGCTTCCTCCTTTTACCTACAGTCCTTAACAAGTTCTTATTGTTTATTTTCAAATGTACAGTGGGCAAGTTTCCCCTGGTCCTTTGACATGAAGTGCCAAAGAACTTTTATTCACCTGTAGATGTCTAATTAATTGTTAAATGAAGGAACGAGAAAGAAGGAATGACTTACCACTGCCAGGATACTGACATCACTTCCATATTTGATATCTTAAAAATCTTTCTGGCCTGGGAAAATTGGCCCTCCCTCATCCAGGAGCATGCCTTTGATATGCAAACTAAATAATCCAGAGTTAAACCATCTCTCTCTAGACTGTACACGAAAGGAGACTCAATATTTACTGTCACTTAATTACCTAGGGCCAGGTGCTTGACAACTAGTTACTACCCTAATAGCCCAAAGCTGGCCAAAACCTCACAACATATAAGTACAATTTCAGATCGATCATGGATCTTACTATAAAGGTTAAATTTTATGAAGTTCCTGAAAGAAACATGGAGACTATCTTCTCGATCTTGAGTTGGCAAAGGATTTCTGGCCAGAGAAAGTTCTAATAATAAAAATAATAATAATAAATGAGACAACACTAATTTCAGAAAACACCGTCAACATGTTGAACAAGAGAGTCACAGACTGGGAGAAAATATTCACACATATAACTGACAAAGAACTGCTATCCAGAAGAGAGAAATGTTTTACTACTCAATAATAAAAAGAAACACAGCCAAATAAAAAATGGATAAAAAACTTGATAGACACTTGAACAAAAACTTATGAAAAAAGTTTTCAAAACATTTTCCTTTACGAAAACACAAGTGAAAACCTAGTTAGATATGAAAATTGATGCTGAATCACAATGATAAGACCACATAGAATGGCTAAGAGGAAAAAGTATAGGCAATAATATGGAGCAACTACAACAGTTAAGCATTAATAATGGGAGGCTATAATGGTACAATCATATTGGAAAAAATTTAGTGCTTTCATAAGAATTTAATATACATTAAATTACTAAGGATTAAAATGGAAGACAATTTTATAAACACATGCAATTTTTATAAATCTCAAAAAAATTACGTTGAGGGCATAGGTGAAGTAGAAGAGTAAGTTGTACTGAGGAACAGAAATCATGAAAGCTTGTAAACTGAACTTCCTTTTCCCTCATTCTTTGCTCAACATCCAGAATCCTGGTAGTCACTCACTGCAACCAGGCAGGAGACCTCAGTATATTCATGTGGGAGATATGGAGCTACCAATGTTGATTACCTCCAGGTCCATGTACATCCTCACTTAATTAACCCAGAGAAAAGCACTGAAAGTCACAGGTCACATCCAGGGACACAGAGCTCCCACTCACTTGTTTCCTCCCTACCACGCACATAGAATTTGGCAGCCAAAGACCACTTGATATCTGAAGACATCTGCCAGTAGGAAAGAGGAAAAAACAGACACGTGGGAACAAGAGACCCCCAAAATAAATATTCATAAGCATAGGAAATCATCAGATATACATCTATTAATAACTTAAATGTGATTAGAGAAGTTGTATCTATTAAAGACTATCTATCTATACATATATGTATGTATGTACATTATAGGTATGTGTATATGTATGTGTAAGTGTATGTGTATATGTGTATGTATAAGCATTTTTAAGCATATATGTATGTACATATATATGTATACAAATACATATAATACAGATATGATTATGCCTTAACTCTAAATAGTACACCTGAAACTTACTGGATTTCCTTATCCAATAGCTAAATAAATAAATAAATAAATAAATAAATAGCATGAAGGAAGAATAATACACTTAGGACACTACTGACTTTACAATGTTGCTAAAAGAGAGAGAAACAAAACACTAATGATCTATTCTGGTTTTTAAAGACTAAACATGGAATACAGTTTTTTCTAATAAATAAAGGAAGTGTTCAAATATAAACCAGTTTTATATTATGATCACCGTAGAAAACAGGAGCTGATGATAGAAGAAAGGGAAAGGGAATAATTTGCAACTAAGCCAGAAAAGAAGAATGTAGTTGAGATACTAGAGTGAAATAGGAAGAAAGATATCTGGAGTCAGGGAGCTAGGTAACAAAGAACACAAGGCTTTGGAGAGGAAGGAAAAATGAGAGTGGGAAAGAAAAACTCTCAGAAGATTCTGATGTGTAAGTTGATATAAACACACTGCGGTTAATTTGGACTGTGGGCTTCAACATATTGCTGCTGTTTTCAATGTCCTCTGAAATGTTGACCACTTGCACTTTAAAACTTTTCGACTGCTTTCCTCTTCTTTGATTAGGATACTCATAGCAGTCCCACCAGAAGAGAATTGATTCTCTAGGAAGTAGATTCAGTGACTAGATTAAAGTCATGGTCCCCTTGGTGACTGATAAAATCAGTTCAAATACAGCAAGTCCTTGATTAATGTTGTTTTGTTCAACATAATTTTATTATAACATTAATTAGATGTCATAGGAACTTAACTCTTGTTTATATCAATTAGCTTAGGTAAAATTGGTTTCGTTATACATGTTTTTGCTTAAAATCAAAGAACCTATCCACGACATTAAGTGAGGACTTACTGTACCAAATTATGTCCCCAGATATTCCAAAATAATAAATTTATATTTTAACAGGAACTCCAATCCATTACGCCAAAGGAGAAGCTAATCTCAGGTGCTGTGGTAGATGATGATAGAGTGCAATTTGTGTTTAGGTGGGGTTTGGGGATTTTTTCTCCTTGGAGGAAGAGAGAAGCAAAAGGGTTACTTTTAGTCTCTCAAATTAGACTACAAATGGCTATATATCTTGCTTACACATAGAGTCAGACTCACCAACCAGGTCTGCAAAAAAGGTCAGGAGCTTCAAATAGCACACTCCTCCTATGTACAGGAGGAGTGATCTCTACACTGGTTTTCTTGCCCTGTTAAGACTCATATATGATCATACTCTGTCAATAGTACAATCTTCAAACAGGAAGGGCAAATATATTTAAGGAAACATAGTAAGATCTCTTTGGAATCTGGGGCTACTAGAAGGACTTAGTTTCACCTCTATCATTCTGGACTGAAGGAGAGGCAAGTCTTGGAAGAGAGTTGTGGGTGGCACTAAGGAGTAATGAAACTTGTCTCTAGAACTGAAAGTGAAAGAATGTGGTACTTGCTAGGAGACTTTCTGTACATCTAAAACTAAGAGTTATGCACAAGCCATTTGTATTCGGTGAGGACACAGAGCACCTGCACTTCCTCAAAAGCCTCCCCAGGAGGGCACTGTTGTTAAGAGAGGGTAGAGAGAGGTTGTGGTGGGGTGTCTGTCATTGCCCCAAATCTACACTGGTTCCTTAGCATCCTCAACACTGAGGGTTCGCAAACCCATTTGAATTGGCAAGGTGCCCAAGCTCTTTGACAGCCATTGTCATTGTAACCAAACATCACCTGGACAAGATGATTTGGGAAGGGCATACACTGTCTTCCTCTCCTCTCTGGACAAAGGGGAAAGCATAGATGAAGTAGCAAACTTGGACCCTGCCCTCAGAGGGCTTTCAGTCTTGGTGACAAAGTAAATGATGAATGGAAAGAATCTGCATCCATTCATGCCCAATGCTCTGCTCAGAGAAAGACCTATAAAGAACCCAAAGTGAAGACTTTCCTCCTGTCACTTGGATTTTCCCTTCCTAATACAATCAAATAAAGCCTAACTGAATGTCTCTTTGTGCCTCAAAAGCTGTGAGCCTTTTCAATTTAGGAGTCACACCTGGCCCCTGTAAGCCTCCAGCAGCTGAGAACTTCAGAATGACCACTTTCTTGCCAGCCTGCCCACCCTCTCAGCAGGAGGTATTTGCTTATTTATTGACTCATGATGCACAAGCTATAAAAGTACAAAAGAACCTGTAATAACAGCCTAAGAAATAATCATCTCCCCATGTCAGCGGCTTTGGCAAAATTGCCCCTGCAGTGGTTTTATTGAGCTTCAATCCTGTAGCAATATGGTTGATTTAAATTTTTCCTAATAAATATTCATTAAGCCTGAACAAGTCAATTAAAGCTCTGGCAGCAGCTCACAAGAAGCTTGAACGTAGGCAAACAGGAGGAAACAATTTTACAAATATTTCCAACAACATTGCAATCTTCCCCCATGAGAGTGCTAGTTTTCTGAAAAGACTAGAAACTCTCTCTAAACCTGGTAAAGTCCTCTAGGGCCCCAATTCCCGCCCCCCCCCATTTACATTATAGCTTCAGAAAATCTTGTTACATCCCATCTCCTCTTCCTCAATTATTGTACTATAGCTCCTGCCCCACCACTCTACAGGAGCTGCTCTTGTCAAGGTTATCAATAAACTGTAATCCATATTTTATAGCAAAGAATGGCAAACTTTGGCCCCCAGGCAAAATCTGACCTACCACCTGTTTTTGTTAATAAAGTTTTATTGGAACACAGCCACACTCACTCATTTACATATTTTGTGGTTGCTTTCACCCTACAATGGCAGAGTTGAGTAGTTGTAGCAGTCTAAAAGTCCACAAAGTCTAAAATATTTACTAACTTGCTCTTTGCAGAATAAGCTTTCTAACCCCTACTTTGCCTTACTTTTATAAACCTTATTTTATTTGACCTCTTTCCAGAATTCTGTGCTATTAACTTCTTCCATCTTGGAAATCTCTATCCTTTGATTTCCACGACAGCACTATCTCCTGGTTTTCCTCCTAGCTTGTGGATGCTAATTTCTCTTCTGCTTCCTGATCTCCTCTTCTATCTCTTAATGTCAATGTTCCACCATGTTCATTTCTCTCTTCTCACTCTGTACATTCTCCCTGGGTGCTATACCATAGTCTCTGTTTCCTCCTACATATGATGTCTCTCAGGTCTCCATTTCCATCTCAAAACTCTCTCCTGAGCACCAACTTATGATAATTCAACTTACAATGTTTTGAATTTATGATGGCGCAAAAGTGATATGCATTAACTAGAAACTGTATTTTGAATTTTTATATTTTCCAGGGCAGCAGCAAGGTGATTTTGCTCAACTCTAGGCTAATGGAAATTTGATGAGCACATTTAAGCTATGATGTTCAGTAGGTTAGGGGTATTAAATGCATTTTTTTGATAACTACCAATTTGTACTTCTTTTTTAGATATTATTTTTATTTTTCAATTAGAGTTGGCAAACAATATTATATTAGTTTCAGGCATACAACATAGTGATTAGACACTTATATTTCTTACAAAGTATCACACTAATAAATCTAGTACCCATCTGACACCACACCTATTTATTACAATATTATTGACTATATTCTTCATACTATACTTTGCATCCCCAGGACTATTTTGTAACTACCAATTTGTACTTTTTAATCTCTTCCCCTTTTTCGCCCACCACCCCAACCCCTCCCGTCTGGCACAATCAAAATGTTCTCTGTATCTACGAGCCTGTTTCTGTTTTGTTTGTTCATATTTTGTTCTTTAAAGTCCATGTATATATAAAATCATATGGTATTTGTCTTTCTCTGTCTGATTCACTCCACTCAGCACAATACCCTCCAGGTCTATCCATGTTGTTGCAGAGGGCAAGATTTCATTATTTTTTATGGCTGAATAATATTCCATTGTATATATGTACCACCTCTGCTTTATCCATTCATCCACTGACAGACACTCAGATTGCCTGCATATCGTGGCTATTGCAAATAATGCTACAATGAACATATGGATACACATGTCCCTTTGAAGTAGTGTTTTGGGTTTCTTCAGATAAAACCCAAAAGTGGAAATACTAGGTCCTTCTTTGTCTCTTGTTATAACCTTGGTTTTAAAGTCCATTTTGGTAGAAGCGAGAAACACGGTCGAGTGAGAGACGTCCTCAGATCTCTCCCCTTGAAAAAACAATAAGCTGAACATCTAAAACTCAACAACAACAACAACAAAAACACCTAAACTGCACACCAGCATGTCTGAGCGTGTGATCTGCACATAAGACCTACCACGGGTCAGAACACCGGGTGTAGGGCGGTGGACTCAGAGAAATAAATAAGTTACTTCTCGCAGCCATTGGAGCTCCTTGAGGAGGAGGGGAAAGGGTAAAGGTGCGGCGACTTCCCTGATCAGCCTGCCTGAAAGTGCCGGAATTCTAGCAGCAGGCAGCAGGGCATAGTCATCAGGACAGAAAGCAGAGAAGTGGGACCAGAGAAAAAGCAGTTGATTTTTACTAGCCCCGATTTCAAAACAGAGGCTGAGCCGCAGCCCCCAAACCCCAAACCAGAGAGCCTCTCCCCCAATACCCTCTGAGAATGATCACCACAGAGCCCCAGGGGAATCTGATCAAACCCTGCCTAGACTGAAGCTACCTCTTGCAGGTTCCAGAGCTCCCTGCAGGAGGAGGGGGAGGGGAAAAGAAGCAGCAACTTCCCTGATCAGACTGACTGGAAGTGCCGGAAATTCTAGGAGCCGGCAGCAGGGCCCAGTCATCAGGGAAGAAAGCAGAGAAGCAGGACAGGAACGTAGAGAAACAACAGTTGGTTTTTACCGGCCCCAGTTGCAAAATTGAGGCTGAGCCACAGCCCCGAACTCTCAACCAGAGGGACCCTCTCCCCATACCCTCCAAGACTAATCACTGCTGAGCCCCAGGGTAATCTCAGAAAGCGCTACTGAAACTGTTGCTAACACTGACAGGGACTGAAACTGAGAGTAGCAAGTGTGATTAAAAATCTACAAGAAAATAAAAAAAACACATTTAGGCTTTAAATAAAGCAGGGATCCAAGAGGCTTAGATGTCACCTACTGGAAACCAAAAGGAAAGCACCTTCTTTGCAACGGGCTAAAGAGACATCTTTACATAATAAATCTTCTTTCTGGCAAAACAATAGAATACACTTTTATTAATGCTCAGGTGGAGAAATATTCCATTAAACACCATGATCAACCAAGGTGAGAAGGCATCTCAGAAAGAAAGAGAAAACTCTCCAGAAAATAAGCTTACAGACATAGAAATATGCAACTTAAATGTCAGAGAATTCAGGATGGTACTTCAGAAAAAACTAAATGAGATACAAAACAACTCAAAACAACAATTTCAGGAATTGAAAAAACAAGTAGATGAGCAGAGCAAGGAGATTGAAACCCTCAAAAAGAACCAAATAGAACTTCTGGAGATGAAGAACATACTGCAAAAGTTGAAAAAAGAAATAGCACGCGTGGGAAATAGA
>NW_006441066.1:33827-35373 GCF_000325575.1 Pteropus alecto | reverse complement strand
TGAAAGAGAAATTCAAGAACTAGCTGATACCATCAAGAGAGGAAACATAAGAATAATAGGCATTACCAAAGGCAAGGAAAAAGAGCAGGGGCTAGAAAGTATTTTCAGACAAATAGTTGATGAGCATTTACCAAATCTAAGAAATGAGCTGGACCTTGGAATTCAAGAAGTCAACAGAACACCCAAATATATCAACTCAAAAAGGCTTGCACCAAGACACATTGTATTAAAGTTATCAAAAATCAAGTACAAAGACAGAATTTTCAGGGCAGCCAGGGAAAAGAAGACGATAACTTATAAAAACAAAAACAATTAGATTATCCTCAGACTTCTCACTGCAAAACTTACAAGCCAGAAAGGAATGGAATCAAATATTTAAACTATTAAGTGAAAGAAACTACCAACCTAGAATAATGTACCCAGCTAAGCTATCATTTAGATATGAAGGAGAAGTTAAGACATTTCCAGACATACAAAAATTGAGGGAATTCTCCACTAAGAGACTTGCAATACAGGAAATAGTGAAAGGTGTCAGCATATCTAAAACAAAATAATAAAACAAAACAATACATAATTAGGAGTAAAGTGACTAGCAGACAAATAGAAGCAGAGAAGTGCAATCCTTACTCAGAACAAGGCATTATAAGCTTAAATAATAATGAGAGAATTGCTATAGCAAGAGAGTAATGAACGTTCAGCATATATAGGGACAAATTAAGACAATGATGAATGAAAAGTGGAGGATTCAAAGATCCACATTTGCAAAAGGGAATGGAGATAAGGCACACATAAAAGAAAATGGACGAATGTGTGTGTGTGTGTGTGTGTGTGTGGATGGATAGATAGATAGATAGATGATAGATAGATAGATAGATAGATAGATAGATAGATAGATAGATAGATAGATATATCTTTACATATTCGTAATGGTAACCACACACCAAAGATTCAGAACTGAAGTGTAACATAAATTAAGAAGGACCAGAGGGAAAACCTTTAAAAGCCAAACAAAATAAAGAACATAGAAACACAAGGAAGCAATGGAAAAATGGAGCTGCAAGAAAGCAAAAGATAAAATGGCTATAAGAAGACCTCATATTTTAATAATCACCCTAAATGTAAATGGACCGAACTCACCAATAAAAAGGCACAGAGTTGCAGAATGGATAAGAAAACAAAAACCATATGCTGCCTCCAGGAGACACACCTCAGTCCCAAACACAAATATAGACTCAAAATGAAAGGGTGGAAGATGATATTTTAAGCAAATGGCATTCAGAGAAAAGTGTGAGTAGCGGTACTAATATCAGACGAAATAGACTTCAAAATAAAGATAAAGAAAGATACTGAGGGACACTTCACAAAGAAAAAGGGAATCGTGCACCAAGAAGACATAACACATTAATACCTATGCTCCCAATCAGGGAGCCCCGAAATATGTAAAGCAATTATTAATAGAACTAAAAGGAGAAACAGATCAAAACACTATCATAGTACGGAACCTAAATCCCCCACTGTTTGATATGGACAGATCATCAATACGGAA
>NW_006441066.1:12880-30646 GCF_000325575.1 Pteropus alecto | reverse complement strand
TAATTTCTTTTCAGATATATCTCCTCTGGCAAGGGAAACAAAAGAAAAAAATAAACAAATGGGACTATATCATACTAAAAGGTTTCGCACAGGAAAGGTAACCATCAACAAAACAAAAAGACAACATACTAAATGGGAGAAGGTATTTGCCTATGATACATCTGATAAGGGGTTAATATCTAAAATATATAAAGAACTCATACAACTCAACAACAAAATATCAAACCATCCAATTAAAAAATGGGCAGAAGACATAAATAGATATTTCTCAAAAGAGGAAATACAGATGGCCAATAGACATGAAAAGATGCTCATGGTCACTAATTATCAGAAATGCAAATTAAAACCATAATGAGATATATCTCACACCTGTCAGAATGGCTATTATCAATAAACCAAAGAACAAGTATTGGTGAGGATGTGGAGAAAAGGGAACCTCATACACTGTTGGTGGGATTGCAAATTAGTACGGCCACTATGGAAAACAGCCTGGAGCTTCTTCAGAAATTAAAAATGGATCTATGTTTTGACACAGCAATTGAACCTCTGGATATTTATTCAAATAAAATCAAAACATTACTTCATAAAGATCTGTGCGTCCCTATGTTTATGGCAGCACTATTCACAATAACCAAGATATGGAAGCAACCTAAATGCCCATCGACAGATGATTGGATAAAGAAGTTGTGGTTTATATATACAATGGAATATTACTCAGCCATAAAAATGAAATCCTACCATTCGTAATGACATGGATGGACCTAGATATCATTATGCTTAGCAAAATAAGTCAGACAGAAATAGATAAATACCACATGATTTCGCTTACATGCAGAATCTAAGAAACAAAAAGAAGAACTAATTGAAAACAGACTCATGAATACAGAGGACAATCTGGTGACTGCCAGAGGGGATGGGTTTGAGAGGCTGAGAGAAATAGATGAAGGGTTAAAGAAGCATAAATTAGTAGTTGATAGATGGTCATGGGGATAGGGTGCACAGCATAGAGAATGTAATCAGAAGTACTGTAATGGCTATGTGTAGAGCCATAGGACAGATAGAGCAATCAGGGGCAAGTAGAGGAATCTGTGAGTGGTAACTAGAATGTGAGGTGGGTAGATATGTGGACAGGGCTTCTTTACAGGAGCTGTTGCCTTTATTACATCCCAATGGGAGAGAGCTGGAGGAATAAATTCTCTTCCACAATCCTCCAAACTGCTACTGGTGCTTCTCATTGGCTGAACTGAAGCAAAAGCCAGACGGCAAGGGAACCCATTGATTAAGTCCACACGGACCAAAACATTTGTTTCTGGGGAACAAAACATGATAAAAGTCAGAGATAGACTGGATGAGCAAATAGAAGAGATTTAGCACAGGAAGGATGGTAGCCACTATCTGACTGAGCCTCGTGGAAGTGACACAATCCTGGATGTTCTAATTCTCCTCCTTGACTCCAAAGTTGCATCTTTGTATCTTCGAGAAGACTCACTCTTCTCACGCATGTGCCTACATATGTAAGTTTGTGAGGATGTGAGTATATATATCTACTGTGTCTGATGGCATGTTTCTCCTCTTTTGTGAAATGTCCAACTGCTACAAGTGAAAAAAGAGGTGGATCAGAGGAAAAGAATAAGAAGCTTAGAAACAGACACCATCATAAATCAATGCTTAATAATTAAAGGTGGCAAAAAAAGATAAGGAGAAATTATTATTTCTTCTAGTTAACAATTGTAGTACCATTATTCAATAAAGTTATAGTCTGACCTCAGACTTTACCAAATACCATCCATATGATTAAATAGTTAAATAAAAATAACAAAACAAGAAACTCAGAGGAAAAATGTAAGTATAATTTAGGAGAAGGGAAGACCTTTTCAAGCATGACAGCAAGTACAGAAACCATAAAGGGAAGGATAAATAGATTTGAATGTATGAAGATCAAACCTCTGTATACTAAAGAAATAAAAAGACAATGATGTGCTGAGAAAATTCGTATCATATGACAAAGGATTTACACGTAAAGAGTGTTTGCAAATCAATAAGGAACATAAATATTACAATAGAAAAAAGGGCAAAAGACAAGGACCAGCAATTTGCAAAGGAATAAATACAAATAGCTAATGAGAAAATGAAAGCAATTCAGATTCACTGGTATAAAAAATGAAAATTAAACAAAAATGCCATGTCATTTAAAACCTTTTCCCATTTTTTGCTTATCAGTGACAAAGAATAAAAATGATGATACCCAGTGTAGACTTGAGCATGAGGAAATAAGCACTTTTAAATACAAGTTGTTGGGAGAATAATTTGGTATAAGCTTTCTGTAGGGTAATTTGGCAATATGTTTAAAAAATATATGTTCATGATCTTTAACTGAATTGTTACAATTGCAGGAATTAATCCTAAGGAAATATTCAGATGTTATTTGTAAAAACTCCTACAATATTATTTTATAATGCTGAAAATTTAGAAATCACTTAAATGCTTTAACAATATGGAATTGGTTAACTAATTATGATACATCCATAAATGAATCACAGTACATCCACATGTTGGAATACTATCTGGCCATTATAAATAATGTTATAGAAGAATGACATGGGAAAAGCAGGCAATTGATCTGTGTATATTGAGTGATTACATTTTTTTTTTATTCAGAGAAAGACAGGAAATAAATTAATTAAAATGTCAATGAGGGTTATTTCTGGGCGATGAAGTTGTAGATGATTTTAACTTTTTGTGTTTTTGAAATTTTTATTCCCTTTTTTTTTTTTTACATTAAGGAAGCATTATCTAAAAAACAAATTAAAAGTCAGTATTACAACGTAAACTCTTTCGGTTTTTTCTTTTGTCTATAAAGGCAACTGAATGAGTATAAATAGCTTGTGTTAGGTAGTAGTCTTGTGCCAAGTGCAGCCTATTAACCCTATGCTAAATTTTCATGAGCAAAACTGGAAGAAGATAGTAGACTAGGTAAAAGCAGAGTTTGTCTCCTCCCAGGTCTGCATTGAAATTACAACCAAATTATAAAATAATCAACGTGGAGAATCACGAGACGTCCAGTCGATCGTAACATCTATGTCTGATAATATAAAGGAGCCACATTGAAGATGGCAGGAGGGGCAGAATCGTGAATTGGGCTGGACCTGCACCCATGGGTGGTGGAGGAACACCGGGAGGGAGAGTGAAGCTATAAAGCCTAGCTGCCCTGAAGGAGAGGGGTTCCTGGACTCATTTGGGTGCTCCCAGCCCAGGGTAGAGGAGATTCCAATAACTCTGACTGTAAAAACCAGAGGGGATCCAACCGTCTGGGTGAAATGGAAGGAGACTGAAACTCTAGATGCCCCCTTGAGGGACCCACGCACAGGTTTTCTGACCTGCGGACACTCACCCAGGACACTGGCGGTGGGTCAGAGGCTTGAGGGGGATTCATTCTGAGAAAGTTTGCATTACCTGGAGCCAAAACGAGGGCTGGAAGGGCAGTCACAATTGTGCCTTAGTCCGGGCCCCCTAACCTGGCAATCTACAGACTGCTTCAACTTGACTGTGCAGATGCCTCCTACAGGGCCAATAGGAAGCGCTGGCCTGAGATCAGCCTGCCCCGCTCAACCTGAAGATTGCCCAGGACTTTTGTTGCTGGATGGCTGACAGGCCCTGATCCAATTCAGGGCCAAACATTCCCAGCAGGTGGCCAGCACTGTGAGCTGCATTTCAGAGATGGGGTCAGGCAGATCACTACTGCCAACACGAACTTGGGTGAATCTCGGGGATCTGTGGGCCAATCCTAAACAGCAGCTGGTCTTGCTGTGATCTGGGACTTCTGCGGGAACGTTGGAATGGTTACCAAAGTTGCAGGAAGACTGAGGCTGTATTGATCTGACTGCCATTGTCTCCTTGAGACTCATCCTACTCTACCCACAAATTGCCTCAAGTGGTCCACTGATAATGAACTGTCACAGCCCTGCCCCCTCCTTGAGACCGCCACCCCACCCTACCTACAAATTGCCCCAGGATGCCCATTAACAGTGAACTGCCACAGCCCTGCCCCACCAATCCCCTGATCTCCCAATCCACACAGGCAACAAACTTTGGCTAGCACAGAGTGAGCACTTCATGGAAATCAGTGGCAGGCAGACCTCTGCTGCCTGCAAGAGTTGCAATATTGCGTCCAGGGAGTGAAGGGGTCTGTGCAACTGTCCCAGATGGCAGTTGGTCTCACTGTGATCTGTGACTACAGTGGGAACTCTCAGGCACAGAAGTTGTAGCAAAACTGAGGCTGTATTGGCCTGACAGCCCTCGTCTCCCTAAGATCCTGCTTCGCTCAAGCCACAAAGCGCCTGCAGCCCATTGACAGGTAGCCTCCCCTGCCCTGCTTGGCTCTGGAGTTGTGCAGTCTGTGTAGGCAATAAACCTTGGCTAGTGCAGTGAGTGCACTTCAGGAAAAACAGTTGTGGGCAGACCACTGCTGCCTGTATGAGCTGCAATATCTCTTGAGGGGATTACAGGGGGGTCTATATTGTCCTGATGACCCTTGACTCTTTGCGCTCCTGCCCTATCCAATACACAAAGTGCCCACTGCACATTGATAAGCAGTTGACCCTGCCCTGGGCTGGAGAATTCAGGCCCATGGTGGGCAGCAGCTGACGTTGCTATGATTGGGAATCTGTACAGAAAGCCACAGAGACAGCGTTGGCATGTAAACTGACACCACAGTGGTAGGGGGAAATTTACTCAATAGTCCCAGGAGACTCCAGGGGTCCCTGTGCCACCCAACACACATATCACCCAGAGGCTCATCCAGTTTCAGAGACTTACAGGCAACTGACAGACAGTGTCAGGCCCTGAGGAGCACTGGTCCCTCTGCTAAACCGCCATAGGTCAGGGATGGGAGATAACTGACTGCTGCCTACAGCATTGTCTCTATCACTTACCTATAGTTCCAGCATAGGCAACAATCATCTATGGATCACTTTGTAGTTCCCACCAGGTAACCCTGAGCAACCAAAAGCAGCAGCTGACCTGGGCCTACTGGAGACTCTCTCCCAAGGGGCCACAAAACCAATGCATCTGGAAGCTGGCACCATAGCACAGTGGAGCAACTCCTGTCTAGTCTTATTAGTGATACACACAAAGGGTGGTTGCAATAAGTACACAAGCCTGCTAGGGCAAATCCCACTCAGTGGGGTCAGCCCCTACACAGCATCTCTTATCCTGTGGGTGCAGCCAATTCCCATAGTCAGTCAACCCGAGCGTTAATCCCAACCACTGATGTACTATCACCAGTAAAGGCTTAGCTACAACAGAAGATCATACACAACCCACACAAAGATCATGTCCAGAGCCCCCGGCATAGAGGATCAAGGAGAGTGCACCACTGGGTCACACAGGACACCTTCCACATGAGTTCATATGGCCAAGGTTGAGAGAAGTGAACACAGAGAGCTAATATAATAAAACAAATATTCCTAACACATAGACATGAACACAAAAAGCTAATAAAATGAGAAAACAAAGAAACATGTCACAAATGAAGCAAGAGGAGAAAATTCCAGAAAATAAGCTAAATGAAATGGAGGCAAACAACCTACCAGAGACAGAGTTCAAAATAATGGTTATAAAGATGCTCAAAAAGGTTAGAGGGAGAATGAATGAGCATAATGAGAATCTCAACAAAGAGATAATAAGCATAAGAAAGGACATAGAAACCATAAAAAAGAACCAGACAGAAATGAAGAATACGATAACTAAAATGAAGACTACACTAGAAGGATTCAACAGGAGATTGGACGAAGCGGAAGATGGAGTCATCGAATTGGAAGACAAGGTAGCAGAATACACCCAGTCAGAACTACAAAAATAAAAAAAGAATTTTAAAAAATGAGGATGGTTTAAGAGACCTCTGGGACAACATTAAGCATAACAATATCCGCATCATAGGAGTACCTGAAGGAGAAGAGAGAGAGCAAGGGATTGGGAATCTATTTGAAGAAATAATGACTGAAAACTTCCCTAACCTGGCAAAGGAATTAAACATACAAGTTCAGGAAGCATAAAAAGTCTCAAATAAGAGGAATTCAAAGAGTCTCACACCAAGACACATCATAATTAAAATGCCAAAGTTCAAAGATAAAGAGAGAATCTTAAAAGCAGCAAGAGAAAGGCAGCTAGTTACTTACAAGGATACCCTCATAAGAATGTCTGCTGATTTTTCAGTGGAAACTTTGCAGGCCAGAAGGGACTGGCAAGGAATATTCACAGTTATGAAAAACAACAATCTACAACCACGAATACTCTACCCAGCAAGGCTTTTGATTAAAATGGAAGGTGAGATAAAGAGTTTCCCAGACAGGAAAAAGTTTAAGGAATTCATCATCAACAAGCAAGTATTACAAGAAATGTTAAAGGAACTTCTATAAAAAAAGAAGAGCTAAAATAGAAAATAGAAATAACAAATACGAATAAAATGGCAGTAACTATTTACCTATCAGCAATCACTTTAAATACAAATGGATTAAATGCTCTAATCAAAAGACATAGGGTAACCAAATGGATAAGAAAACAAGACCCATGCATATGCTGTCTGCAAGAGACCCACTTCAGAGTAAATGATACTCACAGACTGAAAGTAAAGAGATGGAAAAAGATATTTCATGCAAATGGAAATGAAAAAAAAATAGACTTTAAAACAAAGACTATAATAAGAGACAAAAAAAGGCATTACATAATGATAAAGGGATTGGTAAATTAAGAGGACATAATCCTAGTAAACATATGTGCTTCCAACATAGGAGTACCTACATACATAAAGCAATTATTGACTGACATAAAAGGAGAGATCAATAATAATACACTCAAGGTAGGAGACTTTAACACCCCATTGACACCAATGGACATATCTTCCAAGCAAAGAATCAACAAGGAAACAATGGGCATAAAAGCAACACTATACCAGATGGATTTAATAGATATTTTCAGAGCCTTTTACCCCAAAGCAGCTTAAAATACATTCTTCTCAAGTGCACATGGAACATTTTCCAAGATAGACCACATGTTAGGACACAAATCAAGTCTCAATAAATTTAAGACTGAAATCATAGCAACCACCTTCTCCAATCACAGTGGTATGAAACTAGAAATCAAGTACAAGAAAAAAAAACTGGAAAATACACAAACACATGGAGGCTAAAGAACATGCTACTAAACAATGAACGGGTTATTGATGAGATCAAGGAAGAAATCAAAAGATATCTAGTGACAAATGAAAATGAAAATACAAAGACTCAAAATCTATGAGACAAAGCGAAAGCAGTCCTTAGATGGAAATTCATAGCAATACAGGCTTACCTCAAGAAAAAAGAAAAAGCTCAAATAAACAACCTAATCTTACACTTAAAAGAACTAGAAAAAGAACAGCAAACAAAGCCCAAAGTGAAAAGAAGGAAGGAAATAATAAATATCAGAGCGGAAATAAATGAAAGAGAGTATAGAAAAACAATACAAAAGATTAATGAAACCAAGAGCTGGTTCCTCGAAAGGATAAACAAAATTAACAGACCCTTAGCCAGACTCATCGAGTAAAAAAGAGAGTGGACTCAAATAAACAAAATCAGAAATGAAAGAGGAGGAATATCTACAGACTCCACAGAAATACAAAGGATCATAAGAAAATACTATGAGCAATTATATGCCAACAAATTGGTCAATTAGGAAGAAATGGACATTTCTAGAAACATACAATTTCCCAAGACTGAGTCAAGAAGAAACAGAAAATCTGAACGGACCGAATACTGCCAATGAAATGGAATCCGTAATCAAAAACCTCCCCCAAAACAAAAGTCCTGGACCAGATGGCTTCATAGGTGAATTTTGCCAAACATTCAAAGAAGATTTAACACCTATTCTTCTTAAATTATTTTTAAAAATTCAAGAAGAAGGAAGGCTCCCTAACTCCTTTTATGAGGCCACCATTACTTTGATTCCAAAACCAGACAAAGACATTACAAAAAAGAAAACGAGGCTGATATCTCATTAACATTGATGCAAAAATTCTCAACAAAATAATAGCAAACGAATTCAGCAATACATTACAAATATCATACACCATGATCGAGTTGGATTTATTTCTGGGATGCAAGGTTGGTACAATGTCCGCAAATCAATTGATGTGATATACCACATTAACAAAGTGAAAGATTAAAACCATATGATCATATCAATAGATGCAGAAAAAGTGTTTGACAAAATCCAGCATCCATTTATGATAAAAAACTCTCAGCAAAGTGGGAATAGAGGGAACATACCTCAACATAATAAAGTCCATATATGACAAATCTACAGCTAACATTGTACTCAATGGAGAAATTCTAAAACATTTTCCTTAAGATCAGGAACAAGACAAGGATGACCACTTTCACCACTCCTCTTCAACATTGTATTGGAAGTCTTAGCCACAGCAATAAGGCAAGAAAGAGATATAAAAGGCATCCAAATTGGAAAGGAAGAAGTAAAACTCTTGTTATTTGCTGATGACATGATACTGTATGGGGAAAAGGTGCAGCAGGTTTCCTGAACGGCCCTGCCTGAGAGAGCTGTGAGCTTCACGCAGCAGCTGTGCCCAAGAATCAGGGCAGAAAGCAGAGAAGTGGGGACAGCAGAGAAGTGGGGACAGCAGAGAAGTAACAGTTGATTATTACCAGCCATGGTTGCAAAACGCAAGGCTGAATTGCAGCCCCCATCCACTAAAACAGAGGGTCCCTCCTCCATATCCTCCAAGATGAAACACCACAGAGCCCCAGGGGAATTTGAACAAACTCTGCTAAGGCTGTCATTAACAGTTCCATTTACAATTGTATAAAAACAATAAATTAACTAGAAATAAAAGTAACCAAGGAGGTAAAACACCTATTCTCAAGAAAATTATAAGTCATAAAAAGAAATTGAAGAAGATACAAATAAATGGGAGTATATACTGTGTTCATGGGTAAGGTGAATCCACATCATTACAATGGCCATACTACCGAAAGCAACCTATAGATTCAATGCAATCCCTATCAAAATGCTAATGACATTTTTCAGAGAGCTAGAACAAACAATCCTAAAATTTATATGGAACCATAAAAGACCCCAAATAGCCTTGACAATCTTGAGAAAAAGAATGAAGTTGGAGGTATCACACTTCCTGATATCAAACTATACTGCAAGCTTACAGTAATTGAAACAGCATGGTACTGGCATAAAAACAGATACATTGATCAATGGAACAGAGTAGAGAGCCCAGAAATAAATCCATGCCTATACGCTCACTTAATATATGACAAAGGAGGCAAGAATATATAATGGGGTAAAGACAATCTCTTCAATATATGGTGTTGGGACAATTGGACAAATACATGCAAAAAAAGAAAAAGAAAGAAAGAAACTGGACCACCTTCTTACACCATATGCAAGAATAGACTCAAGATGGATTAAAGACTTAAATGTAAGACCCCAAACCATAAAATTTCTAGAAGAAAACATAGACAGTAAACTCTCTAATATTACTAATAGTAATTTCTTTTTTAATATATCTCCCCAGGCAAGGTAAACAAATGAAAATATAAACAAATGGGACTAGATCAAACTAAAACGTTTTTGTACGGCAAAAGAAACCACCAACAAAACAAAAAGACAACCTAGTAAATGAGAGAAGATATTCGCTAATGATACATCTGATAAGGGGTTAATATCCAAAAAATATAATGAACTCAAACAACTCAACAACATATAAACAAACAATCCAATTAAAAAATGGGCAGAAACCCTGAACAGATAATTCTCCGAAGAGGAAATGAAGATGGCTAATAGATAATGAAAAGATGTTCAAGGTCACTAGTTATCAGAGAAATGCAAATTAAATCCACAATGAGATATCACTTTACAACTCTCAGAATAGCTATCATCAATAAATCAAAGAACAAGTGTTGGCAGGGATGCAAAGAAAAGGGAACCCTCTTACATTGTTGGTGGGACTGCAAATTGGTACAGCCACTATGGAAAATAGTCTGGAGGTTTCTCAAAAAATTAAAAGTGGATATACCTTTTGACTCAGCAATTGCACTTCTGGGTATTTATCCAAAGAAAACCAAAACAATAATTCGTAAAGATCTATTCACTCCAATAGTCATGGCAGCACAATTAACAATAGCCAAGATATGCAAGTAACCTAAATGCCCTTCAACAGATGATCAGATAAAGAAGTTATGGTTCATATATACAATGAAATCCTACCATTTGCAATGACATGGATAGACCTAGAGGTTATTATGTTGAGTGAAATAAGTCAGACAGAGAAAGATAAATACCATATGATTTCACTTATATGCACAGAATCTTTGGAACAAAATGAGAGATGGTCATGAGGATAGGGAGCACAGCATAGTGAATGCAGTCAGCAGTAAGGTAATTGCTAGATATAGAGCCAGAGGGAGAGGAGAGCAATTAGGGAGATCATTTCATAAACTATATAAATGTCTAACCAATGTACTATATAGTTATAACTAATTAAAATAAATAAATAAATTTTAAAAAAGAAAAAATGAAAAATATTTCATGAGCAATAGAAGAGTCGATTAGATGTGGTAGTTTAAATGGAAATATTGCTGTGAAACTTGCTTTACTCCATCCTGAAACTTGAAGACAAATACTTTCTCTGACAGTCGTTTTTCAACCTCCAGTTGCCACTGAATGTCACTCTGGATCCAAGGAAATGCAATAAAGATAAGACTTCTTTGGTCCCGATAATGACTCTGGAGACTTAGGGCTGGAAAAATAGGCAAATCATTCCAGAATTCTCTAGAGGCCTGCACAATGCCTACAGCCTCCCATTTCTACTAATGATGCATTTGGGCTGATAAATGAGCAATGAGAAAAAAGTGTTTAAGTTAGTACATCTTAGCCTCTAAGATTTTGTAAGTCCCATGTAGTAAGAACCAAAAGCCCCAGGTTGTGATCTTGGTTCTACCAAACCCTGGTCAGATTCTCTCAATAGACATGGGGAAACAGCTTAGAGATGGAGGATAACTTCAGGAGGCAGAAAGATGTTACCCCATGGGCAAACTAAGCACCCACTTAGAGCTGGCAGAGCAAAGGCACCAACTAATGATGCCCTTCTTGGAAGCAGAGGCTGTGTAGGACTCATCTCAATATCATTGGTGGGCAGTACAGGGCCTGGCACATAGTAGGTACTCAGAAAAGTTGGAATGACATCCCTGACTACTACCTCTGCAGTCTGTATTAGGTGCCTCTCCTATCGGTACTTGTGCTTAGTTCTATCATAACATTTATGGCACTGAGCTACGATGATTCATTTACATGTTGGTTGGATGTTTGAAACTAAGGACTGTGTCTTTTGATATATTTCTCAGTACTTAGTGCAAAAGAAAAAGATTTTATAATTCCTCCCTGTTTTCCGCTATCAACCATCCACCCAAGGGGATGGATCATAGTAACTAAAAAATCCTCCTTTTTTGCTAAAATGGGCTTAGCTACAAGTTTCAAGAAGCCTGGAGTTGGGTTAGGGGTAGTAATGAGAGCCTTAGGAGTAGGGAAGATTAATAAGGCTGAGCATCTCTAAGAGGACGAAAGAAAAAACATCCTATTGGTGGAATGGTTAAAGAGAGGGACTGAGACAGACATGTCAAGAGTGAGTATAATGTAAATGTTTCCCCTATCTCCACTGTGAAATCTTCAGTATAATCTTCAATGCTTTGTCAGTAGATTTTCTTCTGGGTGTGTGTGAAATGTCAAGAATGGTGGGCATAAACAAACACTGCCCATGGGGAACTGCTAATCTATGGGTTACAGTAACCCAGCAAATGTGCCTCTTGGTTTCATGCTCTTTCCAGGAAAGCTGATTTGTCTTGTTTACATAGGTCTACCATCACTGGCTGTCCTGATACCTGAGAGCCTCAGAGACCAAATGTGTCTCTGTGAAGTCAACCCCAAGTGTACACAGAGCAAGTGGCTACCTCTATGGGACTGACACCCCCTCTCTTTAGCCTGCTACTTTTGTCATTAGTCATTCCTTTTGGGCAAGGGAAGGGGGGAAATAGACGCAGATTTTCCACAAACCATGAGTCCCATTGCTCCTTCCTTGGACATTCCCTTGTCTGTTCTTCAGATCATGCTGTGTCCTACCTGAACCATCCCTAATCCATCCTGTCTCCCATGCCCTCAGGAATTTGCTCTCTGTTAAGTCTCTAGGCCACATCTCTTCCCAAGGCCAAAGACATTGTGGGCAGGCTGCTTTATTTTTCTTTCAGCCTTCATCCAATTTATCAGCAAATTCTTTTGCTCTACTTCAAAATACACCCAGAATCTGACCTCTTCTTACCTCTACTGCTATCACTCTGTTCCAAGCCATCATCTTCTCTCACACATGGACCACAGTGATAGTCTTCTAAATGTTCTCCCTGGTCTTTCCCCGGTCTGCTACAGTCTATTCTAAACATAACAGCAAGATGATGCCAGTCAAATCATATCACTTTTCTGATTGAATGCCCCAATGGCTCTCATTTCTCTCAGAGAAAAACCCAAAGTCCTTAGGGGATTTGTAAGCCCCTCCATGACATCAATGATTTCATCTCTTACTTCTCTCACCACTTATTGCTCACTGTGCTCACACCACCATGACTTCTTTGCTGCTTTTCAAACACACCAGGCATGCTCCCACCTTAGGGCCTTTGCTTACTATTCCCCTGCCTGAAATGATCTTCCCCTAGATATCTGCAGAGATCATTCACCACCTAAGGTTTCTGCTTAAATGCTGACCACAATAGCTTTTGTGCAAGTCATTTCTTTAGGAATGTGATCTCAGGAATTAGGAGTGAGGGACAAGAGAAACAAAACAGGGAAGGAGGGAGAGCCAATATAAGGATCGGTTATGAAGTTGACCATAGTTATGGGCTATTGTTTTCTCAGTCTTGCTGTATATCTGAGAAAACTTATGAAGTGTGTCTCAGCACTATTTTCTGGGAGTTAGAAAGGGAAAAAGCATTTATCTATCAGCTCCCCAACCCCCATGCAGGAATGACTACATAATTTGTGGGACCCGGTGCAAAATGAAAATGCAGGGCTTTTTATTCTTGTTAGGCCAGAGGAAGAACCCAACAATTTTACTAGTTCCTCTTTGTTCCCCCATAGCTCCTCTTTTCCCTATTTCCAAGGACCTAGGGAAAGGTATAAGTACTCCCTAGCATAAACTGTACTCCCATGGGGTCATGGCATTAATATACTGGAGGATGAACAATGCAGTTTTTCATTCTTATTCTTTCTCATGTCTGTGATTTTTCTTGGATCGATAATTTACTTCCTCTAGTTTGTGGCTTTGGTTGGGTGGTGGATGTTGACTTGAAAAATGACATGCTATCATAGAACTTGTGCTGGAGAAAGCTCTTCTTCCCAGTGGTTGTTTTGAGTATGCAAACTGCAAAATAAGGATCGTCTTTACTTTCTATCTGTGGCAGAGACTGCTGGTTGATTATGGAAATATGTTCTTTCCTTCTTCCAAGAAACATGGTGCATGGCTATACCTTCTACAGTCGTTAGTGAAGTAGATTTAGTCATTTGACTAAGTTCTCCCAAGTGGAATGCAAATGGAAGTGATGTACACCACTTCCAGGACCTAAGAAAGTGAATATACCTCCTCATACAATGACCCATGACAACCTAGTTTTAACCAAACAGGTGGCATTCATGATTTAAGGGATGAAGGGCAGCCCTATGAAAGGAAACCTGATCTTTTAATAACCATGGATCAGAGCTGCCTTGCTTACTTAGACCATGTACTTACATCACAAATATTATGAGTCATATATCAACTTAAAAAAAAAATCACTGTATTGTTAGTACTGCTTGTTATAGCAGCTCACCATTTTGTCCTAGAAAACTCTAAATGTATTCTATGTGGATTCACACCAGAGCCCCAAATTCAAGTTCATATCTTTTTACTGCAGTTAAATCTTGTGGAAGTAATGGCAAGCCTCATACCTGTAAACAGAGATCGAGTTGTTTCCCTGGTAGGGATGTTTGCACAGATGAAGCCATAATATCACTTGTCATTCTGGAGTGGAAGTTGACTTAGCCAAGATCAGGGGTCAGGTTGAAGTTGGCGTCAAGGGTGCAGTCTACCTATGGAAAGCACAACTGGTCCATACTGGGGCTGAATCAATCAAGACCTTAGCCTTGTTAAGAATAAGCACAAACCATTTGAGTTAATGATCCCAGGAGAAAAAAGCCTGTGAGTGTGATATGTTGTTTTCTTGAAAAATAGTGAAACAAAACCTTTACAATTATTTGGGGGGGGGCTTTTTTCTTTTCTTTTTTAAAAAATTAAACTTATTGGGGCAACATTGGCTAATAAAATTATACGGGTTTCGAGTATACAATTCTATAATACATCATGTGTATATTGCATTGGGTGTTCACCACCCAAAGTTAAATTTCTTTGGTCACCATATATTTGTCCCCCTTTACCCTTATCTACCTCTCCCCTCCTCCTTCCCTCTGGTAACTACTAAGCTGTTGTCCGTGTTCATTAGTCTATGTTTGTTTGTCTTGTTTGTTTGTTGCTTTCAGTTTTATATTCCACAAAAGCCTTTACAATTCTAATAAGAGATCCTAGACACGGAAGAGAAAAGTCACATTTTTGTCCTTTTAATGCGATTCTATGATTACTAAAGATGGTAGTCCATAGGAAATTTTACTTGAATTGTTTATTAGCGCTTCAGATTCTTTTGAGCAAAGAAAAGTAGTGTTGTTGCCAAACCTCGAAGACACTTGATACAAGGTATTCTGAATTTTTTGTGGTATAGAAAAGCTATCTTTTCTTTAGGTGGCTAGAAATGGAATCTGGTGTCTTCCTAGAAAGCCATGGAAGGTCTTTGTTGATTTCATGAAAGCAGAATTGTGGTTTTAAGAAACCAGCTGTGTCACCTCCTTGGAGGCACTGGAAAATGTACACACTTTAAACATGAAAGAAGTAGAGTGTGAATCATTTTAGGTTGAGATATAAAGAGTGATCTTAGAATATAATTCTTTAGCAAGTAAGATTTACTCCTCTTTATAATTGGGGGTATAGGAGGTGAAACTGCACAAAAAATTAAGCCCATGTAAGAATTAAATATTTATTTACCTTCTAAAGGAGATTGAAGAAACATATCATAAAAATTTCTTTGAAAATAATCTTTGAAAATAACTTTTCATTTCTTTCAAGGGGGAAAAAATAATCTATCACCTAGTTAGCGCCAGGTGGTATTAAGTAACTGAAGTTTTCTAACAGAGAGAATGTATTTTGAATTACTTGAGGGCTGTTTGTGTATATTTTTCCTGAAAGGGAATGCCGTTCTCTCAGGTATGGAGTAACCAGCATTGGTATGCTGTATAGCTTCTGTTATTTCACATCTTTGGAACCTGGAGGAGCAGTATTATTTATTTATAGTTAGGTGATATCTCAGTTAGCTTGGCTTCATAACCAACCACTCCAAAACTTAGTGATTTAAAACCATAATCATTTTGCTTGCTCACAATTCTATTGTCAGTGATTTGGGCTGAGAATTTATTTTTCTGGTCCTACATGGAGTTACTTATGCAGTGAGGTAAGAGAAGAGAGGGATGCCAGATGCAGAATGGCTTCATCCTTTCTTCCTAATTTATTATCTCATGGAAAGGTCTTCCATTGACAAAAGCTAATTAGCACATAGCTGGCAAGAGAGTCTTGGAAATGTAGGTTTTCTGGCTTCCAGCAGTATAGGAAAGATTATAGAAAGGCAGGTGTGGACTTAAGTACCCACAGACAGTATCAGACATCAAAGGAAGTTAAAAGAATTAAAGAGATAATATATACCAATTGCATAATATGGAGTCTGGTGCATAGTAGACACCAAAAAAGTGGAGGTGCTATGTGTATTTGTGGGAGTAAATACACATACAAAATAATCTTTAAATGTATCTACCTTGCCTTTATTAAATAATTCTTTACAAACTGCAATGTATTTTTCTTTCTTTTCCTCCCTATCTTCTCTTAGACTATATTAATAATTACATATAGACTACTTTCTTATTTATTTCAAAATATTTAGCTACCAGAGTAGATATTGAAGCTTTTTTCTATAAAGTGCTCTAAAAATCTAAATGTAGCATGTTAGCACCTTCAGACATATTTCATTTTGTTGCAATAGCTGCAAAATGTGGGTTGCCACTAGCCTAAAACTTAATTGTCAAACTCTATTAAATATGTGTATCCCTGTGACTAATTTTAATTTCATTTCTATTGTTTCTTTGCACTTTGTTGTTCACATTTCTAAGCTTTAAAGTACAATGGGATTGGATTAAACATGGCAGAGTAAGAGATGTTCCCAAACTGCACATCAACACGTCTGAGCATGGAATCTGTGCATAAGAGTTACCACAGTCAGAACCTCAGGTGTCGGGTGATGAACTGGGAGAAACAAAGAAGCTGCCTCTCACAGCCATCGGAGCTCCCTGCAGGAGGAGGTGGAAGGAAGAAGGTGAGGCAACATCCCTGAATAGCCTTGCCTGAGAGTGCTTTGAACTTCATGCAGCCAGCGGGAGTGCCCAGTCATCAGGGCAGAAGGCAGAGAAACGAGGACACAGAAAAGCGGGATGGCAGGGAAACAACAGTTGATTTTAGTAGCAATGTTTGCAAAAGAGAGGCTGAGCCTCCATTCGCCAACCTAAGGGCCCCCTCCCCTCATACCCTCTGAGACAGACCACCAGGGAGCCTCAGGAAAATCTGAGCAAATGCTACCAAAACTGTCACTAACACTGACAGGAACGAAGACTGAGGGTAGTGAGTGTGATTAAATATCTATAAGAAAAAAAAGAGAGACATAATTAAGGCTTTATAAAAAGTAAGGATCCAAGAGGCTTAGATGCCACCTATTGGAAACAAAAAGAAAAACACCATTTTGCAACAGGCTAGTGACCATTATATAATAAATCTTCTTTTTAGAAAGAAATAAACAGCAGAACATACTTCCATTAATGCCCAGGCAGAGAAATACTCCATTAAACGCCACGAACAACCAAGATGGCAAGGCATCTCAGAAAGAAAGAGAAAAATCTCCAGAAAATAAGCTTACAGACATAGAAATATGCAACTTAAATGACAGAGAATTCAGGATGGTACTTCTGAAAAAACTCAATGAGATCCGAAACAATTCATATCAACAATTTCAGGAATTGAAAAAAAAAAAAAAAAACTGATGAGCAGAATGAGTTCTTTAGCAAGAAGATCGAAACACTAAAAAAAGGAACCGAATAGACCTTCTGAAGATAAATAACACACAGCAAGAGTTGAAAAATGAAATAGCAAGCATGGGAAATAGAGTCAACCAAATGGAGGAAAGGAACAGTGATATCAAAGACAGAAATCTGGAAGTAAATCAGAAGGAAGAAGAGAGAAACCAAAGAATGAAAAATAATGAAAGAGAAAGACAAGAACTAGCTGATACCATCAGGAGAGGAAACATAATGGACATTATTGAAGGCAAGGAAAAGGAGGAGGTACTAGAAAGCATTTTCAGACAAATAGTGGACGAGCATTTCCCAAATCTAAGGAATGAGCTAGAGCTTGAAATTCAAGAAGTCAATGGAACACCCAATTATCTCAACACTAAAAAGCCTTCATCAAGACACATTGTATTAATATTATCAAAAATCAACGACAAAGACAAAATTCTCAGGGCAGCCAGGGAGAAGCAAACGGGA
>NW_006441066.1:7494-9210 GCF_000325575.1 Pteropus alecto | reverse complement strand
GCCTTAGCTCCTTTCCCCTTTGCAAATTTGGATCTTTAAATCCTCCCCTTTTCAATCTTCATTATCTCAATTTGTCCCTATGTATGCTGAACGTTCATTACTCTCTTGCTATAGCAATTCTCTCATTATTATTTAAGCTTATAATGCCCTGTTCTTAGTAAGGGTTGCACTCCTCTGCTTCTATTTGCCTGATAGTCACCTTACTCCTAATTATGTATTGTGTGTGTGTGTGTTTGTGTGTGTGTGTGTCATTTTGCTTTAGTTGAGGTGACCCCTTTCAGTATTTTCTGTCGTGCAGGCCTCGTAGAGGAAAATTCTCTCAATTTTTGTTTCTAGAAAGGTCTTAATTTCTCCTTCATATCTAAAAGAGAGCTAAGCTGGATACATTATTCTAGGCTGGTAGTTCATTTCACTTAAGAGTTTAAATATTTGATTCCACTCCTTTCTGGCTTGTAAGGTTTGCGCTGAGAAGTCTGACGATAATCTAATGGGTTTTCCTGTATAAGTTACCATTTTCTATTCTCTGGCTGCCCTAAAAATTGTGTCTTTTTTATTGATTTTTAGTAATTTTAATACAATGTGTCTTGATGAAGGCCTCTTTGGGTTGAGATATTGGGTGTTCTGTTGACTTCTTGAATTCCAAGCTCCAGCTCATTCCTTAGTTTTGGGGAATTCCTATCCACTATTTGTCTGAAAATGCTTTCTAGTCCCTATTCCTTTTCCTCACCTTCGATAATGCCCATTATTCTTATGTTTCCTCTCCTGATGGTATCAGCTCCTTCCTGTATTTCTCTTTCTTTATTTTTCATTCTTCAGTTTCTCTCTTCTGCCTTCTGATTTATTTCTAAATTTCTGCCTTTGATATCACTTATCCTTTCCTCCATTTGCTTGACTCTATTTCTCCAGCTTGCTATTTCATTTTTCAGCTTTTGCAGTATGTTTTTTTATCTCTAGAGTTTCTATTTGGTTCTTTTTGAGAGTTTCAATCTTCTTGCTCTGCTCATTTTGTTGGTTGTTCAATTCCTGATGTTGTTGATATGACTCATTTCGGAACTCACTGTGTTTTTTCAGAATTACCATCCTGAATTCTCTGCCATTTAATTTGCATATTTCTATATCTGTAAGCTTGTTTTCTGGAAATTTTTCTCTTTCTTTCTGAGATGACTTGTCATCTTGATTCATGGTATTTAATGGACTATTTCTCTGCCTGGACATTAATGGGAATGTATTCTGCTGTTTTTCCAGAAAGAAGATTTATTATATAAAGGTCTCTCTTTAACCTTCTGCAAAGAAGGCTCTTTTCTTTTGGTTTCTTAGGTGGCTTCTAAGACTCTTGGATTCCTGCTTTATATAAAGCTTTAATAATGCCTGTTTATTTTCTTATAGATATTTAATCATGCTCACTACCCTCAGTTTCAGTCCTTGTCAGTATTAGCAACAGTTTCGGCAGCATATGTTCAGATTTCCCTGGGGCTCAGTGGTGTTCCGTCTCGGAGTGTATGGGGGGTGGAGCCCTCTGGGTTGGGTGTTGGAGGCTGTGGTCCAGCCTCAGTTTGAGGCTGGTAAAAATCAACTGTTGTTTCTCTGTGGTCCTGTCCTGCTTCTCTGCTTTCTGCCATGATGACTGGGCCCTGCCACCAGCTGCATGGAACTCACAACTCTCCCAGGTAGGGCTGTTCAGGGAACTCGCTGCACCATCTGCCCTCCCCCTTTTCC
>NW_006441066.1:2278-7418 GCF_000325575.1 Pteropus alecto | reverse complement strand
GATCTCTGGCAGCTGCAAGTGGCAGCTTCATTATTTCTCCCAGTCCACCATCCAATACCTGGTGTTCTGACCTGTGGAAGCTCTTATGCGCACATCCCACACTCAGACGTGCTTGTGTGCAGTTTGGGTGTTTTTGTTGAGTTTTAGATGTTCAGCTTATTGTCATTTCAGGGGGAGAGATCTGGGGACATCTCTCACTCTGCCATGTTTCTCCAAACTCCCTAGAGCAGTTTTTAAAAAGCTCTATTTGGGGTCCAAAAACTTTAATCACATAAAATGCAGGGTCACAGTATTACAAAGTTAACAAAAAGCAATCTTTTTCAGTTGATCTCTACCCTCTCAAGAAACAGAAAAGTAGATCTGTTAAATTTCCTGTACACAATATGTCTTATACTAATATGAGAAAGTCCCAGCTCATCATGAGATAGTCATTCCTAACCCCACCCCTCCACTACCTATAGCCATTCCTCTAGAAAATAAACTTAGCCTGACCCTACTTGAGAAGTGGGGACAGGTAAAGGATGGGCACAAACAACAAATGTGTTTTATCACAAATAGCCACATCGATAGGTTTTACTGTAATCAGAATTTATATGGTACCTGGTGGCAGGCCCAATGTATGGGGATCCTGAGAGTTTTCACTGACTAATATGTAGGAAAATATTGTAGCTACCATGGTTTGGCTTGTTTCTCCTTCATTCCCACTTCCTTCCAGTGTCCCTTCTCTGTTGCAAAGACAGCAAAACTGAAAACTGCATTTCACAGACTGTTGTACAGCTTGAGTTATGGGTTTGAAATAGCTTCCACCAAATATGTGAACTTATGTGAGATTTAGAAGGCAGGAGAGAAGCCAAGGCCACCTTCCCCACCCTTTTGGGCTCCTTTACCCTGGCAATCAAGGTTATACACATATGAGAATGTTCTATAACAGTGTACCAGCACCTAGTCTCCAGCTTCCTAGGTGACAAGAGGCAATACATCAGTTTCAGCAGTATTTCCTAACTCCAGCTTCTATTCCCTGGGCCACAGCCATTGTGGTATGTTTTTGAACTCAGGAATTCAAAGGTTGTCTCAAAAGTGTCTCAGAGGTAGCCAACTGATAGATAGGTTCTATAAGAATCTGGGAGCCATTCTTTTAAGACCAGCTTAGAGTCCACTCTTTCAACCCTTCCAAAGATATTTTAAATAACTAATTTCCTTATTAAATCCCTTTCTACCAAAAATACCTAGAGTGCTTCTGTTTCTTATACTAAACTCCTGACAGATACAGGTAACCAGGGTCAGGGTCCAGGCTCTTTAACCAATTCCCCTCAAGACCTGATTCTGGAAAAATATGGGTTATAGACAGGGGGATTTCATATAACTGGCTAATAGACTGGAAAACTCTTTGTCCATCATTGTCCTGAATCACTGATACTGGTATCCTGCCCTTGGTTAAAGCCAACACTAGGTGTAAATACATGAGTGGTGGAGGAGCAGAGAGGAAGGGAGTCAGGAATGTAGCACTAAGTGTCTACTATGTATCAGTATTACTAACCGAGACCCTTTCACAAGTTTTCATTTAATTCTTATAACAGTTCTAGAAGGTAAGTACAGTTATCTCCATACATGTACACATTTCTGAATACAGTATGTTCATTTCCCTTGGGCTTAGATTGCTGTTAAAATAAAAAACACCTTACCTAGCATGAGACCCAGATGGTGGATGGGTCTAGATTCTAAACCACTCTGAGTACCTCAGCTGCAGAAGTATGTGACCTTGTATCAAGTGTTTTGCAATTAATATCACTTGGCTTCAGTCTCTGTGTCTACTTCTTTCTGCTCTGATACCAACTGGTAAATTTCCTGTGTGCCATGAATCAAACTTCCTAACAGAATGATCTGTCCCTGCTCATCTTAAGCCTGAGCCAAAAAAAGTCAGCTGCCAGCATACGGATGAGCAGCGTTCCTTAAATACAGACATCTGTGCCTGTTCCAATCAACTGTGACTAAGAGGAGGGGTCCCAGGTCCTGATAGCTACTCAGCAGGAGGATGAACAGGGAAGACCAGATTTGGGCATCTCTTGAAAAACCACATTTCCACAGGCAACAGGGTGAAGGATCACCCCTCTATATCACATTTTGTTGTGTGGCACTCATGTATGTTAATTGCCTGGCCCTTTTAGACATTTGAGTTTGAGAAAGCCTAAGTTTCTCCCAGTTCTAATAATCTTTAATTCTGAGATTCTCTATTTTTCTGGATTCCTTTACACTGAAAATATTGTGGCTTGACATGGGCCTCATTGAATAGATAATTTGGAAACAAGCTGGGAATGCATTTTATTTATCCATCATTTGATTTTCTAAATAGGGACTCTACATTTCCACACTATAAAGCCATTATTCTCCTCTATTGGTGCTGCTATAATTCTCAGTGTGCCATATATTATCATCCATCCTGTCAAAATGAAAATCTTACAGAAATCCTGAGAGGGCCTTATCAAATCAAAAGGAAGTGATTAAGAACAGTAGAAAAAATTAGAACAATTATATATACACTATTAAATAACACAACAGATGAGAATCCAACTAGTGTTCAGATTTTCATAAGTAAGGTTTGCAATTTGATATTTTGTTCACTCAATAGCAAATTATCGATTCATTAAATGATTAAACCACTTATCAAAACTAAGAATGACAAAGCAATCAGAGACTGGGATAATCAGACTCCAAGTCTATTCTTTGTGTAAAATTCAAATGCACCCAGCACAATAAAATTTTGTACTTACTGTCATTCATCTAATCGGCATATTTCTGCTACAATGTGAGATCTTTGAACATGATATGCAAGAGATATGGAAACCACAAAAATCTCATTTATATGATTATAAGCATGGTTGTCAAAATTAATTAAACCTAATTTGCTCTATTTTCTAAGTTAAATTGACACAAAATGTTTTTGTGAAAGGCAAAAATGCTAAGTAACCACAGAAATAAGTGTTGATGTGAATATTCTTAAATGTTTATATTTTTAGAGATGTAGCTAATATTGATTATAACAGATTAGATTTTCCCAAACATTTTCAAAAGATCAGTTTAAAAGTTCAGTTGAATATGAACTTTCATTCTATTAAAGTCCAAACCTTTGGCTTCTTTTGAGTACCAAAGAGTCCCACTGGTACAATTACAATAAAGGTAAATTTAGAAAACTTCTATTAACACAAAATTTCTCTGTAAGATATTCTTTCCTAAGACAAGGACTATATTTATTTTAGATTAAACCATCATTCTTGATCATCTTCTATTTAGGGCCAAAGTTACATCAGTGTTTCTGAAACTTCAGTATACAACAGAGACACTCAGAGAGCCTGTTAAACATACAGGCTGCAGGTCCCCACACTGGTCTTGATTCAAAGGTCTTGGTGGGACCTGAAAATTCTGTATTTTTAACAAATAACTCAGACAGTTCTTTTGTAATTGATCCAAGGACCACATAGTGAGAAACATCAACTCACACAATGTTTTCATTCTCTCTTTGCATTATGTTATTTGGAATCTTGGCATTATAAATATTTTCAGTAGGTCTCTTGAGTGCTTTGCCCATGCTTTATCAACCTCCACTAATATCCCATGGGTCCCATCTCATCTCATGAGCCTGAACTGTAAAAAGTTACATTTTATACCTTTCCCTTCTCCAGATTCATACTTCTCAGGCTTTCACACCTGTACATTCTCCTTTGAAAGCACCAGTCAGTTTTACCTTTCTTAAAAGCGTCCATTCTTTCCTAAGCCGATCAGATTCCCAAGTGTTTCAGGGCAGGAGCTCTTCAAGTAAATACATAAGTTCTGTTTCTTGCAAAACTCCCTGTTGCCAAGGATAGGCTTATTATCTACACCTTTAGTGTCCTGAATACTACTCCACAGAGTGGACAAGATAAAACAAAGGGTGAGGACCTTAAACCCATCAATTTAACATCGCATTAGCAGCTCAAGAAAAAAAGTTGACAGTGAAGAGCTAGAATCATATTTTCTTGAAAATTCACAATTATCTGTTGATATTAATTATCCAAGTTATCACCAAGTCCTCACATCACAGATAGAGAATTGATAGCAAGCTATCCCATGAGAACTCACTTGGGGAGCTTTTCATATAGATCAATGCCTGGGCCCTATCCTAAACCAGGGCTTCTCAACTTTGGCACTATTGACATTTTGGTTAGATAATTCTTTGTTGTGAGAGGCTGTCCTGTGCGTTGTAGGATGTTTAGAAGCATCACTGGACTCTATCCACTCCATGCCAGTTCATCTCCCCCTTCAGTTATTATAACCAAAAATATCTCTAGACATTGCCAAATGTCCCCTGGAGGGGGAGCAAAATTTCCCACAGTTGTGAGCTATGGTCCTATACCAATTAAATCTGGATTTCTAGGGATGGAGAGTGTTATGTGGAGCATAATATTCTTTAAAAGCTCCCTATATAAATCTAATGTGCAGCCAGGGTTGACAGCCACTGCTTTAGGCAGATCTTTGAGTCTCTGCTTTCTCATCTATAAAATGGGAAGATGAGGATATATACTTTATAGAGTTCTAATGATAAAATGAAATAATATGGGTAAATTATTAAATAATTGTAATGTGATATTTCTTCCATCTCTTTGAAACACTAATCCAGAGGTCATCAAATCGCAGCCTGCAGGACAAATCTAGCTCATCTCTTGTTTTTGTATGATCTGTGAGCTGAGTTGTTTGTACATTTTTTTACTGGTAGAACAGAAATCAAAAGAAGAATAATATTTTGTGACTCCTGAAAATTACATGAAATTTAAATTTCAGTATCCATTAATAAACTTTTATTTAAACTTAGGCATGTCCATTTATTTACAGATTCTAGAGCAACTGTCGTATTTTAAGTTCAAGAGTTGTTAACGAAGATCTTACAGCCCACAAAGCCTAAAATACTTACCATCTGGCCCTTTATATAAAAAGTTTGATGACCCCTAAACTAATTGAATTAGCCACTTACTCTTTGAGTTTTCAGAGAAACTCAGGAAGGTAAGAGAGGTAAAATTGAGAGGATGAAATTCAATTACTTGTTTTAAACCATATGAATGAAGTTGAGATAGCATAAAGAAATCACGATCCACTAAAAAAAGGAAACACA
>NW_006441066.1:0-2241 GCF_000325575.1 Pteropus alecto | reverse complement strand
CCACCATGCAGAGGCTGTGAGAACCCCAAATTCGGTGCTCAAGTTCTTCAAGCCAGTAGGACTGTAGATTTCTTTCTAAAGTTTAGTGTTCATGATATCAACTGGACCTTCTCTCAGGCGAAAGATGTAAAAATAAATAAATAAAAAGAAACAAAGAAACTTTTGATGTTCACCGAGTACCTTCATTTCTTCTTGGGTTGCTTTTCATTGTCTTTAAATATGTTTTGTTTCTGTCTTTTTCTTTCCTTTCCTTTCCTTTCCTTTCCTTTTCTTTTCTTTTCTTTCCTTTCCTTTTCTTTTCTTTCCTTTTCTTTTCTTTCCTTTCCTTTTCTTTTCTTTTCTTTTCTTTTCTTTTCTTTTCTTTTCTTTTTTTCTTTTTAATGGTGATATTGGTTAATGAAATCCAATGTTTCAGCTGTATACTTTAACGATAAGGCATATATTTATTTACACTGTGTGTTCACCTCCCATAGTTAGATTTCTTTCGGTCACCACATATTTGACCACCTTTACCCCATCTACCACCCCACTCACCACACCCCCTACCCTCTGGTAACCACTAGTCTATTCTCCATGTCCATGAGTCTCTGGTTGTTTATCCTGCTTATTTGTTCCTTTTGGTTTTATATCCCACATATAAGTGACATCATGTGATTATCAAACTTTTTCTGTCTGGCTTATTTCGCTTAGCATGATTATCTTGAGGTCCATCCATGTTATCATAAATGACAGTATTTCATCACTTCTTATGACTGAGCAATATTCCATTACATATATGTACCACAGCTTCTTTAGATAATCATCTATCATAAGACACTTCCATTGCTTTCATGTCCTGGATACTGTGGATAATGCTGCTATGAACATCAGTGTGCAAATATCTTTTTGGATATGGGTTTTCAAGTTCTTGGGGTAAATATCCAGTAGTGGGATTACTGGATCATATGGTATATCAATTCTTAGTTTTTTGAGTAACCTCCATACTTTTTTTCCATAGTGACTGTACCAATTTGCAATCCAACCAGCAATGTATGAGGGGTTCTTTTTCTCTGCATATTATCCAACATTTCTTATTACTTGTCCTGTTGATTATAGCTATTCTAACAGGTGTGAGATGGTATCTCATTGTGGTTTTGATATGCATTTCCATAATAGCTAGCGATGTTGAGCATCTTTTCAAATATTTGTTGCCCATTAGTATGTCCTCTATGGAAAAGTATCTGTTCAGGTCCTCTGACCACTTTTGAATGGATCATTCGTTTTTTGTTGTTATTGAGTTGTATGAGTTCTTTGTATATTTTGGATATTAGGCCCTTCGGAGGCATGGCTTGCAAATATATTTTCCCATTCGAATGGTTGTCTTTTTACTATGTTGACAATTTCTTTTACTGAGCAGACACTTTTTAGTTTGATGTGCTCCCATTCATTTATTTTAGCTTTTACTTTTCTTGCTTTTGAGGTCAAATTCATAAAATCTTCTTTAAGTCCAAGGTCATTGAGTTTACTTCCAATGTTTTCTTCTATGCATTTTATTGTTTCGGGTCTTATATTCAGGTCCTTAATCCATTTTGAGTTAATTTTGATGTGTGGTGATACACAGCAATCTAGTTTCATTTTTTTGCAGGTGACTTTCCAGTTTTCCCAGCAGCATATATTGAAGAGGCTTTTCTTTCTCCACTGTATGTTTTTGGCTTATTTGTCAAAAATTGTTTGCCTGTATAAACATGGATTTACTTCTGGACTCTCGATTCTGTTCCACAGATCCATTTGTCTGTTTTGCTGCCAATACCATGCCATTTTGATTACTGTCGCTTTGTAGTATAATTTGAAGTAGGGCAGAGTGATGCCTCCAGCTTCATCCTTTTTTCTCAGGATAGCTTTGGCAATTGAGGGTCCTTTGTGCTTCCATACAAATCTGATGATTTTTTTGTCCTATTTCTTTAAAAAATGCCAATGGGATTTTGATGGGGATTGTATTAAATCTGTATAATGCTTTAGGTAATATGGTCATTTTAACAATGTTGATTCTTCCAATCCAAGAACACAGAATATCTTTCCATTTCTTTGTATCTTCTTCGATTTCTTTTAATAGGGTCTTGTAGTTTTAATTATATAGGTCCTTGACATGTTTCATTAGATTTATTTCTAGGTATTTTATTGCTTTTGTTGCAATTGCAAAAGGAATTTTTTTCTCCACTTCTTTTCATGACACTTCATTATTAGAGTATAGGAACACTATGG
>NW_006441065.1:0-793 GCF_000325575.1 Pteropus alecto | reverse complement strand
CTTTGAGAAGGTTAATAAAATTGACAAACCCTTAGTTAGACTCACTAAAGAAAAATGAGAAAGGAAACAAATAAACAAAATAAGGGATGAAAGGGGAAATTACGACAGACACTGCATAAAGACAAAGGATCATACAAGAACACTATGAAAAAATATATAACACTAAATTTAATAACCTAGAAGAAATTGACCAGTACTTAGAAAAATACAACCTTCCTAGACTGAATCAAGAACTGGAAAATCTAAATGGAACGATAAGTATGGAAATTGAACCAGTCATCAAAAACCTACCAAAAAGTAAAAGTCCAGGACCAGATGGCTTCACCAGTGAACTCTACCAGAAGATTTAATACCTATTCTCAAACTCTTCTAAAAAATCGAAGAGAAGGCAATACTTCCCAACTCATTTTATGAGGTCAATATCACCCTGATACCAAAACTTGGTAAAGATAGCACAGAAAAAGAAAACTACAGACCTATAACTCTCATGAACACAGATGAAAAAATCCTAAATAAGATACTAGCGAACAGAATACTCAACATATTAAAAAGATTATACACCACAATCAAGTGGGCTTCATCCCAGAGGCACAGAGATGATTCGACGTGCGCAAATCAACTAATGTGATACACCACATAAACAAATTAAAAAATAAGAATCATATGATCATAGAAATAGACGCAGAAAAAGCCTTTGACAACATATAGCATCCATTTATGATCAAAACACCAAACAAAATCGGTATAGAAGGAATTTTCCTTAATATAATAAAGGTCATATATGACAAGCCCT
>NW_006441064.1:0-783 GCF_000325575.1 Pteropus alecto | reverse complement strand
TCACATGTTTTGTTAGATTTATTCCTAGGCATTTTTTTTCTTTTTGTTGCAATTGTAAGAGGAATTTTTTTTCCCACTTCTTTTTCTGATACTTTATTATTAGAATATAGGAACACTATGAATTCTTGAACATTGATATTGTATCCAGAGACTCTATTGTTTTTGCTTATTTTTTCTAGTAGGGTTCTTGTGCAGTCTTTAGGGTTTTCTATATAGAGAATTATATAGAGAATCATGTCATCCGCAAATAGTGACAGGTTGATATCTTTGTTTCCTATTGAGATGCCTTTTATATATTTTTCTTGCCTGATTGCACTCGCTAGGACCTCCAATGTTACACTGAATAACAGTGGAGATAGTGAACAGCCTTGCCTTGTTCCTGATCTTAGAGGGAAGGTTTTTACTTTTTCACAATTAAGTATAATTTTGGATGAGGGTTTGTTATGTAAGGCCTTTATTATGTTAAGGTACTTTCTTCTATACCGATTTCATTAAGTGTTTTGATCATAAATAGGTGCTGTATCTTGTGAAGGCTTTTTCTGCATTTATTGATATGATCATATGATTCTTTTTTAAAAATTTGTTTATGTGGTATATTGCTTTAATCAATTTGCATATGTTGAACCATCCCTGTGGCCCTGGGATGAAGCCCACTTGATCATGGTGTATAATCTCTTTAATATATTGCTGTATTCGGTTTGCTAGTATCTTATTTAGGATTTTTTTTATCTGTGTTCATGATAGATACTGGTCTATAGTTTTCTTTTTTTGTGTTATCTTTAC
>NW_006441063.1:4091750-4097285 GCF_000325575.1 Pteropus alecto | reverse complement strand
GATTTCAGTGAACACCAGGAAGTTCCTTAGTCCCAACTGACCAGAACTCCTCCTGTTATATTTTGGTGAAGAAAAAAATTTTCCTCTACTCTCAAAGTTCTTTTGGCTGGTCTAATGATCAAATAACAAGAGACGGATTATCAAGTGAGAATGACCACATTTAATTACATATATATGGGAACCTCACATAGACAAGAGTATCAGAGACCCCACATATGTGAGAGATTCAAAGACAGAAAGGGAATACGATGTCTGTATGATATTCCGAGCTAAGAATCATCTAGGGGCTTCAGTGGAGAGGAAGGTCATTGTGGTATTTATTGGCTCTTTAAGGTTTGTAATTTATTGCGATTTCTTTTGTCATTCTACTCAGATCTTCAATTTTGTACCTAATTTTGTATTTATACAACTGAATTCTTTCTCTTAAAAAGGAGCCCATAATTGTATAACATTCAGGGCACACAAAGCCTGGATCTGACCCTGCTCTGTCATCTGTACCACTACCCTTGTCCCTATCCCTCACACGTTTACCCTGAGTTCTTGCCATGGTGGCCTTCTTGCTGTTCCTCAGACAGTTCTGATATTCCCTGGTCTCTGCACTGGTGATTTCCTCTGTCTGAAGCCTCTTCCTTCAGATATCCACATCGCTAGCTTCCTCTCTTTTTGAAAGTCTTTTCTCAAAATTTACCTTCCTTATAAGGCCTTCCCTGTCTTGGTCTTTCCTTTTAAATATGCAGCCCATATCTATACACATTCATGAAAGTTCTTACTCCACTTTAATTTTCTCCTTGCTATAGCATTTTTTACACTCTAAAGTAGATAGATTGATGAGGATTAATCGATCGATATATACATGATAGTTTCTATCCATAAATAATCAAGTTATTATGCTTAAAGTATATTGCCTACCCCTCCACTAGAATGTACTCAATACATATTTGTTAAATGAATGAAACTCTCCTTATATCAAAATCTGTGAACCGTTTACTTAGGTAACACACACACACACACACACACACACACACACACACACACACACACACAGAAGACTAAACCAAAATGAAAATTTCTTCTAGGATCTTTGATGAACCTTTCACTATGCCTTGTAGAAATTTAACATTAATATGAAACTCTGGGCCCAGGAATGTGAAGGTATGGAGAAAATGTGAATCTTCAATTGAAAGGGCCTATGAAATGTAAGATTCATTTATAGTCAGTGATTATAGATTCTTCATGATTTTTTTTGATTGTGTGAAGATTTTTTAAGACTATTTTTAGACCAGTTTTATTTTCACAGAAAATTTTAGAGAAAGGTACAGAGATTTCCCATATCCTCTGCCCACTGGTTGCAAAATCTTACTACAGAAAAATGACAGGATGATTTTTGTATTTGAATGATTGCATGACAAAAGACAGAAGCTGCCTTTGAAACAAAGCTTCTCATAGGCTTCAGGAAACCTGAGTATTCTCTTGTGGTTATTATTTAGAACAATGAGAAAAATGAATGCAGCAGAAAACATTGAATGCCGTGGGCATTGGACACAAGCAAAACATTTGAAATGATTGTTTATTAACTTCTTTCCTGCCTGAATTTGCTTAGTTTTTTTTTTTTTCCTTGACTGAGAAGCGAGGACCATTTTTCTACATCTGTGTGATACCATAGCACCAAGGGCTATATTTCCATCACAGAGCAGAAGGGGATGGCAACAGGATCCTCACAGATGTGAATTTGGCTTATTTCTTAGATCTTCACACTTCAGAAGAAAAATCTTCCTCCTTGTCTTCAGCAAATTAAGTTATAGTTAATATCTATGTGTCATATTTTCACCTATCTGTGGGCTGCTTCAAGCAGTTTCTGTCATTGTGCAAAAGGCTAGATGAGAGGTCACGTTTTTCCTTTTTGCTGAAACAAATATTCAGGCATAATGTTTTCTGCTTGGCTTAGCATATATACTGGGCACCTACATATTTTGCATAGGCGTTCTATGAAAATCTTAATTTCGAAAGCAGCTATCCCCTATGAGGATCAGTTGTCAGAGAGAGAAACCATTTTTTGCTCTTCATTTATATTTATATTACAAATATAATTATATTATATTTATATTTATATCTTTGGTTCATGTCTCATCTTGATCTTTGACAATTGTCAGACAGCCATAGCTGTCTATTCATAGCATGGTGGACTGGCAGGAAGGGGCCTCCAGGGGCACAAGCTAGTGGGGCCTGATGGCTTATGGGGCAGAGGGAAGGGCCACATGTGCCAGGGCCTGTGATGTTTGTTCTTTTGTTATCCAAGTGAGCCAGATGTTAGTCTCACTACCCCCATAGTCTACTCTCAACACAGCAGCTAGAGGGATTCTGTTGAAACTGGAATCAAATCATGTCACTCCACTCCTTCACCCTTTCCTTTGGGTTCTCATGTCACTCAGAATAAAGGCAAAGTCTTCACAATGGCCTGAAAAGTCTTCTTTGATCTGACCCATGCCCTCTTGTTACCTTTCCAACTTCTTCTCCTATTACTTTCCACCTCCCTCACTCCACTTGGACCACACTGGTCTTCTTGCTGGTTCTACCGAGAATACACCAAGCACATGACATGCACTTCTCTGGTTATTTGCATTTGCTGTCTCTTCTGCCTGCAATTCTCTTCCCCTAGATTTCCTTATGGCACCCCTCCCTCATCCTCTACAAGTCTCTGCTCAGAAGTCTCCTTTTTATTGAGGCTGACCACCTCATTTTAATTAGTTCACATATACACTTAGATTCTCTCTTCCCATAGCTCTTTATCCCTCTTTAACATTCTAGATTATTTTTCTTGATTATTTTATTGTATGTCTTTGCTACTAGTATGTAAGCTCCAAGATGGCACTGATGATTTTAGCCTTGTCTGTGCTATTTACTGCTCTAATCCAAGCCCTTGGAATGGCACATAGAGTATAACCAGGTTGTGCATCTACACTGGTTTTCCAGGACAGTCCCAGTTATGCCTGTTGTCCTGGCACTCCCTTCACCATGCAAAGTGTTAGATGATTAGATTTGTAGCCACTGTACACAGAAGAGATGCTCAGTAAATATATTTTAATTGAGAGGTTGATCCCTCAGGGGTAGAGCCTTTACCAGGTGTGGTTCAGGATAATAGAAAATCAGAACACCTACCAATATGAAGCAGCTGACACTCAGAAATGGTGGTAAAGAGCAGTTGGTATCTGGAAGGTCAGTCTTGGGACTATGGTCCATCAATTTCTGATGTTCAAGAGCAGAGAACCAATCTCCAACAAGAGCACAATGGATTCACTGCTCCTGCAAGAAAACTAGAAGGTTGATCAGAGCAGAAATGCAGAAGAGCATTCCAAACAGAAATCTAGCTTTATAAACTGAGACTAAAGAGTTTATCAGCTAGGTAATCACAAGTTCAGTTAAAAACTCAGCAAACAAAAAAGATCCTTAATGCTTTATACTCTTGAACAAATACTTTAAACCCTTTACATATGTTCAAAATCATCCTTTCTTGAGGACAGTGGCTCCCTTTTGTTTACCTTGTGACTTTCCATTTTTTCAAAATATACGCTTGAATGTCTCTTAAAATGTATATTTCACTTTGATTTCTGTTATTCCCTGTATTAGTTTTCTATTGCTGACAGAGCAGATTGCCACAAACTAAGTAGCTTAAAAGAACACAACTTTATTACTTAGAGTTCTATAGGTCAAAAGCATGGATTGGACCAGCAGGTTTCTCTACTCTGGTTCCCACAAGGCTGAAATCAAGGTATTGCGTAGCCTGAGCACTTATCTGGATGTTCTGGGAGATATTGCCTTTCTAGACATATTCAGATTTTTAGCAGAATTTATATCCAGACTGTTTCAGGACCGAAGTCCCTTTTTCCTGCTGGTTGTCGTCTGAGAGTCATTCGCAGTTTCTGGAGGCTGCCCACATTCCTGGTTTAGGTCCCTTTTATCTTCAAAGCCAGTAACAGTGGGTTTAGTACTCTCACATTTTTAATCTCTTTGACTTATCCCTCTATAAATCTCATTTCCACATTCCTCTTCTGCTGAATCTCTCTGACTGACTTCTGCCTTCCTCTTTTGCTTTTCTCTATTCATTTGATTACATTGAGCCCACATAGATAATCCAGTATAGTCTCCCTTTTTAAAGATTAAGTGACAAATAATTGTTTATCGGTTATTTAAAAACTGATAATAGTAATAAACTATAATAACTGTAATAAACTGATTAATAACATCTGTAAAGCCCCTTCACAGCAGTACCTAGATTAGAGTTTTGTTGAATAACCAGGAAAAGAAAATCTTGGGAAAGTCACCTGTATTTTATTTTATTTTATTTTTAATTTTTTTCAACTACAGTTGACATATAGTATTATATTTGTTTCAGGTGTACAACATAATGATTAGGCATTTATATAACTTACAAAGTGATCACTCAATAAGTCTAGTACCTATCTGACGCCATACATAGTTATTCAAATATTATTGACTATATTCCCTATGCTTTACTTCACATCTCCATGACTATTTTTATAACTGAAAATTTGTATTTTTTAATCTCCCTCACCCTTTACACCAATTTTCCAACCCCCACCTCCTCAGTCTGGTGACCATCAAAATGTTCTCTGTGTCTATGAGTTTGTTTCTGTTTTGTTTATCCCTTTATTTTGTCTTTTAGATTCCACATATAAGCAAAATCATATGATATTTGTCTTTCTCTGTCAGAATACCCTCTAGGCCATCCATGTTTTCAGAAATGGCAAAATTTCTTAGCAAATTTAACAAATTTGCAAAATACCCTTAGCAAAATACCTTCTAGGCCATCCATGTTTTCAGAAAGGGCAACATTTCTTAGCAAATTTAGCAAATTTGCAAAATACTCGTAGCAAAATACCTTCTAGGACATCCATGTTATCGGAAATGGCAAAATTTCATTCTTTTTTATGGCTCAGTAATATTCCATTTTATATATGTACCACATCTTCTTTATCTATTTGTTTGTTTATGGACACTTTGGTAGCTTCTATTTCTTGGCTATTGTAAATAATGCTGCAATAAGCATAGGGGTTCCTATATCTTTATGAATTAGTGTTTTGGATTTCTTTGGATAAATGCCCAGAAGTGGAATTGCAAGGTCATATGTTAGTTCTAATTTTAATTTTTTGAGGGGCCTCCATACTGTTTTCCATAGCGGCTGTACCAATGTACAATCTCACCAACAGTTCACAAGAGCTCCCTTTTCTCTACATCCTCACCAATACTTACTGTTTGTTGATTTATTGATGATAGTCATTCTGACAAGTGTAAAGTGATATCTCATTGTGGTTTTAATATGCATTTCTCTGATGATTAGTGACCTCGAGCATCTTTTCATACGTCTATTGACCATCTGTATGTCTTCTTTGGAGAAATGTCTATTCAGATCCTCTGTTTATTTTTAAATCAGGTTTTTTTTGCTATTTAGTTGTATAAATTTTTATATATTTTTGAATATTAACACTTTATTTGATATATGGTTTGCAAATATTTTCT
>NW_006441063.1:4082245-4091676 GCF_000325575.1 Pteropus alecto | reverse complement strand
TCACCCCTTATTGGCCGTACCGTTGGCGAATATCTTCCCCCATTTGGTAGGTTGCCTTTTCGTTTCGTTGATGGTTTCCTTCACTGTGCAAAAACTTTTGAGTTTGATGTAGGTCCCATTTACTTTTCTTTTGTTTCCCTTATCCAAGGAGATATATCGAAATATATATATATATATATTGCTAAGAGCAATGTCAATGAGTTTACTATCTATGTTTTCTCCTAGAAGTTTTGTGATTTCAGGTCTTAGGTTTAAGTCTTTAATGTATTTTGACTTTTTTTTTGTATATGGTTTAAAAAAGTGGTCTAGTTTCATTTTTTTGCATGTATCTGTCCAGTTTTCCCAACACTATTTGTTGAAGAGACTGTCTTTACCCCATTGTATATTCTTGCCTCCTTTGTTATAAATTTGTTGACCATGTAGGTGTGGGTTTATTTCTGAGGGAGAAGCAACCTTTAGAATTCTGCCTACCACACTCTTCCTGTTTTGAAAATGTATACTCAAATTGCTTTTTAAAATGTTTATTATCAGGCACTTTAGGTTTCTTTACTTGTGAAGAAACTTAAATTATGCCTGTAAAGGTGGGGAAATGGGTGCACAGAATCTTGAACTGTACTTAAGGAATAAACTCATCTGGTGAGAACGGATATGTGAGAAACTCCAGCTTTTGGCTGGTACTCAATCCCTTCATTCCTTTCTACTAGCAGAGTGTTTAATAGTAGCAAAGTCATATAGCAAAAATGATTCCCCCAGTCTATTTCCAAGGCGGAGTAAACGGGTAGGAGGATATGCATAGTGCCCAGAAAACTCCAGCACAAGAGCATAATTATCAAAATGATGAACTCAGAAAATGGAGGTCGAAGGATTCCACAACACCGAGACCAATCTGAAGTGAAATATGACAAGGCGATTCTGGGTGATGATTCTGAAACTGCCGCAGTAACTCCTGCCTGGAGCTAGGATAGGCTCAAGGGCTATAGCATCAGCATCACCTGAGAACTTTTTAGAAATGTAAATTTAGGGCCCCTAACTAGATCTATTAAATCAAAAACACTAGGGATAGGGCCCAGTTGTTCCAGTTTTAACAAGCCCTCCAGATGATTCTGATGCAGGGGAGTATAAAAGTGATTTCAAAGGGATCCCAAAGTGGTTTCCCTTTCTAAAGAAGGCTCTCAAGATAATGAGGAGAAAGGGAAAAGGTTTGCTCTCTTACGGGATACCCTTCTGCTGGGCCACCACATTATACAATGATCTGAAAGAGAAACATTATCTGAAGGAGGTAAGGATATTATATAAAAACATCATAGTGATTTTCAATTACCTTTTATGTATAACAATGTGTGAGTGATTTTCCAAGATGTGGGCACAGAATTATTTCCTCTAGAAGATTAAAAAAAAAAAAAGACACAGTTCTCTAACACCAAATTTGAATATTTCCTCTATTATAGGAGCTTTCATTGCCCAGAATCTGTAGGAATATTTTCAATCTACAACAATCTATAGTTATATTTGGTGCCCCGGGGACAGGAATATTTAAAATTTGAAAAATATCCCCCAAGAGATTCCGATCAAATTTTTCATTTCTCTCCTCATGGTTAAAGCACGCAAATTTCCAACCTGAGTTGAATATTCTCCTAAATCATTCAACTGGAGTCTTTCATATCTGACAATGTTTCACTCCTGACCCAGGGTGTGGAGGGGAATGTTACCAATTTGGCTGCTAAATGAATAGTGCTGAATAAAAGTAGGGACCTAAAGAGTAACAGTGAGCCTTGTCTCTTTACACAGTGAGTTTCTCCTTTGGCTGAACTTGAATGTGAGGCTGGCAAGCTGCCCAGCCCATCAGAGAGTGAACAAACTTATTGTGAGTGAATTCAAGAGGCAGAGGGAGTAGAAAAGGTCAAGGACATGGTTGAACTCATATATAAGCCTGGCTCCTAAAAAGAGAGGTATGCACCAAACATGTTTAAAGGAATTGAGACTTTGTCTTTATCTTTCCATGCTAAAGATTGACTGCATTTTCACTGATACTACATGCTTTTGTTTTTGCTTTGCTTTGTTTTGTTTGTTGGTTGCTCTAAGACCAAAAGAAATGACTTTTCTTGATGTTTTTACATTCAAATTTTGACATACACAGGTAGCAACTCTTGAAATACATTCCTTGACAGCTGCTTGCACCCCAGCTCTGCTATTTCCAAACTCTGAAAGCTTGGGCAAGTCACTTAGCATCTCAGTGACTCATCTGTGAAATGTAAATATAGTAGTTCTTACCACATTAGGTAATTTTAAGGATTAAATGAGTTCATTACTGTCAAGCACTTATAGTTGTACCCTGAATAGGGTAGGCACACAACTAATGAAAATTATTATTGCTGTTGTGGTTTCCCTTGCCCTGCATCTTTCACTCATTAAAAAACAAAATTCAATCAAGTAAATCTGAAGATCCAATTGTCTTTATTAAGCAATTTTGTGAATCAGGCAGCATCCCACCTAGTAACTAGAAGGGCACAAAACGGAAGGTTTTCATAGGAATAAGGAGGGGCAAGAGAGCTATTGACAAAAGAAGATTCTTTTGTGGCATCTTTTCTTTGGGGAAAGAGGAGGGGAAAGGTTTTTATCATGCAAATTGCTTCTTATTTCTATGGGGAATGCAGAGGGCCCATATGACATTATTTTACTGGTGCTTGGCTAGAAAATTCCAGGCTGGTTGATTAAGATTATGTTTCTGGGAGAGGTTGAAACAGTTATTAGATCAGGTATTAAATCTAGGTTTGGTATCACAGGATTTGGCATGAGTGACGTCATTTTTGGACCTGTGGTTTTCTCTTAAACACACTTCTCACATTTTCCATTCTTCATCCAGTATGTACCACATGCCTGGTAAACATAACTAGGGGAGAAGAAAAGAGGCTATTTATTGGAGATAAAATAAACATTGAGAGTCCCCAAAATGCCACACCCCATCTGCCTACGTAGTACCTACTGTCTTCTCTCATTGTCCACGGGTTTGCTAACAAAATAGCAGGAAAATGAAAAAATAACAGAGTTACTTTAATGACCTGGAAATGTGGCCTTTTAACATTCAGAGCTGCAAAAAGTAGAAACTAGCAAAAACAAATTTTAAATCATTCCAACATAATGTACAGTCTGTATCAATCAGGATAGTCAAAGTCTTGCACAGTAACAAAGAAGCTCAGTATTGTAGTGACATTTAACAATTACAAGGGCTTATTTCTTGCTCACATAACACGTTTGTCATGGAGAGGCTGGGTCCCTACATCATAGCTCTCTTCTCCAACTTGGGCTGATAGTGCAGCCAGCCTCCGAAGAGTTGCTGTACTGTCACCCTGGCACATGAAAAAGAATACAAGACAAATCATGTACTGAATCTTAAAGCTGTAGCCCAGAAATGAGTCACTTCTACTCACATTCCTTTGGCTAAAGCAAATCAGATGTCTATACTTAACTTCAGCAGGGTACACTAAATCTTTGAAGCCATATTTTAAAAACCATAAACATTATAAACTATGGCTTCAAAAGAAATAATTAAAACTATTTAATATTTAACAGTATAAAAACACAAATTGACCTGAAATGAATCATTTCAACTCTAACTGCAAATTACATAAATTCAATTTTTTCAGTCTTTAATGTCTATATAATTAGCATACTTTTCCAAAACCATAACCACAAGCAGAATTATATGATTTTCAAGCATTTCAATTGTCTAAGAACTGCATAAAAGTCTCATTCCCACTTTAGGACAATAGAGAGATAAGTGAATATTTTCCTGAATTGTTTGTATTATTCCAAATTCATAGATACATAACTCTTAAAGTACGTTTTTCTGTAATGTGTTTTGTTTCTGATGTTCAGTGTGTGTATACACGTATTCAAATTGCTTTAATCTAAAGTAACTCCTTAAAATGGGCTTTGACTAGGAAGTATATTTTTGAGAAAGCCTCTCAAGTTTACTAGATTGTAAGCATGGACTATAGTTTTTTTGGATTTTTAAACTTAACATTGGTAATACCAGCTGTAGAATTCAATGTTTGCATTTAGAACCAATTCTGATTTACCTATAGTCGTGGAATCATCATCATCAAAACAGTATCTTAATTTACTAAGTTTAATGTTCTTATCTAATATTTTCAGTGCTCATAAGGAGGAGCTATTGTTTCCCCCATATTTTACACATTTGGAGGCTGAGAATAGGTTAAAGCACTTAACTAGGGTCACACAGTAAATGGCAGAGGGAACCCTCACATCCCAGTCCCCCTGGCACCAGAGTCAGTGCTCATAAATGCCACTCTATGCTCAATCTCTACTAAAGCCCCACAAAATGAAATAGGATGGTTTTGAGATAAGAGTAGGTATAACTTGCCCCAAAGGGTCACTTATTATCTACCCACTAAAAGAATAAGTCCCATACAATATCTTTGTTTTCAGTATATTAGTAGTGAATAAGCAGGATTCGCAGGTTAATAGAATGAAAGAACAGTTGTACTCAAAGATAAGTAGATGAATTCTTTATGTTAAAGGGAAAATAACTATTTAAAAATTGAGTTAAACTGATAGGTATGTCAGTGGCTTCTTTATTAAACATAGAGACGAGCAGCAAAGTAGCTTCAACTCACCTATTGAACAGTAAACCTCCAGGCATGCCAAGAGATGTATAGTAGCCAAAGTGTCATAATAGGCTTTTAGTTTTCAGTAGGATCAGACAGGAATTACATTTTAACTCAGATTAATTCCAACATCCGAGTAATTGAATACCTTGACCAGATGGTTAATGAGACCATTGACAGAAGAATGTGAAATCAATTTTTTTTTATTGCAGCTTTTCAGTTTACATTCCCTTCATAAAGAAAAGCTGATGAATTACATTGGAAAATCTATATTTGTAACCAGAAAATAAATAGCTATTATAATAATTTTGCTGAGGTAGGTAGGCTACACTATAAAGGGCATTTATTTTTAAGTAAATTGCTGGTTTTTAAGAATTTTCTATTTGGAAAACTAGCTTGGTTAGCCATGGTGTGGAAAAAAGTTAAAATTTGATACCTGTCACAGCCATTTTGAGAATGCTTGTAGGTTTGGACCTTAGCTGGCATCAGGAAACTTGGATTTTGGGAGGCTTCAAACTATTCCTAGAACTGTTAAGGATAGCTCACTGTGTCTAAACTTTTTTCATAAACAATTCGTTCATGCCGAACTCCTGCTTTCCTTCCGGGAGTGTGGAATTTTGATATATATATATATGACTGGCAGAGAGTACCTACATGATCAGTCCCCAATAAAAACCTCAGCTGCTGAGTCTCTAATGGGTTTCCCTGGGCAGAAACATCAGCATGTGTTGCTGCATTTTTGTTGCTAGGGGACAAGTCATGAGAGGAAGAGAGCAAAAGGAAGCCCACACACATTTCTCTAGACTCTGCTTGTGTCTTTTCTCCTCTTGATCTGGCTGTCTATCCATACTACATCATTGTAATAAATCTTAGCCATGCATACAACTATATGCTGAATTCTATGAATCCTAGTGAATCTCCAAATATGGGTGCAGTCTTGGAGACCCATGGCACAGCTACTTTCCACGGGCATTTTACCTCTTCGGGCTTTAAAAAGCAAAACTGAGTTAATGTGTTTCATCAGAAAGTTGTAGAAAGACTTGGTGTCTAACTCATGTTCTGACAAGGTAAATAAAGTTCCAAATATATTTGCAGTCTGTGATTTCAATATATCAGCTTGCGACAAACATTTTATACAGTAAGAAGCTCTGGAAGGGAATCAGGAAGGCAGTAAATGCACACAGCAGAAAAATAAGCTGAAATGTCATTGTTCCTTTAGCCTTGGGCACAATTAGTCTTTGTTCTGAGAATTGTGAGGAAAAAAAAATCTAAGAAGCCATAGGAAGATTTCCTGTGGACTTTCAAAAATATCAGCTGAGGGAGAAAGTGGGCAGAGAAAACAGAGATCATGTTATTAATGAATGTTATCTTTTAAAATTCAGTAACATTACCTTCACTACAACATCAGTATATGTTTTGTCTATTATTTTTAAGTGTTGGAGGGCTATTCAATATTCGTGAACAAAGGAAGGAAAAATATTCACACAGCGTGTTTTGAAATGGGATTGCAAACAAAAGAAAAGAACAAAGCAGAGTGTTATTGAGATCATCACATTAATAGAAAAAAATGCCTGACATCAGATAGAATTAAAATGCCAATTCCATAATAAATATGTAATGAAGAGCTACTATAACACAATATCTTCAAAGCATTAGTGTAATTATTTCTCATCCTTTAAAGCAATGTGATTTTTCAGAATACATAAAATGCAATGTTATGACAATATTGAACACATTTCATAGTTTCACGGGTGTTTCCAGAAAATGAGTAATAACTTAAGAAAGAGATTTAATCCACTGAGAGTGTGGCTTGAAACTCTTTTCCTTTCCTCTAAGATTCCTATGATATTTATGCATCCTTACTATCTACCTCCCTTGTCTTTCCCCTTGCCACTCATTTACTACTTTATAATTAACTTCATTTTTCCCCTACAAATGAAATGACTTCTTAATGGAAGAGAAATTAAGAAGATTGGCCTTAAAGAGAAATTGGTTTTGAGAGAAAGTTGCAAGAGGATAGGATTAAAAGAAGAAAGATAGTAAGAGTGAGGAATAGTTTGAGGACAATAGATTTTTATCACTGGCATGGAGTTACTCTAATTGTAATGTTTAAGCCCATTGAAATAACCTGTCATTAAAATAGAAGTGATATGACAAATAATTATGTCTATCAAAGAATTTTAATATTGACATAAAAAGGATTATTTTCCAATACTCTCAGTTCAGTTAGAATGCATAAATCATTTGTAACAAAAACATTTTCCTGTTATATTTTTCATAATAAAGATGCGTGGATTTAGCTTCACAAAATATTTTCCACTAAGACTTTAAACTCTTTTAAAGAACAGAAGTAAATCAATTACTCCTTACTAATATTTTTCTCCCCACACTTTCAAACTCTTCTCATTCATTGGGGGTATTTTTATTTACTTCCCTGAGCATAATTAATATAGCTCCTTTAATATACTTGTCTAATAATTTAGACAACTGGGTAAAGTTAGCATTGATCTCTGTTGATTGTCTTTTCTCCTAAAAATTGGACCACATTTTCCTGTTTTGTTGCGTAATTTTGGATTTTACCCTGAATATTGTGAATATTATGTCTTGGAGACACTAGATTCTGTTATAGTCTCCTGAAGAGTCGATTTTTATATTTTGTTTGTGTATTTGTTTTTATAAACCAGGGACATCATTTGATGGGTTTCAGATTGCATGGTCTGAATCTCCTGAGGTCACAACATCTCAAACTTTGGTTCTTTTAGATTTAGCTGTGTTAATTTGAGCCTACCCCAGCACATGTGTGGTTCAGGGATCAGCCATAGAATTGGGCAGAGTTTATGGAGAGAAATTGGCCCACTCCTCCTCTCTGTCCTTGGGCTAAAAGATGGCATTGTGCTCTGGTCCTTCTTCCAAATTTCAAATTCCCTCCAAGATCTACCTGTTTTTGTTTATTCTCCTATGCCTCTCAGTCACTGTTTTGTGTTATTTTTGGTATTTTTTCCAGAGTTTTCAATTGTTTCCTGTGGCAAAGTTGGCTCTAGTAGAGCTACTTTACTATACTAATAGCAAAACTTTATAGCTCTATGGAATTTCAAATATTATAACTGTAAAGTAAGTTTTGTGACTGTAAAGATTTTATGGTATTTTTTTCTAGTGGGTTGTTATGATAAAAACAATCAATCTACCTAATAAAGGAGAGCCTACCAAAGATAACTTTTCTATAAGCTATTTAAATATAGAAAAAATAGAATTTTTCAAAAGATTGTAAAATAAAAATAAGAAATAAATAGAAAGATAATTGCTTACAAATTCGTATATAAATTAAGGATATTTGAAGGAAAAATAGGTGGCATTACAGAAGACATAAGGTGAAAAGTACATACAAAGACTGTGGTAACCTTGATTTTAAGTTATTTTAAAGACATTGAACTTCAGTACAGGTTTTGTCCCTCGAAGTCTGATGTGGATTGGCAGGGGCTCTCTTCCATTTAGTGACTCAAGGATCCAGGTTTCCACCAAATTGTGATGTTGCCATGTACATATATGGCTTGCATAACCCCTGCTACAGGGAAAGAAAGAGCCAGAGAGTTGCTTGCACACAGACATTTTACAGCCAGACCTAGAAATAGTGTGCCACTTCTGTCTATATCCCATTGATTAGAACTCAGTGAAATGGTCCCAATCTATCTGGAAGGAAGTTTGGGAATGTTGTCTTTCTGTGTGTCCAGGAAAAAAAATGGTATGATGAACACACAGCATTCTGTATGCTATGTTCTGCTTTTAATCAAGGCTATTAGGAAAAAAAAAAGATATGATTTTTACTTCACATTTATCTTCTTGATAAGAGAAAAGTATTTTTTTCTTGCATATTACAAGAATATTGGTAGGACTAAGGTTACCTCAGAAAAGTATTTATGCAGTTGATCCAAAGGGACCAAAGGAGATTACTTATGATGAAGAGTAATATCTTTATTTATAGACAAAATGATATTTGGGGGCATTTCTGGTATTTTAGAAGATATTAATTCTTCTCCTTTTTCTCAGTGGTCTTAGCAACATACTTTATACTACAACGGCAATATAGACTGTGTGGTTGGTGTACAATAAGAGATATATGTAGTTTTTACATACAAAAAGAGATCTATACAGCATATATAAATGGAGGGTAGGAGCACTGTAGACCTGCCACTGAGAGTTAATGCAACTGGGACTGCCTTCATGCTGAGTGCCCTTTATCCCCAGGGAGGCTAGCAGACTGGGCTTTGACTTTCTCTCTTAGGACTCTCTGACTTAACATGTAGGAGAAGCCTACACGTAATCCATTCAGGAATCCCAAAGCCTGGAAGGTTCTCCACTGATTACTGATTTTCTCTTTGGAAGTATTTCTTGAATTGGATTTTAGACTTAATATGCATAAGTTGTTTTATTGTTCTAGTTGGGTTTTAATTTTTTAAACTTGGAATATCTTAGCTGATCTTTTATAATTTATCTAGTGGGTTTCTTTGTATTATTATAACTAAATTTAAACTTTTTCTTTAATTTTGCTAAGTAAATGTTTAACATATTTGGTTTTATTTTTTTTATCTCCTTTCAGAAATATATACAGAAAGGGAGAGAAGTGGAGATAGAAACTAAAAGATACAGGAATAGACAGAGACTTCTATACACAATATAGTATTTTTGTGCAGAAATTATCAAAAACTATTTTCCGAAAGAGCCAATATCTCTGTCACAATTTTAGTGAAAAATTATTTTATTTTAATGTAATATATAGTATTTTCTAGAATTATATATTATATTTAA
>NW_006441063.1:4058124-4082125 GCF_000325575.1 Pteropus alecto | reverse complement strand
GCATAGTATATGAAAAATACATCAAAATATTGAAAGAAAAAATTATTCTGTTTCATCATTCAATTACTGTTTACAATTTAGAAAATTTCTGCACTGAAAATTTAATGTTTTTTGTAGGTAGTGAGTAAATCTACTACAAAGTCATAAACAGCTGGTTAACTGAGGAGGCAGTCTATAGAAATAGGAAGAATGGAAGATTTGAGACATTGACATTAGAAGAGCATAGAACAACTAAATGAATGAAAAAGAGTAAAAATATTATAAAAGTATATAGTCCTAACATTTTTAATGGGAAAGAAAGGAAGTGATAAGCCCCAAGCAAAATCTCTTAGATCAAGAAAAACCCCTAGTGCTAGTTCTTTGATAGAAAAATACTGAGAGATAGTTCATAAACCCCCAAGGCCGAAAAACTGATGTCACCCCAAAGACATTCGTCCTGAGAGCCCTGTGGGACTTCAGAGTAGCCAAAGTGCTTCAGAATGTTCTTCCTGGAGGAAATAAACAGCATGAGGTAAAACTAATTAATCTAGTTTTATGGCCCAAGTTAGGAAAGAACAATCTGGCAATTTCCTCTCTGGATCTAAGAAAATAAATGATTCTATTTATATTTATTTTGGTTATATATTTTATATGTAAGTCTTACATCTTTTTTGAAATGAGTACCGTCCTTCCATTTAGGATTGTTAACAGAAAAATGCACATTCGAGCAGGGGTTTTATTTATTATTGAGTTCAAAATTTAATAAGAGATGACTATAAAAGCTAAAGAATTTATATAGAATCTTTAAATAATTTATAGAGGAGAATAACTGAGCAAAGGAAGGGAAGAGACTGGGAAGAAGATAAGAGCAAAGGATGGAAAAAGGGGAGGCAAGTGGGAAGGAGGGAGGATTTTTCCTTAAGCTTTCAATAGATTTTGTTTTTAAAAGAAATGAGCCATGTATAGTACAAGTTCCCAAAGGTAATCTGAAAATCTCCATTACCAAAGTTCTTAAATGGATTTTAAAAGTTAAATTACTGCTAAATTTCTCAGAGTTTAGGCATTCTAGACATCCCTGTTTAAAACACTGACCTGATTAGTTTTTCAGTTTATTTTTCACCATCAGTTCTTTAGTCTCTAAGGTAAGTGTGTTAGGCTGAATAATGACCCCCAAAGATATCCACATCTTAACCCCAGGAACCTGTGATTATATTATCAAACTTGGTAAAAGGTTTTTGCAGATGTGATTAAGTATCTTGAGATGGGGAGATTAGCCTGCATTATTTAAGTAGGCCTTAAATGTAATCACAAGCATTCTTATAAGAGGAAGGCAGAGGGAGATTTGGCAACAGAAGAAATGTGACAATGGAAGCAAGAGGTTTGAGAGAAGCAAGAGATTGGAGTGATTTGAGAAAGGAGTGAAAGGGATCACTAGCCAAACAATACAGGTGACTTCTAAAAGTTGGAAAAGGCAAGGAAACAAATTCTCCACTGAAGTCTCCAGAAAGAACACAACCCTACAAAACCATAATTTTAGACTTTCTTTTGTTGTTTTAAGTAAGTAAATTTGTGGTAATTTTTTTACAGTAACAATAGGAAACTAGTACAGCAAGCCAGTTTGAATAGCTCTGAAAACTAAATAAAGGGGCTATATATATAGTCTTATGCGCATATATATAAAGCTATTGATATATTCACATATAAAAAGTCTTCACACTTAATGCATACATATATATGAAGTCAAATATCTTACACATTAGACTTTTAATAAAAATGGAAAATACTACATATTCCTCTGGAATCATCTGCAGTAACATTTTGATATGTAATATCACTATATCACTTGTACTACACTTGATCTTAACCCAAAAGCTGATATATGATTAGTACACTACTTGTGATTGTGATAAAACACAGATGAAATTTAAAGATGGCAGAAACTCTCTTAAACTGACCTCCTCCTGAAGGAGTTGTGGATTAACTGATGATCTCTATTTCAACTGTAAAACATACTAACTGATGCCACAGCACATTAACACTCTTGAGCAATACTACTTATGTTTACTTCTGGTCCCACTAGTTAAGTTGTCTGCTCTAAGAATAGTTGTGTTTGCTCCCAAACCAAGTTATTTCAATTATACATCCCTAATCTAATCACAAATATTACAATTCTATATATACAGTTTTAATTCCATAATTTGACAAGATATTTCATAAACTGATGAAATATAAGTTGGAAAAGAAACCTGTTGTTTTCATGAAAATACTTTGGAAAGATTTAATAGGAATGAATGTCTAATAAAAATTGATGTTAAAGTATCTATTGGAGAGACAACTTAAAATTTTTGAAAGAAATTGTAAAAACCTGGAAAGATTCTTAGATTGCTTCACAAATGTCTTTAGTTTCTTAAAAGCCCTTCTCTAAGGACACACAGATGTAGAAATTAGAGATGATGTTGTGCTGGTTAAGAGTGTAAACTTGAGAGCCAGACAACCTGTGTTTTAACCTTATCTCTACCATTTACTGACTGTGTAATCTTAGGCAAGTTTCTTAACCTCATATGTAAAATGAAGATGAAAATAATTGCTACCTCAAAGAGATATCTGGGAAGGTTAAAAGTGCTCGACATATAGTAAGTGCTCAACTATTACTATTAATACTATTACTGTTATTATATATGTGGTTTATTTAAGAATGACTATCTGGACCATCTATTGGTAGAGCCATACTCAAAGAAGAGTCCTGGGCTTTATATCAAAAGACTGATAACTAAATGCGAATATAGTTTTATATTAAAATAAAACGTTCAATTCTTTACTTTAGCCAATTTTGCCTACTAACAAACCAACGCCAATCTTAATCCTTTATGATGAGAGATTCTTCTATAGTTTGGTTTATTTTTCTATAAATTATTAGCTTAAAAACACAGATGTAAGACCCAAATCCTATGAAAATTGAAAGCTGCCATAACATGTATCACTTTATGCAATCATTTCTTTTTGTGTGTTTTTATTTATTTTTATTTTTTAAGATTTCATTTTATTATTAGTTTCAAGTATACAGTACACTGTTTAGACATTTATACAGTTTATGAAACAATCCCCCTAATTGCTCCTTGTCTCCTCTGACTCTCCTCCTAGCCATTACATTAATGCTAACTGCATTCCCTATGCTGTGCCCCCCATCCCTGTGACCATCTATCAACTATTAATTTGTACTTCTTTAACCCTTCACCCCATTCTCCCAGCCCCCCAACCCATATATATATATTGTCTATATATATATATAGACAATAAAACAATCTACCTGTGGCCTATGTCATCCTCTACCACTCTGGCTCTGCTCTTCACTGTCTACATATCATTCATCTTGTGCAATAAGGGCCAAGGGCCTTTCAAAGTGAGATTGCCTTCTGTAACTGGTACAGGGGGATTCCCTTTGACTCTGCTTTCAAACATTTCAATGCTGTCGCATCTCTGTTGTTATCTTACTTTACAGGATCATACTGAAATAGGTGGTGTCAGAACTATCCTGAGACCTAGCCTATTGTATTGCCCTGGGTCACCCAGAGGGGACTACCCACTATAAACGAGGGAAATGGATCACTACCTCCTGACAAAAGAAACAGAATTTCCTTTTTCTTATTCAGGATTACAATAACTTACTAACTACATCTGGTTAGATAATAATGGGCTAAAGTGAAGAGGGTAGTGGAATCCCAGGTTGCTTCTGATAGAGTCATCTCAATGTTTAGTAATTAGGAATTGGGTTTTCTCAAATGTCTTATATTAGAATTTTTTAATTATTTAGTGACAAAATGTTCCCCATTTTTTGAATCATAATTTACTAGTTAAGTTGTCTTAACTACCCTAAAGTGTACAGCTGTTTTTCAAAAGGGAAAATACCCTAAAGTCTACAGCTGTTTTTCAAAAGGGAAAATACCCTAAAGTCTACAGCTGTTTTTCAAAAGTGAAGACCAAATGGGAAGGAGGGAAATATCATACAATAATATTTGTTAAAATGGGACCCTATTGGGCTTCTTCCTAGATAGTAAAAGGAACTTGGCCTCTCTTCTCCCAACAATAATAGACTTAGGAAAATCCACTGAAATTGTGATTATACTAAAGATATATTAGAGCTGAAGACGAAATAGCCAACAAACATTCAAACTAAATAAAGAGTAAATAGAAAATTACTAAATATTGTCTCTATTTTTGTCTTAAAGTTATATGTTTGTTTGATTAAAGGAATTCAGAATTTCTGTCAGATCTGGATTATACTGTCAGCTCCACCCGGCATTAAAGTGAAGACACTTCACCTCTCAGAGTGAACTGGGTTCTAATCTAGGCCCTGACTCTTACCAGCTGTGACTTTAGGCACAATGCTTAACCTTTCCTAGCCTTGGATTCATTATTTGCAAAACAGAACAAAAGTGATGATTACATGGGACTAACATATGTAAAGAACATAGCACCGTGCCTGGCATACAAGTGCTCAACAAATATTAGCCATTATTCATTTGTTAGGGAGGAGGTTAAGGAGACTAACAGGAAGGAATATGTGTCAGAATTGGTAGCTCATTAAAAGGGAGCTATTTTTAAAAATTATAATTTACAAATTTTCAGCTTCTAAAGAATTGTTGGTTCCCTAGGGCAAGGCCCCAGGCGACCACACCTTAGTCAATCAAATGTCTCATCACAGATCTTGTTCTTTTATATGAAGGTCCAGGGTATGCGAATGCCTGTTATGTAGTACTAATTTTGTCTAATCATAAATTAAACAATTAACCTTGGGAATAAGAGAATATGCCTAAATACAATTTATATTTATAGTAATTATTTTAGCTTTTATTCCAATATTAGCAATATGATATGAATATTGATTATCCTTCTCCCAAAACTGAGAACTGTTTACCCACCAAAATGATTATCCGAATTCAATGAGGTTAGGGCTTAGAGAGTGTACCTGTGTGGGTCCTGCAGGAAGCCAACTCTGAGATAATCAGGATTACAAGAGGTTTGGGGGAGGGGACGAGAAGTAATATCTGTGGAATGAGAGAGGAAGCAGATTGGGCAGAGAAAACCTTGAGCCTGAGATCCTGACTTAACACTTTTGAAAGGAAAGTGGGGAGGAAGCAGGTCAGGGTAAATCTCAGACCAAAATGCAGATCTGATAAAGTCTCAGCCAATCTAAGAGGTAGCTTCAGAGTAAAGATTACTCCTTAAAGGAGTCTTACATTGGGTAGGACTACATTGGGCAGTGCCTTGCCCCACACAGTCAATTACTTGGTGAGGGCTTCCTGGGAAACATGCATTGCCCCACCCACACACCCAAAGTTGAAGTGCATTCTGAAGGTGATATAGCTGGAGGCTGCCACCTAACTTTACTCATTGCTGAACAACAGTTTCTTTCTTGAAGGAAAATCTGAGCAGTGCACCTGAGGCTGACAAAGAGAGTTATGATATCATATACATACCCCCAATATGTTTTTATTACAATAAGAGTTTTTTCCTATTTTTTTATGCCTTACATAATTTAAAATTTTATAATTTATTTTTTGCTTGTTTATTTTTTAAATTTTAGTTTCAAATATATAGTACATTGGTTAGACATCTATATAATTAGTAAAATGATCCCCCAATTGCTTCCTCCCTCCTCTGACCCTCCACCTAGCCAATGTATTAATGCTAATTGCAATCCTTATGTTGTGCTTCCCATCCCCGTGACCATCTATCAGCTACTAATTTGTACTTCTTTAACCCTTCACCCCATTCTCCCAGCCCTCCAAACACCCCTCCCCTCTGTCTATCACCAAATTGTTCACTATATTTGTGAGTCTGTTTTTGATTATTTCTTTTTATTCCTTAAATTCCACAAAGTGAAATCATATAGTGTTTACCTTTCTCTGTCTGACTTAAATACTTTCTAGGTTCATCAAAACAATATAATTTAAAGCTTTTATATCTTTTCTTGAATATATTACCAAATTCTTGAGTTGTTAATTTTAAATAAATTATAAATTGTAGTAAAGGATTTTACTATTTTTTAAGATACGTATATTTAAAAGTTGATTTACTTTACTTTTAGAGGCAATTAAGTTAATATTCATTCTTATGTTCCCAAATATAACAATAAAGTTGGCACTAAAAATACTGAGTTCTCTAACTATAAAATTTTACTCATATTTTGCATTAAATTAAAATTCATAATTTTGAAATCATATTTGTGTTATTGCAAGCACATGTTAGGCACAAAAATAGGATTCTCTTTAATTTTCAGATTCTTTGAGGATAAGCATTGTAACTCTTGCTAAGATGCTCTGTACTGCCCAGTTGTAATGAATGATGGATCACCTCATGTTTCTTGAATGTGACAAAAGATTATTTAAAATACACCTTTTACATCAGTGAGATATATAAAACATTCATTGAAATTGAAATATATTTTTTGCATATCTTTTTTACTGAATTCAGGAAGATGATAGACTATGTTTTTAATTACTCCGTGATATAAAGTTAGTTGTAATCAAAACAAGCCATGGACGTTAGAAATGAAGGCCATAATCTATTCATCATGATAGTAAACCAAAGGATATTCTCTCATGTATATTTTTACAAAGATATATGGATAGACAGACTGAGTTGTGTAGATATATTCTGGAATTTCAAATCCACCTGAAGATATTTTAAAATATATAAATATTGGTTACCTCAATAATCTAAGGATTTAAATAAATTAATCTCCACATAAATGTCAGTCATAGTTATTATGTAACTAACTTTGGTATTCTGCAGCCAAAAATATGGATAGCAAAAAAGAAGTTCATTTATTTAACATCTAAATTTACTGCATTTTATCGAGTATTTTTCCAGCATTTTACTGTAAAAATTTTCAAACATACAAGAAAGTGGGAAGAATTGTAGTTGACACTCACCACCTAGATTCTATTAATGACACTTAATTTCACTTGCTTTATTATATTTATCTATCCAACTATCCATTTCTCTGTCCTTGCATCAGTCCAAATTATTTTTAATGCATTTGAAAGTACATTGTATATACATCAGTGTATTTTCCCTAAAATACACTAGAATCAATTGAGTTTGATATTGGGTCGTACTATTTTCTTTTGAGATAAAATTTCTATATAATGCAAATGTCTTGAATATACCACTCCAGTGGTTTCCACAAATGCACAAATCTGTACAACCAGAATCCAGAATGTTAATTTTACCTCATGAATTTATCTCATGTGCCCCTACCACTTCTCAATCTCAATACTCCACAGGAAAATAGTGTTCTCTTTTTTTTCTCACCATAGTTGACTTTTGCCTACTCTAGAAATTCATTTGAATAGAATCATACATAATCTTTCATGTAAGGCTTTCTTCATTTAGCATTTTTTTTCAGATTCATCCACATTGTTATTTGTTTCAGTGGTTCATTCCTTTTTATTGTTGAGTAATATCTCATTGTATGAAGATACCTCAGTTTATTATCTATTGTCTTACTGCCAGACACCTGTGTTTCTAATTTCAGCCTGATATGAACCTTCTTGTACTAGTCTTTTTTGTACATACTTGTTTTTATTTTTCTTGAGTAAATACTGATGAGGAAAATTGTTGGGTTATGGAGTAGGCATATGACTCATTTTGGAAAATACTTCCAGATTTTTCTCTGAAGTAGTTGTATAGGGTTTCACTCCCACCAACAATTTATGAATGTTCCAATGGCTCTATATCTTTGCTAACATTTGGTGGTGTCAGCTTTTTCAATTTTGGCCAAACTGGTGGGTGTGCTTTGTTAGCTAATTGTGGTTTTATTTTGCGTTTATCTAATGACTAATGTTGGACACATCATCATGTGCTTATTGGATTTGTATCTCTTCCTTTGTAAGGGTTATACTCAATTTTTTTGTTCATTTTTAAGTTCCTTTTTTCTTTTTTTTGTTCAGTTCTAGAAATCTGTATGTATGCTCATATCAATATTTTTGCAAGATATATGTTTTGTAAAATTTCCAGCCTGAATATTGTTCACTAATTTTCTAATGATATCTTTTGATGTACAAAAGTTTAAAACTTTTTATGAAGTTAATTTATGGTTATTGCTTTTTTTGTTGTGTTAGAAATCTTTGCCTATCCCCAAGTCACAATGATATTCTGAATTCACATAAAAGATTTATGGTTTTACTTTTTGCATTTAAGTTTATGTTCCATCTCAAATTAATTTTTGTTTATGCTATGGGGCAAGAATGGAGTTTCATTTCTTTGCATATGAACACCTAACCAGGTGCAGGAACAACCTTCCAGCATTATTCATGGAAAAATCTTGTTCCCAGTGGATTGCCTTGTATACTTTGTCAAATATTAAATGACCATACAAGTGTGGGGACATTTCTGGGCTCTCTATTCAATTCTATTGATATTTTAATTGATCTTTATGCCATACTGTTTTGATTACTATGACATTACAGTAGGTCTTAAAAGTCAGTTATTGTAAGTCCTCTAACTTTTTCCTTTTCAAAATTGCTTTGGATAATCTAGATTCTTCCTTTGTATTTCCACATGCCTTTATTTTTCTATATGCATTTTGCTGTCAATTTGACTATTTTTTTAAAAATCTGCTGGGATTGTGATTGGGAGTGTGTTGGTTCTAAAATCAAAATTGGGGAAACTAAATCTTAACATTTTGAGTTTTCCAATCCATGAACATGGTACATCTTTCCATTTAGTTAAGTCTTGCTTAATTTCAATTAGCACTGTTTTGTAGTTTATAATAAAGATATCTTGCATATTTTTGTCGAATTTTTCCTGCTTATTTTATACTTTCTGAAGTTATTGTTAATCAAATTGTTTTTAAATCTTATTTTCCAATTGTGAACTAGCATATAAAACATAATTGACTTTTTATTATTTAATTTCCAAATATATGAATTTTATCTAGATATATGTATTCTTAATTTAATTTCATCGTAGTCAGACCACATACTCTGTATGATTTCAATTCTTTTAAGTTTATTGACCATGTTTTTATGGCCTATCATATGATCTCTCATGCTATTTTATGTTTACCAAGATTTTTTGAGAAGATACAAAGGAAATATAAAAATTAAACCCTTCTTTCTTGCAGTTTACCAACCACATAGGAGTTAAAAATGTAAACACATGGAGCAATATGAGAAAGTCAGAATAAACTAAAATTATATCATCAGTATAGATTAAACACATATATGATGAAAAGTCCTAAAAGAAAGGGTTTGTCAGAGTAGGGGTTTGATCAGGGGTGTACACCTAAACTCTTTCTGGACAGAAATGTTTGAACCAATTCTTGAAAGAGGTGTTGGGCATAAACTATCAGATTGGAAGTTGGAGAACTAATAAGTAAAATGATCGTTAACACAAGGGATTAAAAATAACCTGGCAAGTCATGAGCAGAAGACAGCATGGAATTTTCTTATTTCTTTTTTTTCCCCTGAGAATTTTTCTTGATTTGGTATTTGTCAGACATTGTGATTAATGTTAGAGCTACAGTGTCCCTCTCTTCAAAGAGATCTCAGTGAAGAGGAAGAGTCAGCAATAAATTCATTAAGGCATAAGCCTTAAGAATAAGGATGATGCAAGTACTAGGATTGCAAGGGGAGTGGCAATAACTAATTTATTTTGCATGGAGTGGTACTAGGAAGACCTTACACAGTGGGTGTCTTTTGAGCTCGTCTTTAAGAATGTTTCTGCTATACAGAGAGAAAAGAAAAGCCCCAGCAGCATGAAAGTATAAGGCAAATATAGAAAGTAGCTTAGGATATATATGATAGATAGGGGAATGAGTTTACAAAGATGCATTAGAGCCAGATAATTAGTAGAATATTTTTGCTTAAGGAGTTTGTATTTTATGTTAAAGTGGATTAGAGTCATAAAATATTTTTAATAAATACAATGGTTTGATCATATTTGTGTTTATAAAGATATCTGGCAGAATTGAGAAGGGTGGATTGGAATTGAGAGAAACTAAAGACAGGGAAATTAGTTGAGAGATCATGTTATAGATCAGGTGATTGATGATGAATCTGAAGTGAGGCAGGAAAGAGGAATTAACATGTAAGACATGTACAAGGTAGAATGATTCAACAATTGAGGATAGAGAAGAAGTCATGAGTGACTACCACGTCTAATGTGTGTTATAGGGCTGCATAATGGTTTCATTCAGAAAGAAGGAAAATGCAGGAGGAAAGGCACAGCTTGGAAGAAAAATTGAGTTTCCTCTCTTACAAACTGAGGAGGAATGATCCATTAGTCAGTTGTAACTATAGATATGAAGATTAGGAGAAGGGCGAGGACTAGAGATTTGATTTGCAGGTCATTAATATTTACTTAACATCAGTGAGACAGAGAACTTAATCTACCCCCAACTGGTATGTCTTAGGAAGACTGGACTATTGAATGAGGATTAGGCTATGGTAACTTGTGAGGCACCTTCTGGGCCTTTGAGTAACTATTAAGAGGAAGGAAAAGTGTAAGAATATGGGATAACTAGGAGATGAGGTGCTAATGAAGTAGACATTTGGAATACAAACTGACAGTTTGGTTCTTAAATTTGCCTTATTTCTTAAACAAGAGACATAGTGTAAAAAAGTAATTGGAGGAAAATTAAGCTCATATTATGTATTAATTAGAACATTTTTGGGTTTGTGCTAGAGAAAACAATATTAGTTAGCTCCAGTCAAATAAGAGTTTTTAACAATGCAATGGTACCTCACAGAAGCCCTGGGAAAGAATGCTACTGTTACCAGGAGACAGATTGAGTATTTAGGCTCAGCTCTGCTTTGTCTACCTCTTTTCTCTTTCTGTCTCTTCTCTCTCTTCCATCCCCCTCAGACTTGTTTTATTCTTACTTCTCCTGATACCATAGCTCCTAAGTTGATATGTTATAGGCCCAGACACCCAGTGTTACCACTTCCCTCTTCCCATTCTAAATCTCCAGGGAAATTCTCCGATTGGCCCAACATGGATAAGTGTCTCCATCCAGATCTAATCAACAGTGTGTGTTTGTGTGTGTTTAGAGGGTCAATGGACTTTAGATCAATTAAATAATATATGGGGGTGGTATCCAGGCATCGGTATTTTTTTTTACAAGTGCTCCAGTTTGGGAACGAATGTCTTACACTCTGTCGTTTTTATGAAAATAAAGACTGTGGAGAGGATAATAATGCCCATGAGCTAATATCCAGAATCTGTGGAAGTATTATATGACATAGTAAAAGGGATTAAAGTTACAGATAGAATTAAGGTTGCTAATCAGCTGACCTTAAAATAAAGAGATTGTGTTTGGATTATCTGGATGGGCTCAAGGTAATCACAAGGGTCCTTAAATGTGATAGAGGTAGGCAGAATTGTCAGTGTATTAGAATTTAATGTAATTACTGGCTTTGAAGATGGAAGGTGGCAATGAACCAAGGAAAGTGGCTGGTGTCTAGAATGTGGAATAGTCCAGAAAAAAGATTCTCCCTTAGAGCTTTCATAAAGGAACTCAACTCTGCTGACACCTTGATTTTATGACCCCTTTTAGATTTCTGACCTCTAGAGCTATAATAATTTGTATTGTATTAAGCCATTAAGTTTGTGGTAATTTTTTTTTTTTTTACAGCAGCCACAGGAAAGCAATACAGAAACATTATTAAGACTGGTTAATACTTGAATGTGTGTGTGTGTGTGTGTGTGTGTGTGTGAGAGAGAGAGAGAGAGAGAGAGAGAGAGAGAGAGAGAGAGAGAGAGAGAGAGAGAGAGAAAATGACAATTCTAAGGCTATATTCCTTAAATACAATTGTTCCATGGTGAATGTTTTGTTGTCTGTCCAGCTCTTTTCTCTTGAAAAAGCATCCCCCCCTCTACCCTCTGTTCTCATTATTTAGAAATTTTCTCTTCATTTTTTCTCCAACTACGTGGTTCCACTGGGGGTATCATTCTTACGCCACACATGCACTTTCTCTCCAAGAATGGTTACATTACTCAGTTTCATCCAATTGTGCTCTTTATCTGATATTATAGAAATTGGAACTGAGAGGAGAGGCACATTCTGTGTGGTAACAACTTGGTAAGTGTGAGCCCATAAATTGTCAGAGGCCATGTTCTAAGTCTACAAAACATGACTTTCAGAGGTTCTGAAAGAATTCTGACCCTGTCTGAGAGAGGCAGGGTTGAGAGGCTAACCTGGAATCTGAAGCATTTTGGTTGCTGGTTCCATCTATTCCTAAGGCCAATCATAGATTTAGCCTTTGGCAACTTGGGTTACACAATAACTTTCTCTTTTTGCTTAAGCCACTTCATTTTACTTTGGGTCACTTCAAACAAAATATCCTGACAAACTCAGACATAAAATAAGAAAATAAACCCAGTAATCAAATGAAAGTTAACAAACATATATACACAACTATTTAGGATGCAAAAATTATCTTTATTAACCCAGTTTTTTTTTTTAGCACCTTCTGTATGTGAAACAATTTGAAAACAAATGAATAAGACAAGGTCCTACTTCCTGGCACTTACAGATTCACTCATCATCCTCCAGCGTCTGTGTCTACATTTACCAATATACATTCCCTCTTGCAATTTGTCCTCACTATAATCCCCCTATGCTTCTTTGACAAATGTGAAATAGAAAAGAGTTCAGGAAAGCCTGATTTCCAAAATATACAAATGGAAGAACCGCAGAGGTTAATGGGAAGAAGTTTTGGATATTCAGCTCCCTTAGGACAATTACCAGGCCCTCCCCAAAAATGCTCCTTTAACAGTCAAAATACTTGCAGGGAAGGACTCTTGGTATGGCCCTCCGGCAATTCTTTTATTCTTAATAAGCTAAATGTTTCTCAATTCCATCATAACTAAAGTAAAAAAGAAGAATAAAGGAAAAATAATTTGGAATAAATCACTTTAGGCCCACAGGCCACTTTACTTCAGATTTACCCAGGCGTGTTTCTTTTAATAGCTGATCTGAAGGCATGTGAGATCCCACAGCTGACCAGATTCTAAACAGAAAATCATAGAACTTAAAACTAAGCATGCATGCAGCATGGAATAATAATCAAGTTAGGCTTCTTCAAATGCTAAATGTCAGAAAACCTGAAACCATTAGGGCAAAATCCACACAACAACACAGACTGAATATTCTGTTTCTCAGAGGGGCTTTTAGAAGGCTCAAATTCTAAGGTGGCTACCTAAAAAAGCAGGGTCAAAGATGAGTCTAATTTGACAACCTGTGTTCTTCCCAAGATATTCGGATGTTTTTTGAAGCCTATTTTAAAGGAAAAAAAAACCAGATTGTTGTCACCAAAAGTCCAGGAACAGCAGCTATAGAGCTTGTTCTCAGAGAAAGGGCTAAATTGTAATCTTGGGCAATGACTGGAAAGTCACCAACCACGTTCTGGGCTCGCATACAGAAAAGAAACAGGTTAACTAGGATGTCCTGTGAGTAAAAAATCTCCATGCCTCTCACCTCTGGAGGAATGAGGACTGCGCGCCGTAATAACAAATGCCATGGAGTGGGCGGGGGTGGGTGGGTAAGCAGTGGGGAGATAGGCATGCAAAAGAATGAAGGGCTGGCGAGGATCCAGAGTGGCTCCAAGGAAAGGCATGGTGGCCCTGGGGGCTGGCTAGCTTGGTTTGCCAAACCAGGCTTTCTGGAGGGTGACTGTGGGGGTGCACCGAGAGGCCTCGAGGAGTTCTCCGCTAGGGTTATAAACAGACCTCGAGAGTGGAGAGCTCCAGCAGAGAGAGTCCTGAGCGCTTGGTCTTCCGGACCGAGGCGGTGAAAGCCCCGCCCTTCTGTTTCCCACCCCGCCTGGCCCCGCCCCTCCTTTCTGAGCCTAGTCGCTTCCCACCGCCCTGCCCATTCGCTCTTGGCTTGGGGCTCCAACTGGGCTTGGCGGCATTGAAAGAGCGCAGGCGCAGCTGGCGGCTCGCAGTGCGCGGAGTAGCGGCGCGGGTGCTCGGTGAGTAAGGTGGCTGCGCAGGGCTAGCTGTTGAGGAACAAGGTTTCCGCCGAGCCTCCCGGGAGGACTCGGGGTGTGTACGGGTAACTTGTCGGAGGAGCCTTCAGTCCCGTAAGGAGAAATCCGCCAGGGAGGGCGAAGGGGGCCGCGCTGCCTAACAGTGTCCGACCCCCTGCCGCGTGGGGAGCGGAGTGCGTGGTGGCGTTAGCGGGTGAGGGTATGCGTGAGAGAAAAATTGAAGGAAAGGGCTAGTGAGGCTGGAAGTCCTTACTCAGGCTTGGCAAAACCCGGCGGCTCGCCAATGGCGTTGGAGGGTGTCCCAGCTTCAAGTTCAGTACCCTCCGCCTGGTGCCCCTAAGTGGCGTCCCGGGCCATCCCTTCCCCCGCAGAGTTGCCAGGAACGTTTTTTGTCGCGGGCAAAGGATTTGGGGCATACGGGCTGTCGCCCTAGGCTAGTGCCAAGATGGGCGTGATGTTCGTGTGACTTTCCTTCACCCGGCCCCGGAGAATGTGTCCGTCTTCTGGTCCATTGTGCTCATGGACATTTTAACAAAGGCTATGACTGTTTTCTAGGCAGCGGCGGGTGGCAGCTGTGGCAGGTCGGTGGATGGGGTGTCGTACGAGGTCCTGGTGTGTCCTGGGGGGCGGGGGAGCGGGTTGGGACAGGCGTGAGGGAAAGTGAAAGGATGACAACAACCTTGCCTCAGTTTTTTCCTTCTTCCTGGTCCACTGATTTTGATCAGTGGTAGGAACAAGCTTGAGAGATATGATTGGATATTAATTAGTGTGTGTGTGTATGTGTGTTCAGATCCTGGCTGCAGCTGTTGGTTTTGTAATTGGGCTGTTGATGTATTTAAGTATCCCTTCTGGAGAAATGTGAAAATAATGGTATTTAAGAGAAAATACTTGAAGTAAAGGGTGAACAGGTGGAGTGTCAAAATTTAGAGCTAAATTAATGTCTTGTGATAGTCATAGTATAAAGGAAGCCAGAATTTGAAGGATGTGAAGGTGCTCCAGTTAGGGTAAGTGAAAAGTTGATTAGGATGCTGTTGATTGTTTCAGCCAAGAGTGGATTATTGGAGAGGGTGGCGGTGGCGGCGGCGGCGGCGGTGCTGGTGTGTGTGTGTGTGTGTGTGTGTTTGTGTTTGCTGCTGCCAAGTTCTTGGGTAGACTCACTTTAGAACCCTTAAAAATGCTACTGGGAACAGGACAAGCAGAGACTCATGGACATGGACTATAGATTAGTGGTTACCAGAGGACAGGGGGTGGGGGAGGAAGGGAGAAGTAGACGGGGTAAAGGGGGTCGAATATAGAGGGATAGGGGGAGGGTGAAGTGGGTAAAGGGGTTCAAATGTATGATAGCTGAAGGAAACTGGACTTTGGGTGGTAAACACACAATAGAATATACAGATGTCAAATGATAATGTACACCTGAAAATTATATAATTGTATTAACCAATGTTACCCCAATAAACTTAATTTTTAAAAATATAAAAAAATAATATTGGGAATATAAAATGCTAGGGCAAATACTGTACTATTGAATAAGGTTCCAAGGCTTTTGTTTTCAAACTTACGATCTTTATGAAAAGTAATATGTGTTCTCAAGCATGGATGTTGGTATTTTTACTCATTTGTTTACCTTGATAGGACAAAAATTTAATTTCTTCCTCCTTTACCCCTTTCCTTTGATTGTGAATCATGTTTTATAAACATTTACTTTCAAATCTGAAGTGTATTTAAAGGCACAACCCCCCCCCAACCCAAGCATGAAGTGAACAGGATTTCTTCTTGTGTTATTGTCATTTTGCTCTTTCTTTTCCTGTTATTTTAAATTAAATACCTTGGTCATTACCAAGTTTAGGGAGGAAGTGTTAAGGACTTCTTTACACTTTTCCAGTGCCTAGTCAACTCCTGTTCATCCTTTCAGACTCGGCCTGATTCATTTCTTGGAAAAATTTGCCAACTCCCCTAGAAAGAGTTAATCACTCCCTTTTCTGTTAAACTGATACCACTGGCCTTATTTCTGTCATGCTACTAGAACCTTAGTCTTCTGTGTTACACCAATACCTAAGGCCGTTGGGTATGCACTAAGTGCCTAATAAATGCATTTAAATAGAAGTTAAAAATACTGTTAGAAAGATAATTCATATCATGTAAAGTTCATGGGATAATAGAATAAATTCATAATGCTGAAATTATATTTAATATTTAAGCATTATTTGGAATGTGGATAAGAAATAAGTATGGAAATATGTTCCTGTGTATTATTAGTATGTGCTTTATCCTAAAAGAGGTGCAAAATCTTCGCAGATATTGGCAAAATAGGCATTAGAAAAAGATCAACTTCAGATATTTAAACTAGTGAAAAGTTAACATGAAAAAGAATAATCATTTGTAGAAAGACACAAATAGGTTGCTGTTGGAATTTAGGAGTTTGCAAGTGAATTAAGTTGGGCAGACAGTATCCTCTGAAGGCTAATATAATATAACTAAAGAAACTGTAACCTATTAGACCAATTAGAGAGACTAATCAGTTGTATTACAGTCCTTATAAATCTTAAGGTGGTTTGAGCATTTGGCTAATGAGTCTCTTCATGTTATAGAGCCCTTGATAGGCTTGGCCTGACTATTTTTGCCAGACTGTCTTTGACATCTCTCTTAACTCCACCATGATCACTGGCCTTCCTGTTACCTCTGGCTCATAACAGGAATTATCTTGCTCCTTACCACTCACGCTCATCACTCCCACACCTACCTTTCACCCCCGAATGGATTCATTCATTGGAGAGAATATCATAAGCAAATGATCACTCAGTTTATAAGTGAATAGAATTGATACTTTAGTTTAAAAATTAGTCCAGGTTTCTATGCCAACAAAGCAGAGAACCTATCCTGGCTATTAGTAACTTCTATTTTTTTTATCCCCTTCTCACTTAATTTATTCCCTCTCCACCTGAATGTAAAAGCACTTTTATTTCATGTCACTTTTTAAAAAATGTGTTATATTTTTATTTTTTAATTAAAGTTGACATACAATATTATATTAGTTTTAAGTGTACAACATAGTGATTAGACATTCATATAACTTAAGAAGTGATCACCCTGATAAATCCAGTACCCATCTGACACCATACATAGTTTTTACAATACTACTGACTGTACTCTCCATGATGTGATACACATCCTCATGGCTGTTTTGTAACTACCAATTTGTACATCTTAATCCCCTCCCCTTTCCCCCTCCCCAATCTGGAAACAATCAAAGTACTCTTTGTATCTGTGAGCTCGTTTCTGTTTTGTTTGTTTATACCATTCTCTAGATTCCACATATAAGTGAAATCATATGACATTTGTCTTTCTCTGTCTGACTTACTCCATTCAACACAATACCCTCTAGGTCCATCCATGTCGTTGCAGATGGCAAGATTTCTTTTTTTTTTTTTTAATAGATGAATAATATTCCATTGTATATATGTACCACCTCTCCCTTATCCATTCATCCACTGATGGACACCCAGGTTGCCTCCATTGCAGCATATTGTAAATAATGCTGCAGTGAACATATGGATGTATATTTTTTCGAATTAGTCTTTTGGGTTTCTTCAGATAAATACCCAGAAGTAAGATAACTGGGTCCTTTTTTGTCTCTTGTTATAGCCTTTGTTTTAAAGTCTATGGATTACCACCCCAACTTTTTTATTTTCATTTCCATTTTCATGAAATACCTTTTTCTATCCCTTTATTTTCAGTATGTGAGTCTTTTGATCCGTAGTGAGTCTCTTGTAGGCAGCCTGTGTAAGGGTCTTTTTTTCTTATTCATTTAGTCACCCTATCTTTTGATTAAATCATTCAACCCATTCATATTCAAAGCAATTTTTTTTATTAGTAGTATTTATGCTTATAGCACCTGGTCTTCATAGATGGTCTCCCATCCAAGTACTAACCAGGCCTGACCCTGCTTAGCTTCCGAGATCAGACATCGGGCTTGTTCATGGTGGCATGGCCATAGACCATGGACCGTGGCTCCACTGGGGTGCAAACCCAGGACCTTCTGTGTGTAAAGCAGACTTGCTAACTGCTACACTATGGAACCACGTCCTCAAAGCAATTTTTGATATATATGTAGTTACTGCCATTTTGTCCATATTTTTTATCTTTTTTATTTTCTTCTTCCTCTTAAAGAAGTCCCTCTAACATTATTTTGTAATATTGGTTTGGTAGTGATGAACTCCTTTAGCTTTTTCTTGTCTGGGAAGCTCTTAATCTGTCCTTGGATTCTAAATGATAGCTTTGCTGGGTAGAGTAATCTTGGTTGTAGGTCCTCGCTTTTCAGCACTTTGATTGTAGGTCCTCGCTTTTTCAGTTTGTGCCAATCCCTGCTAGCCTGCAAAATTCTTGTCGAGAAATCGGCTGACAGTCTTATGGGGAGCTCCCTTGTAGGTAATAGAGGCTTTTCTCTTGTTGCTTTTAAGATTCTCTCTGTCTTTAACTTTTGGCACTTTAATTATGATGTGTCTTGATGTGGGTCATCTTGTTTGGGACTCTGCACTTCCTAGGCCTGCATGTGTATTTCCTTCGCCAGGTTAGGAAAGCTTTTCATCATTATTTCTTCAAATAAGTTTTCAATTCCTTGCTCTATCTCTGCTCATTCTGGTACCCCTATAGTGCAAATGTTGGTACACTTGATGTTGTCCCTGAGGCCCCTTAAACTATCCTCATTTTTTTTATTCTTTTTTTCTTATTGTTCTGATTGGGTGTTTTCTGCTACCTTATGTTCCAAATTGCTGATTTGATTCTCTGCTTCATCTAATCTACTGTCGATTTCCTCTAATGCATTCTTTATTTCAGTTATTGCATTCTTCACTTGTAACTGGTTCTTTTTTGTTTTCTATCTTCATTTTTATGTTTTCCATCTCTTTTTTAAAGTTCTCACTGAGTTCATCTACTCTTCTCTTAACGTTCATTGAACATATTTATAAGCAACGTTTTGAACTCTGCATCTGATGGATTGTCTGTCTCCATTTTGTTTAGTTCTTTGTCAGGAGCTTTGTTCTGTTCTTTCTTTTGGGATATGTTTCTTCGTCTCCCCATTTTGGCTGCCTTGTGTCTGTTTCTATGTATTAAGTAGGGCTGCTATATCTCCCAGTCTTAGTAGTGTGACCTTATGTAGTAGGCGTCTTATGGGGACCAGTGGTGCAGTCTCCCTGGTCAGCTAAGCTGGGTTCTCCAGGTGTGTCCCTTGTGTGGATTGTGTGTGCCCTCCTGTTGTATTCGAGTCTTCTTTGCTGTTTTCGTTTTATTGGGAGGTATTGACTCTCAGGCTGATTGGTTGTGAGGACTGATCGTGAATACAGTGGGAGAACTGTTGTTCAGGGACTCACCTTTGGAGCAGGATTTGCTTTAGCAGGGCTCTGGTGCCTGCCCTGTCTGCCCTTTGGGTATATCTTTTGTGGACGTTGATGCGTGGTGCTCTGGTGTGGTCTGAAGCTGGCCACTACTAGGTGTGTTAGTTCTGGGACCTCTTGGGAGGGTCTCTGTTGCAGGCCAAAGTCAACTGTTGCCTTCCCAGAGCCACTTGGTGTGAGTGACAAAGTGATCTTCAGATGGTTGCCACTTGTGCTGGGCTTGGAGGTGCCTGGGAGAGGCCAGCTGCCACTAGCGCTGGGCTTAGGGATGCTTAGTAAGAGTTATGGGGCACACCAAAGCCAGATGCTGCATGTTTGGGTTTTGTGAACCTTTGAGAGATTTTAGGAAAGTCTGCAGCATGAGCCAAGACCGGCCGTTTGTATGGAAAATACACTGGAAGTGTCTTGCATGGGCCCACATGTTGGATGGGATCTCAGGGAATCACCAGTGAGGACAACCTTTGTTACCCAGGTTAATGGAGGCTCAGATATGGCAACTGCCTGAGTCTGCATGCTGGATTGGGAGAGGACTCGACGAAGGAACAATGGCTTCCGCCAGCACTTCTGCCTGGGACAAAGCTGTTCCTCCAGCTCTCTCCCTGAAGCCAGATGATTCAGTTTCTCTCCGTGTTTTCCTAGCACCTTTCACACTGCTGTCCCAGAGTTGTAGCTCAGAGTGAGTGAGTCCTGCACAGGCCCTTTAAGAGGAACTCCTGGGACTCCAGCAGCCCTCCATCTCACTCAGCCACAGTTTCCAGTGGTTTTCACAGCCAGAAGTTGTGGAGATTTCTCAGTACTAGGGCTCCAGGCTGGGTATCCCAGTGTAAGTTTGGGACACCTCACTCCTCCAGGGTGACCTCCACAGCTAGATATCCCTCCTGATTTTCAACCACCACAAATGGGTGTGGGGGGCAGCCATTTTCATGTCTCCATCCCTCCTATCAGTCTTGATGTGGCTTCTTCTGTGTATCCTTAGTTACAGGACTTCTGCTCAGCTAGCTAGACTTCAGGCAATTCTCATTGATGGTAGTTCTGTAGCTTAGTTGTAATTTGCATATGGTCATGAGAGGAGGCCAGCACAGTATTTACCTACTTCACCATCTTGACAGGAACTCTCTCTCTTCATGTCACCTTTTAAAAACGTTCTATATTCTCTGTGGTTTTTAGACTCACTGGAAAAATAATCCAAACCACTGTGATTATAACTTCCTTCTTAAAACTTTCCTCACCTAGACTTCCGTATTTCTGGATGTTCGTCTACTTCTTTGACCAACCTCAGTCATTTCCACTGAGTTGTCTTAGGGTTCTGTCCAAGATTTTCTTTCCCACTCTGTCTATGCAGGAAACAATAATATATTGGTTAAGGGCATGGAATTTTTTCTCTTGGTGTCAGTTTCTTTATCTGTAAAATGAGAATTATAATACCTGATAAATGAGATCAGTTATATTAACAGCTTGTCATAATATCTAGTACATATTGCCCTAAAATAGTAACTATTTTTATTTGTAATTGCTGTTTCTTATGAGAAATAATTTCAGCAGCAATTAACTTCAAAATGTGTGGATGTATTGACATCTACCCTGTTTGAGTTCCTGTCCTGTATTTATAGATTCTTCTAATACATCTTCAACAAGTGTCTTAGTATAGTGGTTTCCAAACATCAACATGCACAATGATCATGAGAATTCACAGATCTCTGGGCCCTACCCCCAGGGATTCTGATGTCTGGGTTAGAGCCTGAGAATTTTCATTTCTAACGAGTTTCCAAATGATAGTGATGCTGCTGGCCCTTGGGTCACACTGAGTGGCACTGATCTAGATGGCATTGTGTTGCTGCAGATTCGCGGTTCCAAAATAAGGGGTATGAGAATCAGCAGTTGGAAGAAAATGTGAGGAGCCATAGGGAACTGTGACATAGCTATTTATTCTAGCAAAGACATGGCACTGCCTCACATGGTGGCAGCGCCTTTTTATATACAGGTTAAACAATAGTGGCACACTGCCAGGTAATGGAAGCCCGCCCATGTGTATGGGGCACATGGTTACATAAAGGAAGAAGTGCTGAGTTACTTCCGCTGGGAAGTTAGCTACGGATGTCAGGAGGGAGCCTGACTACGGCTATCTTTCTTTCTCTGCACAGACATTCAGACAGGTTGGCAGGGAGGGAGGGAGAGGAGACCAAAAGACCAAAAAGTTATTGAAGTTAAGAGTGTGCTTGAAGCTGGTTGTATCAGATATCATGTAAAGTTTGGAAAGGATAGATAACACAGTTGAATTTGGTGACCAAGAGCCTTTTTGTTTGTTTTTGGTGTGTGTCACATAGAGGGTTGATTTAATTGTATGCCTCAGCTGGTGGAATATTATCATTATGACCAAAAAAACATGTGACAGGTATTTGAGGTAATGGTTATTATCTGGGGTGTTCATTAGACGCTTAGGGAGCTGTTTTCACCAACACACTTATATTTAGTGTCCCTCTTGCCAATATAAACCCATCAAACCAAAATTTCAGTATGAAAATGGCATGAACAAATTCCAGGAGATTTTCATGGGTACCCTGGTTAAGAACCACTTCTTAGAGCAATGGTGGTCAGGATTTGGAAGCAGAAAAAAGAAACTAATTTGTGTCTTCTCTCCTTTTTTCTTAGCCTGGCTAGAGGTTTATCGATTTTACAGATCTTTTCAAAGAATCAGGTTTTGATTTTATTAATTTTTCTCTATTAATTTTAATTTCATTGTTTTTAATTTCATTGTTATCTGTTCTAATTTTTATTTCTTTTGATTATTTTGAATTAAATTTGCTCTTCTAGTTTTCTAAGGTGAAAGTTCAGGTTGTTGATCTTTAGATCTTCTTTTCTAATATATGCATTCAATGCTATAAATTTCCATCTAAGCACTGTTTTCACTTCATCCCTTAGTATTTGATAAGTAGTATTTTCATTTAGTTCAAAATATTTAGAAATTTCTTTTCAAAGTTCTTTGTTATTTAGGAGTTTAGTCCCCTTGTGTTTTGGGATTCTCCAGTTATCTTACTGATAATGATTTCTAGTTTAATTCTGTTGTGGTCTGAGAGTAGACATTATATGATTTCTGTCCTTTTTATTTTATTAAGGTGTATTTGATGTTCCAGAATGTGGTCTATCTTTGTGTGTATTCCATTGTTGGATGAAATAATCTATAGATATCAATTATATCCAGTTGACTGATGGTGCTGTTGAGTTCTATGTATTTACTGAATATATGCCTGCTGGATCTGTCCATTTCTGTCCATTTCAAGAGCGGTGTTAAAGTCTGTAATTAGGGGATTCATCTATTTCTTCTTTCAGTTCGATCAGTCTTTGCCTTGTATATTTTGATACTTTGCTCTTATATGCATACATATTAAGGATTGTTATGTCTTCTTGGAAAGTTGACTCCTTTATCATTAGGTGTTGACCATCTTTATCCCTGGTAACTTTCCTTGACCTGAAGTCTGCTCTGTCTGAAATTAATATAGCTATTCCTGCTTTCTCTTGATTAATTGTTAGCATAGTATGTCTTTCTCCATCCTTTTACTTTTAATCCATATGTGTCTATATTTAAAATCATTTTCTTGTAGATAACATATAATTGGGTTTTGTTTTTCATCCACTCTGACAATATCTGTCTTTGATATATTTAGACCATTAAAAGGGATTATTGATATAGTTGGATTAATATCTATCATATTTGTTTACTATTTTCTATTTGTCATCCTTGTTCTTTGTTCCTGTTTTTGTCTTCCACATTTTTTTCTGCCTTTTGTGGTTTTAACTGAACATTTTATATGATTCCATTTCTCATTTCTTAGCATATCAATTATGCTTTTTAAAACTTTTTTAATGATTGCCCTAGTGTTCACAAAATATATACTTCTGACTAATCAAATTCCATTTTGAAATAATGCCGTCCCACTTGGTGGGTAATGCAGGTATCTTATAATAATACAATATTTCAAATTCCTCCTTCCCATTCCTTATATCATTATTATCACTCATTTCACTTATACATACACATATATACATATGTGTGTATATATGTATATATGTACATATGTACATATGTACATATAGGTATATATATACACACATATACATACACACACACACACATATATGTGTGTGTGTGTGTGTGTGTGTGTGTGTGTGTATATATATATATATATAAAACGTTCATCATTGGAAACATTGTTGCTGATACTTTGAACAAACTGTTATCTTTTGGTTCAACTAAGAATAAGGAAAATCAGTTTTTAAATTTTGCCTTTAGTTTCATTTTTCAGTGCACTTCCTTTAATGTAGATCCAAATCTCTGACCTATATTATTTTCCTTCTCTTTGAAGAACTACTTTACCATATCTTGCTGGCAGATCCCATCATTGGAAACATTGTTGCTGATACTTTGAACAAACTGTTATCTTTTGGTTCAACTAAGAATAAGGAAAATCAGTTTTTAAATTTTGCCTTTAGTTTCATTTTTCAGTGCACTTCCTTTAATGTAGATCCAAATCTCTGACCTATATTATTTTCCTTCTCTTTGAAGAACTACTTTACCATATCTTGCTGGCAGATCCACTGGAAAAAGTTTCCTCATTTTTTGTTTGAGTATTTCTC
>NW_006441063.1:4049028-4058031 GCF_000325575.1 Pteropus alecto | reverse complement strand
AAGTGGTTTCTGAGAGGAAGTCGGATGTAATTCTTATCTTTACCTCTTTATAGATAAGGTGTGTTTTTCCTTCTGGCTTCTTTCAAAATATTTTGTCTTTGATTTTCTGCAGATTAACTATGATAGGCCTACATGTGTGTGTGTGTGTTTTTTTTTTTCCCCCTTAGCATTTATCCTGCTTGCCCTTCTCTGAGCTTCCTGGATCCATGGTTTGGTTTCTGACATACATTGGGGAAATTCTCAGTCATCATTGCTTCAAATATCGCTTCTCCTCCTTTTCTATTTCTTCTTTCTGGTATTCTCATTACCCATATGTTACAGCTTTTGTAGTTGTCCCACAGTTCATCAATAGTCTATTTTCTTTCTTCAGTTTTCAAAGTTTCTAGTGTCATATCTTCAGGCACAGAGATTCTTTCTTCAGCCATGTCCAGTCTGCTAATAATCCTATCAAAGGCATTCTTTATTTCTGTTACAGCCTTTTTTATTTGTAGCAGTTCTTTTTGATTCTTTCTTAGAATGGCTAGAGGAGGCTGGAGTTATATTTTACTTCTCCCAGGTAAGTTAGGCTATGATAAAACCCTAACATTTTAGGCTCTTATGAAATAAGTTCTCCTCAGAGCAGTCCTTGCTAAGGTGAATGGAATGACCTGGCATATTTCACAATGGTTCATCCCCTCTTTTCCTCATCAGAAACACAAGGGGATTTTTCTTCAATATTTAATGCAGGAACCAGGTCCAGCTCCTGAAGGTAAATCTCACAAAAGCGTGGACCCCCATGACTGGGTCCACCTTAAGAGTTTAACTCTCTGACTTGTCTATATTGTGCCTCAGCAATTAATCAATTACAATTCAAGTTTTCCTGCGTTGGCACTGATTCTCTCTGAGGTTTCTGATCATAGTCTTCTGCTTGGTTAAGTTGTGATTCTCTGTATCTCCCTGTCTGTCTCCAGTTTTGGGGGCAGGGTTTGCCCCGTGACTTCACTTCTTTGACAGATTGAAAAAGAGTTGTTTTTTTAGTTTGATCAGCTTTTTGTTTGTTGTTAGGAGAGACTTGCAACTTCTAAGCTCCTTATATGCTGGATTGGAAATCTTAAGCCCCTCTTGCTTTTCTTGAGATTTTACCACCTAATTGTAAGTAAATATTAGTTATTTTTTCCCTGTTTTGGACTTTATATAAATGAGATCATCCATATATACATGGTTCTTTTGCTCATTATTATATTCATTGGATAAATCCATTACTTCGATCCTTCTCAGATATTGACGTGCACATGCATCCCCTGGGGATCTTGTTAAAATGCAGATTCTGATTTGGGAGGTCTGGGGTGGAACCTGAGATTCTGCCTTTCTAACAAGCTCCCATGTGATGCTGTAATTGCTCTTCCATAGACAATATTTGTAGTAATAATGAGGCATTAGTTAATTCTGTTTTCAACTGCTTAATATGCCTTCAATACTTCAGGTAATTTACTGTATAGGTTTTCTCCTGGAAGAGGAAAATATGGAAAACTGTCCTTTAATTTCTGTCAAATATCATTTTTTCCAAAATTGGGAGCTAAGGACAAAACAAGTTATGTCATATTTAAAATGAATATTATCATTAATATAGTAAAGTTAATGATAACATTTGAATAAAATATTAGCAATATAGTCCTGTAAAATTTCTCACATTGCATCTTTAGTTGTAGGTAAGGTTGTGTCAACTATTCTGTACAGGTATTCTGTACAGGTAATTTTTAAGTAAAGCAAAATTTAAAAGGACACATTGGTACACGTGTGTGTTCACTTGGATATGTATGAGAGTAACAGGCAAGATATAAAGCTTTCTTTTAGGGCCTTTGACAGAAAGTGTTTTGTTTAGTTTTTTTTTTTTTCCTGTTCGCAGGACTTATAAGATGACCTCTTGGTATTGCAGCAGTTTTTCTACAATGACAAAGTGATTTGGTTATCCCAAAAACCCTGGAGACCATAGAAATAATATTGTCAATGCAAGTTGACTTTTAGAGTCTGTTAAGGAAATGGCTTTATACTATATATATCAAGCTTTAATTCAGCATTTATTGAACACATTTGCTGTGTAAGGGTGTGTGTACTAGCTTAATTTACCCTTAGTAAGTAGAAACAAATACTTCTCAAGAATATTATTGAGCACAATGAAGTGAGAGTAAAGTGTCACAAGGCAGGGATAATCAGAGCTCTTAAAAATGGTCAGTGGTTGCTTTGCTTTCTCCATTATTAGGTGGTAATAACTGATATACTTATTTTCAAACTCATTCACATACTGATGATGAATTTTTGATAGCACTCATTATCTTTTTGAAAGACTTGGCAGGTAAATGGGCCAGAATTTAAATAAAGATTTGAACTCCTAAGGTAAAATTTTCAGTGCCTCAGAATTTAGAACCAAGGATTTCTTTAGGAGAATCTGCTGTATTTTACATTCCTGACTTGGACTAAGTTCCTTGTGTTCTATTTTTCCCCTTCTTTTAAAACTGTCTTTAGAAGATATGTATTATTTTCTGGAGTCCTAGGTAACAAAATTCCTTTTTGAGGACAAAGCCTTGTTATTCAAAGCACTGTATGTTCTGTGTTTTTGCTCCAATCTGTCTCAAGTGTGTCTGTTCTTTGTGGTTTGATTTCTAGTGTTGTGCATTCCGATTTTGTAAAAAAAAAAAAAAAAATCCGTATGACTAACTTGCCACAGTAATCCTCTCTGACATGTTCGCTTCAGGGAGAAAGCTGGCAAAGTTAGAAACATATGACTAGTTTTAAAAAATTTGCTGTCACTGCAAAAAAAAAGTCAATGGAATATATTTTTAGTTTTTTTTTTCCTCTGTTAATATTACTCATGGGACCAGAATAATGGTTTTGGCAAGGATACATTTACTTTGTAATTTTATCATATTTCAGTATCTCACTCATATTTTCCCTAGTATTTATCAAGAAAATATTATTACATACAGAAGTAAAAAAAATTTTCTTTAGGCTCATAAGCAGTCACTCTGAAAATACAAATGTTTTTTTGCATTAATGTGAACTATATTGCAAAAATCAGTGTGTTCTTTGAATTTTAAAGTTTCTTTAACATGCAAATGTATACATTAATATTTATTATTAGCACTTACTTTATATTTCTTTCTCTAAACTATGAATGTTCACTCAGTTTATAGGCTTGACCTTCACAAAATTTTGAATAGTCCATTCTCACTGTTCAGGGTTTATTACTTCTTTCTTAACACTATAATCATGTCGTTTTTACTGGTCTCCCCAGTCATTTATTACCAATCTTAAACCCAAATCTGCCCATCCATAGATACTAAAAGCCTCCAATTTGCAGACATCACCTTTCACAGTGCTTTTAGAAAGCCCCAGCCACTCCTATAGACCCAACTATTCACTTTCTCAAAGGTCGTATATACCTAACTTTCTGAGTTGGCTTCTACTTTTTCTGTTTGAGTTCCTCATTTGCATTTCAATTCTTAACCATTTAATTGGGGCTAGTTTTCTGCCAGATTCTCAGCCTCATTAGCTAGGAGTCAGAGCATCTATATTGTCTTTATCTACTTGGTCTCTGCCTGGTTCCCAGCACCAGGAATCAGGATGCTGAATATTAGTAGACTTCTCACTATAGTAGGTGGACTTTAGCTTACTTCAACAGGGCCAGTAAGAGGAAGATACCAGGGCCCTCCAAAGACCAGGAAAGGTACTGGGGCCACTCCTGTGTCGAATGGGTTGTTTTCCCCACTCTGAAACCCAAACTCACTCTTGGCAGATTTGTCCTTCACAGGAGTTTAGTGAGTTTATTATTTAGAAAATTGCCCAAATTATTTTTTCTTCTCATCTAACAAGCAACTACAACAACATGGATTATCTTCCTTAGTAACAACAAAAGCAATGACAATAACCCTTCTATGTTGTACTGGGTATTTTTCTTTCATTATTTTTATTACCTTGTGTGGTATATAACATTTATCCCCACTTTATAGGGAGGACACCGAAGTTCAGAGAGGTTAAGTGCCTCAGGTCACTTTGGGATATATGGTGGAGCAGGAGTTCTGATGTATGTCTCTCTGATACTAAATAGAGCTTTTTTCCAAGAGGCCCCATTGTATGAAGCATGCTCTTGGGCCGCCTCTTCCCATTCTCAGTTTTTCACAGTAAACACACAGTGAAACTCAGTGTATAGGAAGAGAAATATGTATTGAACACTTACTATGTGTGTATTTCAAGCATCAGTCATGGTCTAGTAAGCATTAAGTACTTAATGAACGTTGAAAGAATGAATGAATGAGAGGATACCATGTAAATTAATTAGAAAGGGTAATCTCCCTGTGCTTAACATAGTGGCAGGTGTATGGTAGGTAGTCAAGAAATATTTGTTGAATTGATGAGATTATCCATTCAAGTATTGTTGAGTTAATTAGAGCAGTGGTCTCCAACATTTTCAGCAGCAGGGACAGGTGCTCCTATGAGAATCCAATGCCTGATGATCTGAGGTGGAGCTGAGGTGGTGGTGCTAGCACTGGGGAGTGGCTGCAAATACAGATGAAGCTTTACTTGCCTCCTGCTGTGCAGTCTGGTTCCTAACAGACCATGGACTAGTACCAGTATGCGGCCCAAGGGTTGGGGACCCCTGAATTAGAGTATCTACTGTACTCTTCTATTAAAACGTGATGGTAAATATAAGTATTTGAGTCATAGATCTAGTCTTCTGATGAAGAAAAACTGAAGTTTAATTGATGCTTTTTTTTTTGATTCCCCAAAGAGTACTTGGTATTATATGCTGAACTCTACTTCCAGAAGAAGGCTTCCTTTACCTGCTTCATCTTACTGAACTTCGTACTCATTCACACCCTAAAACTTCTTCCTTGACTTCTGCCCTTCCCTAGATAATGCCATCCATTCCCATGACTTCAGCTTCATTCCCACTGACAATTCTCATAGCTCTATTTAGACATATTTTTGCCTTGAAGATCCAGGATCATATAAATGACTGTCTGCCTTAATCTAAAATGTCTTAAACAGAATTCTCTCCCTGCCCACTATATATACATATCTACTGCTGCTTCTTTGTGTCCCACATCGTTAAAGGAGAAGGAAGCTCTGTATTCAGAATGAAGACCTTTGGGTTAAAAGCAGCCTAAGTATTAGCACTAATGTGACCACATAGGGTTCTCTTAGCCACTCCATTGGAGAAATCATAGTCCTCATCCTAGAGGTAAGGCCCCTAAATTAAGGGACTCACAGTAGTCTGCATCACTCCCTCCAAAGAAGTTTTTATCTTTCTGTGCTTTTCAGTGCCAGTTGACTTTCTACTCCTGCAAGCAGAAGAGGGAGGCTTCTTTCTCATTACCTCCTTTTTTCAAGTATAACATGAGAGAATGTACTCTGATTATCATTTATAACAAATCTCATTCCAAATTTTATCTAAAATACAAGTCTTGGGATTAAAATCTCCTTGGTTTTATATAACATTTAATTGGCTATAATAATCGTATGGCTTAGTAAATTACATTGAGAGTTTATACTGCATTATTGGTTTAGGTTATCCCAGTGTCTATCTTTAACCCCTAATTAGTGAAGACAATGATATTATCTTGAATTTTCATTGTGATTTTACATCTGTAGAATTCTCTCAAGGTTGTATGGACTTTCCCCCCATTGTCTGTTTGTTTCCTAGCTAGATAATAGACCATAAGTTGTTTTGGGAGTTATTTTTCCTGTTACTTCCAGTCCTCACAGAGGACCTGCTCAGTGATACTGTACAGTTAATTTCCTACCTACTTCTCTGGGCCTATCCATAGTTTCCCCTTTCTGTGCTATAGTTACTAGACTTCAACTGATAGTGTTAATTTTTTCCTGTTATAGTACTATAGTGTCATGTGGTTGTTCTTCTCATTTATCCTTCATCACACAGCAGGTAGAACCTATTTATCTAAAACAGTATATGAATTATCTTCAGACAGCTTTAATTAAGCCAAATGTTGTCTCTGTATAATACTGGCAAAGAAATCTTAAGCGTTCCTTGCCTGCATTTAGTCATATTAAAGGGAAATTTATAACTAGTATTTCATTCTTTTTATTCCAAAAATATTTACTATAACTCCTTATGTAGTATTAATGGAAGCTGTGGATTCTATTAAGATGACTAAAAGATAATGCACTTCTAACTTCCATTTTGGTATGGGTAAATCTTACTTACAAAAGATCATTCATTGTCTACCCAGGACTAAGGCAGGCTCTCAGAGAGCTTTGATATGGGTTTGTTTACAGCCCAAGGTTCTAGTACAGTCTTGGGTACATGTTTCTGATTATACTGCACTGGTTGTTTTAAAACCATAGCCTTTGACCTGACCTTATTCTATTTGACCAGAAGCAGCAGCATTAATTCCAGGGAGTATTACCAGACTCAGAGTATTCTGTAGGACCAAAGGTGAGTGGTTAACAGCAGTTGTATAGCTGGTACAGTGCTTCCTTCATTGTATACTATACATACTTCCCACAAATAGGACCCCTGCTTCAAGGGTGCCTGTATTTGGAGTGGTTAATTCCATAGCCTGTATGGGAAGATGATAGAAGATATTCTGTTAAGAACTTGACACTCAGCCTACTCCACTATCACTTTCTTTTACCTAATTCAGGGCCCAGCTAAAATACTCTGTGTCACTTCTTAGTAAGTACTTCAGAACCTTGACATTTAATATCATTCTAGTACTTCTGGTTTACAGAGAATCAAATAAGTTCAGCATATTGTAGAGAAGCTTCTTTGTGCAGCACTGTGGCAACTCTGCACGTCTTCATTCAGGCCACTGGGCCAATGCGTGACCACAGTTTGATTCAAGTTTTGGCAAAACGCCCTGTGATTCCTCCTGGAGCAAGAGGAGATAAGTCGCCTGGTGAGGAGCTGCCATGAGGCAGTTTCTCATAACGTACCTTGTGGGAAACTGCCATAAGGCCATTTCTCACCCATCTTCTAGTTTCAGTTGAGTGCAGGACTTTCCACCTTGTACATTGTGGGGTACAACTTCAGGTATCTGTGTTAAGTCTATGAAACTGCTTGGGTTTAGTTTAGAGTTGGCTCCTCGATAGCAGCATGCCATATCCCTTGGATCATGTTATCCAGCCCCTCCTATTTGATGTCATTATGTGAGACTAGAGATGCAGTGCACTGACATCATGCTGATTTTGCTTTTGCTGTCTATATAAGTAATAAATTGTCTGAATCCATTTGAACCAATTGTTTCCTTAGCAGCCAAAACTATGAAAGTGTGGTAAGCCAAATGAACAGCTGCAGTTGTCATATTTTGTGGCCCTGTTTGCCCACTGTGTTGCTACTTTGGGAATATTTGGCTGTGTGACACATTAGAGCTTTTACTGGCCACTCAGCTGCTGTATGTACCACAGGATACTCTTTGAACTTTGTACTTGTCTCTGGACAGAATGGGACCCCCAATTTTCAGGTAGACAGAAACCAGGACTTTCTATTGGAATTATCCTTTGCTCACATTGGCAGGCCAAGGAAAATACCAAAACTTGCTCATTAGAAAGTCTTATTTATCCAACCAGGAGGACCACACAAATTCTGAAGCTCCCCATCCCACCCCCCACAAACCCCTAATTGTGATAGAAAGCAAAGCATAATCACAATGTTTGAGCCTACTCAGAATGGTGCCCTTTAAATGGTGCATTCCTATTTAGGAGGATGTTGTCTCTTGCTCATAGATCCTGTGGTCTCTTCAGTCGATGGCATTTTGGTTTCCAAAAAAAAAAAAAGTTTTACCATACAAGCATCTATAAAACTTCCCTATTCTGGTATTAGATCTGGGCAAAATAGAAGACAACATACAGGGTAATTTATACTCACATATTTTTGAAAAGTTTTCTACATTACTTGTTGATTTTGTATTATGATCTTTTTAAATACAGACATTTAAGGGTATAAATTTCTCTCTAAGCACTACTTTAACTGCATTTCATGGATTTTAATGTATTTTTCATTACCATGTATTTCAACATATCGTATAATTTCTCTTGTAATTTACTTTTTGATCCAATGATTATTTAGAGTTTTGTTTACTTTTCGAATATGTATGGTTTTCCTGGTTTCCCTCAGGAAAATATTAACACAGCAAGTCTGGTTGCTAACGCCTGCATGTCTCTAAGGGAAATTGGAAACATGATTGACTCTTGGACAAACTCTGGGATTGTGGCACTCTGAATGTTTTTATGTTAATGGTTGATTTTGTTTTGTACGCCAGGAGCAGTAGACCATGCTGTATCTGTTTGTCAGAATTGCTTTGTACAAACATCCAGATTGATGAAGTGTACTTGGTTTCATTATTGAGGTGCTAAGTTTCAGTTACTGTAGCTGGTTACATACCAAGATATGCCTACATAACCAGCCTTCCATATAAGTCATGAACACAAATTCAGATACTCTTTCTACTCTTCCCTGGACAGATATTTTGTACATGTCCCTATATTTTGCTACTAGAAAGAAAGCATATATAAGAAGCTTGTTTCTGACCTGTCTGAATTCTACCCAATGCATGTCTTTTTCCTGCTCCTTTTACCCTGTCCCCTTTGCTGTGATAAATAAATCTTAGCCTACATATAACCTGTTGAGTCCTGGTGAATCATAAACTTGAGGGTAGTCCTCTGTGCCCTAAAACTGTATTCTAATTTAATTTTACTGTGGTCAGAGAACATACTTTGTATGATTTCATTTTTCTTAAAATATTACTGAGACTTGTATTATAACCTACAATATGATCTTTCCTGCTAAGTGTACCATGTAAACTTGAAAAGAATGTGTATTCTGCCATTGTTGGGTATATTCTATAAATGGCATTTAGGTAAAGTGGATAATAATGTTCAGATCTTCTGTCTTTGCTGATTTTTCTTCCCTAGTTCAGTCCATTGCTGAGACTGAAGCATTAAAATCTCTAATCATGATTGGAGAATTATCTATTTCTCTTTTCAATTCTGTAAGTTCTTGTTTCA
>NW_006441063.1:4043614-4048937 GCF_000325575.1 Pteropus alecto | reverse complement strand
ACACACACACACACACACACACATATATATGTATATATGTGTGTGTATGTATGTGTGTATATATATTTATATATATATATACATATACCTTTATTAATTTTATTAGTTTCAAGTATATAGTACATTGGTTAGGCATTTATATAGTTTATATGATTTCTGATGAGAAGTTAACCATTAGACCATTGTTCTCTTGATTGTGATGTAATTTTTCTCCTGTTGGTTGCCAGGTTTGCTCTTTATCTTTGGCTTACAATAATTTATTATGTACTTTGGCTGGGCTTCCCTATGTTTTTTCTGCTTTATATGTATTTAGTATTTTGTATCTGTGAATTTCTGTCTTTCATGAATTTTGGGAAATTTTCATCTATTATTTCTTCAAATATTTTCTCACCTCTTCATCTGGTATTCTAATTATATTTATTTATGACTGTTTAATACCACCTAATAGGTTCCTGTGCTTCTGTTAATTTTGTTTCAGTTTTTCTCTCTATGCCTCACCTGCTACAATTTCTGTCTTTAAGGTAGTATAGTGATTTTTTTTCTAGAATTTTCATTTTATTAACTCTGTTTCTCTTATTCTTCTGAGAATGTGTTACATGTTCTTGATTTTTTATTGTATCTGTTTCTCTGCTGAGGTTTTCATGAATTGATCATTCTAACATCTCTGCCATACTGAGTCTGGTTCTGATGCTTTCTATGTCTTGTTACTGGTTTTTTTGTTGTTGTTGTATCATGCTTTGATATTTTTGGGGAAAGTTGGACATGATATATCAGGTAAAAGTAATTGAGGCAAGTAGGCTTTAAGTGTGAGGTTTGATGTTTATCTGGCTAAAGGTTAGACTGTTTATTGTTTGCTGAAGCTGTAGATGTCAGGATAAAATTTCCTCTGGTATCTTTGTTGTTGACTTCCTTTGTCTTTGGGTTCTCCTAGGGTTTTTTTTTTCTTAAATTCAATTGTATTCCCCTGTTACTGTGGGGGAGTCCTATTGATGTGGTGGTAAGCTGTGGGAGAGAGGAAGGGTTCTATAATTTTATAGCTGGGTCTCAGTGAGCCTGTGCCCCTGGGCTGTAACCTTCATAAGTGTTTCTCAGTTTGTCTTGTCCCCCGCCACCTCAGGTGAGACAGGAAGGCTAAATGGGGGGCTGAAATTGGGTATTTACCCCACATAGAAGGCTAGAGCCAACTGAATAGGTATTTTGAGCCAATTTGGGTATTTCACTTCCGAAAGTTGATTAAGCTCTGGTAAATAGTTTCTCTTGAGGGCAGGCCTTGTGAAGAAGAAGGGAATGTTCTGGGCATATTAAAAAATGGCTACTTTTCCCATCTTCTTGCTGAAAGTCTGAGAGAATTTTTCTTTGATCTTCATTGTAAGAACCCGGTAGGGCTCCTGGGGGTAAAACTCACATGTATATGAAGGCCTCCCTAAGATGGGGCTTCTTTGGAGCTTTTAACTCTCAAACTTGTCCACACTGAGCCTCTAGAAATCAACTGCAGTTTAGGTTTTCCTATCATGGTACTGGTTCTGGAGTTTTCTGTTCCTGGACTTCTGCTTTGGTCATTTGGATTTTCTGTAGCCTCCTGTCATCGCCACAAGTTTTGGGGCAGTGGTTTACCCTGTGAGCTCAATTCTCTGCTGGATCCAGGAAGAGTTGTTGATTTTCAATTTGTTCACCATTTTTTCTTGTTGTTCGAATGAGAGTGATGACTTCCAAGGTTCTTGTTTGTCAAACCAGAAACCAGAAGTCAGGTTTTTATTAATTGAAAACATGCCGCCTTATCTTTCATTGAGGATAGTCACTTAAACATTCTTGTCAGTTACTTTCAATATCTGTTTCATCTTGGAGTTGGACTAGAATGACTTTCTTTTCTTCTGATAATGTGTTATATGTTCTTGATTCTTTGTATGCTGGGTACTTTTGGAGTATATCTTGGATATTATAAATGTTAAAATGAAGAGATTCTGAACTATGTTATTTTTATCCAATAAGTATTATTTCCTTTGTTTTAGCAGCTAGTTTTCTTGGCTGGACTTGAACAGCTAAGTCTTTCTTGTGCAGTAGCTCTTGTCTTTGTTCAGATCTGTTGTTTTTGGATGGGCTGCTAAGAGGCTAGTCTGTGCAAGCATTGTTCAGAGTTTAGTCAGAGATGTGGGTAATTAGGGCTTAGGCATCTGCTCTTCAGCTTTTTCTCTTCAATGCTCATGATTTCTTGAATTCTTTATATCTGGCTTTCCAGGCTTGAATGACTGGGTTTTTGACATGTGCTCACTTATGCTGTGAGCATTTGGATTGCACCTAGTCTCAGACTAAAAGGCACACCATCTCACCACCTGCAAGTGAGTACACACTCTCTGCCAATGTCTGTCTTCTCTTCACTCACTAGCACCTTCTGGGTGACAGCTATAATCTCAAATCAGAATTCATTCTTTTCCATTTATTCTACACTAGCGTGGTTCAGGGTTCAAATAGAGATGTGGGTAGACAGTTTGAGCATTCCCTTTCTTGCTCTCTTCCTTCTGGAACTGCCCTACTTCCTTTGGCATTTTACCAATTTGACTTTTCTGGTTCCTTAGGCCAGAATAATGATTTTCCTCCCTGTGTACCCACTCCTGCACTAGCTGCTATTCCCCATAAATGCTGCAGGCCCAGGATAAAAGCCATGGTGATGAAAACTTATCTGTATAGCTCCCTGTTTCTCTTCCTTCTAGCAATTTTGAATTCCCTGTGAGAGTCTGTATGCTTTTGTTCACTGTCCAGTACCTTAAGTTTCTTTCTGTTTCTATTATATCTAGGTTTGTAGTTTTCTGTGTTGATACGTGCAGAGGAGGGAGAGAGTCCTATAGGTTCTGAGTTTTATCATACCCAGAAATAGAAAGTTTTGAGCAATATTTGCATGAGAACAACAACAAAAAATTTACTTTACTGAATAGCCTCTTAGAGACCAAGGCCATGTATTCTTTTAATGAACGTTGGTAAGGTAGAATCTTGTGATGTTCTAGCGTCTTGTTTTCCATACAAAAGGGAATAGGGAAGGGAGACATTTTAGTGATAAGAAGAATCCCTTGGGGGCTACGAGCAGCCTATATGATCCCACTTTGTTAAGTTGTGTTGAAAATAGAATAACTTTTCACAAATCCTGAAGATTTTAAAAACATATTTACAGCTGTTTTGAGTCAAATGCTAGATTCTACTTAGTACTTAGTACGATGACTGTCATAGGTATTCAGTATTTGAATCCATTAATTATAGATTCACCATAATAATAAATTAGCTAAGAGTGAACATTTTGATTATCTCAGAAATAAGATGATTAAAGAAAAAATATTTGTATACTTTTCTTGTGCTCATGAAGACATACAGCTAATACATTTCAAGCCATTTTAAATAAAAGATTAATTTTTCCATGACATACTTTGTTATATAGTGCTATATAAATGAATTGTTTGGGGAGAATCTCTGTAATGGTTATTTCTTCTGTCTAACTCAGTTGTTGAAGTAGACTTAGGGAATAGTGAGCTAGATAATTAAATAAAGTTTATACGGTAGCCAGAGTAAATGAGTTTATTAATTTGAACACCTTGAGACTCTGTATAATAATTAGAAAGTTTATAGAAGTCATCAAGGAATTTAGGCTATAGAATAGCAAAGAAAGTTCCTCTAATATTGGGGTTAAAGTGTTCTGGAGAGTACGTCTATATACAAAATGTAAAATTAATCAAAATACAACTTGAAACACTTTTGGTTCATTACTCTCTTGTTAATTCACATGTAAAGGGTTACATGGGGTCTTAATGTCATTATGGTAAATCACAGGCTGTAGGTGCTACTATTAAATGGAAATGAGATTAAAGCAGCCATGTTGGTCTATCACTAAAGTTAGAAATTTGGCATTGACTTGTCAGTGTTATTATTATAAAAGAGATATAGTATTGGATTGTTTTCTAAGATTAATTAAAGTGTTCAGCATCATAACTCAGAAACCTCCTTCAGTTCTCTGCCCTAGGTTGTCATTTACTTAGTGCTAAAGACAGACTGGTGAACACTGAGAAGGCTTAGAATTTCTAAGGGGCTGTAGTAGCTATCTTGCTGTTAGCAATAGTGTAGCCTCTTTCTTACTAAGATAACTGGGTTGAAATCCAGTGCCCTGAAGCTGCTTTTAGGCTGTAAATGCATGAGTGAGCACTAAAAATGTGAAAACAATCATAGACCAGAATAACAAGGTAAAGTAATGCCAAAGAATGTTTTAATGGATATTCATGCATGTTGCCAGCAGGATTTTTTTTTCCCCAGATGATTTGGAAAGATTCAATTATAACTTAACAAATTTATATTTGATTCTTCTGAGCACCCAGTTACATTTCTGTTGGTTCTGTACCAGACCACATTAATTACTACACTTTGTCTTATTCTCACATCTCTGAGGTAGATGAATGCTTCAATTGAATGGAAGATAAGGAGCTGTATTTTCAAGGTACTTTTCTCATTATTAAAATGTCTGTGTGATAAAAAGGACAGTGAGAAAGTCTGTTTTAGAATGAGCTACATGAGGCATTAAAATCCTATAATGCATATATGAAATTTGGTGAAATGCTTTTGCCAAGACAATTTTCTCTTCAAATTAGTAACTAAATTAGTATACGGGAGAGGCCTTCCCTAAGATTGACTTTCTTAGTACCTAAAGCTGCAGCTAGACCTTTTCAGAACCAGATGATGATTCCAAGATGCTGATTAAATGGTGAGGTAATTTTCTTAAGTACTTGGAACCTGATTGTCTCTGGAGGCTTTGAAGCTGTGAGTTACAAAATAGACTGATTTGGTCTCCGGGAGTCTTTGCCAGATTTGTAATTGCACTGAGATTTTTAATGATCACAAATGACAACATGATGTCTTTCCCTCTCTAGGAGAGAGGCAATTCCTAGATAATGTGGAACAAAGTAGGTTTTAGTTTGGAAGACTTGGAAGGTCAGTATTCTTATAGGCAGCAGTATATCTAAGGTACAATTATGTAGCCATTGAGTTGTGACTACTTGTTTTATTGAGATAGCTTGAAAATGTCCATTAGACTGTAAGCAATGTGAGGGCAGGTTTTATGTCATTTTAGTAATCATTGAGTCTTGGCACAACTCTTGGCTGTGGTAGATTCTTATAAATTTTTATTGGAAGAATGGAAATTATGTTGTATTACCATGTCCTAGGTTTCTTGTTTTAGCATGGGAATAGAGGTAGCAGTACTGGACAGAAGGCAAGGCAGGCTATTCTTTCCCTGCTGCTCTTGGCAAAGAGGTCTTCATATTTCAAGACTTTCAAGTGTTGCCTTGTCTGT
>NW_006441063.1:4039326-4043570 GCF_000325575.1 Pteropus alecto | reverse complement strand
TCCTTTAATGTATCCTTTACTTCTTTTATAGCATCTATGACATTTTTATTGCATTTTTTATGTGTATCTGCCTCTTTCCACAATAGAAAACTCAATTACCATTCATGTGTTTACTCCTAGTATAATATTAGGAATGATTTTGGTTGCAAGTAGTAGGAAATGCAATTAATAGAGGCTTAGACAAGGGTGTAGTTATCTCACGAAATAAGTTTGGAGGTTGTCAATTCAGGGTAGATGTCTTCAAGGACACATATCTTTCTCTTTTTCCAATTCACCAAGCTTAGCATGGGGTTCTCATTTTCATGATGGTACAACCGCTCTACTGCACACCTCACATATGTATTCTACCCAGGAAGAGGGAAAATGGCAGAAAGGTTTGCCAGAAGTATGTCCTTGATAAAAAGACTTTGCCCTTACATCACATTGGCTAGATCTGGGTCACGTGGCCACCTTTAGCTGCAAGAGAGTCTGAGAACTTTTCCAGTCCTTCTCCTGTAGAAAGACGGGGCAAAAGCATTGTGGATGGCATTTGTGTAGGTAGTCTACATTGTCATTTTCATGATTGGAGTCTCCCTCAAAAATGTCCTGGCACATATCCAATTAACATATTTTAGCAGTAGGCATACCATCTTAAATCTCAAGGACAAAATCTGTTTCTTTGCTATTCTTTCAGATTCTTTATCTATTTTAAAAGTGTGATCTGGCTCATGGTTTCAAGTTAAACTTACTTTGGCCATTTTTAAAATGTAGGATATGGCTAGAGATGGAAATAAGCAGTAGTAGAAGACAGTATGGTTCTAGGAACTTGGCGCCAGCAGTGTAGAAACCATTTAACTCTGTAAGTGATGGAGTCCATAAATCATCTGTCTGCTTCCTAGGGTTCTGTGATTTCTAGATGTCCTTCAGCATTCAATTCCTTCCTCCTTTTGTGAATTGCATTTGATAGAGAGAGGGGCTATAGCACTTGAGGGGTCAATGTATTTGTAATGTGAGCTTATTTAATTTCCATATCAACAAAGAGTTTCTGGATATCCTTTAAGCTGGTTAGAATAAAGCTGAGGGCAGCTGGGAACCCTTAGAACCCTCTGGTCTTTACTGCTGTTCCCCGCTCTTATTCTCTATTGCCTTCTTAGAGTTCCCCTTCCTGTGATTTATGAGTTTACATGCATTCCTTACTGCATTCTCTAGATAGTTGTGAATTTTAATGTCTCTTTCTTTATCTGAATACAGTTTTCAGCCATAAATTCCCTTGTCCTTACCACAGCAACCGGAAAACCCTACAGTCATATCTATTAGACAAATCCCTTTCCTCAGAGACCAAGCTTTCCTCCATAGGCCTTCCATTTAATTGTTCTAGGAAAGGCAGGAACTTTTCTGAACACCTCTTTATTTGTTAATTGTGCTTCTAGAAAATTTATGCCCAGTTCAGTAGTGGAGAAACTTTTCTTTTGAGGGCCACATATATAAGGAGAAAGAGATCAAATAAGGGTCACACGTGTAAAGATCTTACTTAGAAGGTGGTTCTTTTGTGTAGAAGTTTTATTTTTGAGAGAAAACATTCTTTGCAATTAAAAACAGTACACACGCCCGTAAGAGAACACGAAATTTTAACCAAAAGCTATAGGTTCATAAAAGAAGAAATACAGCTAGCTTACATATACATTATATATTATCTAATTCAACCTGACTTGTGATCAAGGAATTGTAAACTAAAGTGGTGAGATACCATGTTTAATCTATTGAATTCACAAATTTGAAAACAAAATGCTCATACTCACTGATGAGTGTGCGGAATAGATAGTCTTTAAAAGTTATTGAATTATAAAAGATTAGGCATACCAAAAAGTAGGGAGGCAAATATAATAAAAACTTCTATGTTCACCATTTTATTTCACATCTTTTATAAAGACCCAACCCTCCGTAATCTGGTTCATTTTCTTCCTCTCTTCTTCTATAATTGTCAATCCCCTTAAAGCCAACCTGAGGCAACCACTCTGTACTCAAACATTTTTGTACACTTGTGGTCAAAATGAAATCGCTTCAAACTTTCTAGAGGGCAAGTTAGCAATACGTATCAATTATCCTAGGAATTTAATCAGAAAATGAGATGCACATAAAAATATAAATAGGCACATTTATCAGCATTATTTATAATAAAAGAATGGAGCCATCTTAATTGAACACCAATAAAGGACTGGTTAAATAAACGATAAATATTTATATAATAGATTATGAAGCAGCAATGAACATTTATGCATGTTCCAAGTTAGCTGCCTTATTAAGCATGTATCAGTTTGGTGACTAGAGAATATTTCTCACACATGTCATGCAAGAACCTGTAGTCAATCCAACATTAAAACATAACTTGTTTTTTTGTTATGAATAATTAAAGTAGAAAAAGAAAGGTTATGGGGAAAATGAGAAGTTAAAAGATTGGTTGAGTTTATTGTGAAAGGACAGTGAGGCAGGCAACTGGTTTGTTTAGGCTATTCAGGGGATGTGATATCTTAGCCATCAGTCATTGAGTGCTTTCTCTGTGTCAGCTGAGATGCTGGATGCCATCAGTGCAGAAAGGCCAAGTGATGGCCTCATCCCTGAAGCAGCTTGTAATCTGAGGGAGATAATACACACACAGTTAGAAAATTGGTAAGCAAACAAGAGAGAGTAATATTTGGCAAAGGAATACTGCATATTTGAATGCTATAGAAATTCAGAAGACAGAGAGTTTATGTTCTGTGGGGCTAATAGAGACATATTTCTAAGGAGGTGGAGAATTATACTGTCATTAAAAATGGCATTTTGGATTCAAAGAAGCCAAAAGGAAGGGACATGATATTTAAATTAAGGGGAATGGTATGAACAAAGGCTTGGAAGTTGGGAACTATATAGCATTTGTAGAGAGCTAGCTTGACTAGATCTGTAGGGTTCTTGTCGAAGTGGAAAAGCAAATAAAAGGACCAGGACACAGCCTAGAATGTCAATCATAGGTCCTGTTTTAGAATCTATGATTCAGGTTTACATGCAGTTATATTTATTACTTTTAATCGCAAGTTGCAAAAACTGTCAATTTAGTATTAGAAAATCCACTGTAGGACATATGATATTAAACAGAGCTGAAAATTTTCCACTCTTGGTTCAGTACTATAGTGGGGTTGGCATTAGAGTGAGAATTAGACCTGGAATGTGCTACGAGTTCTACCAAGTAGCCACTCTGTAACCAAACCAAGCCTTGGTTTCCTCATCTGTAAGACGAGTATGATATTATTCATCTTACTGAACTCACAGGGCTCCTAATGTGCAGATCAAGTAAAATGATGTAAAGATTCCTCTTGATGCAGTGCTGGAGGAGCAAAAAAAAAAATCTTCAGACAGATCCCCTCTGTACCCTCTACTCTCTCTCCTCAACTCTGACAAAAATATATGTAACTAGGGGAAATAAGGATTTATAGAGAAATGTGAACCCACCAGAAAATCGAGTACTGAAGTGACAATAGCCCAGAAAAATACTCCCCTAGCCCCAGTTCCAGAATCTTTAGTGCTTTGTCCCCAGACAGTTGGACTCCAGTGTAAAATTTTGGGGTTGCTTTTTAGCCATCACTATATCATAATAAACATCCTCTTTTGTTTTGGCTGATTGATCCCAGAGCTATACTGATTTGGGAAATCAACTTGGCAGGCTTTCCACAATGTAATTCCAGGAAACAGTAATTCTTAGGAACCCAAAGCCACCCCCAGATGAATGATAGTCCCTCACCCTTAATTACTTAGAATGGAATGATATTCTGAATTCTCTTGGTCCATAGGGTTACTTATCAGCATTTCTTTCAGGGCTGCTTTTTGGAGAAGGGCCAGCAGAATGAGTCAGATCTTTTAGGTTTTGTTTATAGAGTGGCCATCAGGATATATTTCTGGATCAGCCCAGTGCAATGAGTTTCCTTTGGCACTGGCTAGGCCTGGTGTGTTTTTGATTGTATCTAGGTAGTTTTAGGAAATCATTTTAGTGGGTTAATTTCTAAATATATTATACAAATATTAGATACATTGTTTCTGTGCTGTCTTGCTATTGGTCTACTTTTAACGAAGAAGCTATAATATGGTGATACCCAGAAAAATGTAACAATTAATCTTTTAGATAAGACAGCATGAGAGGTAAAGCAACAAGTGATCTTATGGCTACAATAACCCCTGCAATGAATACCTCAAGATGTGAACAGTTATATCTTGGCTCTTTACTCTCAAGCTTC
>NW_006441063.1:4031243-4039228 GCF_000325575.1 Pteropus alecto | reverse complement strand
CACCAGAAAGCCTTTTATAGGAGGGGAAGGAAATAGAGTCCCAGAAATGTCTCAACTGCTGAAGTAACAGAATAAAGGACTAGCCCAGTGCATATTCCCTGGTCAGGATCAAGTCTCCCACACCCACCCTATATGATCCAACTCTTTACTGCCATACCATTTCTGCTTTACCGTAATCTATTTCAGCTATGTATTAAGAAGCAAGCTGATTAAGTTAATTTATACATGTGTGAAGAGCTGATAACCCCCCTCTAGTTTTCCCAGTAGTATATACTTGTTTTCCCCAAGGGATAAGAAAGTTCATCTCTAGATGTCTAAATTCAGGTCTCCCATTTATCTGTCCCAAGGAAATAATCAGACATTAGAGTAATAATTTATATTTAAAAATATATACTGCTACATTATTTATGACACCAAAAATAGAATCAATTCTTAATGGCTGCATAATTTTTTTATTGTATGGATGTAATGACATTTATTTTCAAGTGATTGAACATTTAGAGAGTGGTTAAATTATGATACATGAATATAATTCGGCCATTAAGAATCATGTTTATGAAGTATTTAATTTCATAGGAAGATTATTACAATGTATGAATTAAAAAGTTGGACACAAAGTGGAATATCATGAGCTCACCTTGTTAAAATACAATATTTATTCAATAAATTTCAATAAATTTTTCATGTCTAGTATGTGCCAAGTATAGTGATGAACATGATGCTATAGCATCAAGCAAGATTTACGTGATCCCTGCCAACATTAAACAAAATAGGACATCATTATGAATCTCCCTTTGGGGATTGGTGATTTCTAGTCAAATGTGATTAAGCTCGTTTTCTAATTTGTGGGCTCTCCAGGAACTTGGTTTCATTTCTTGTCTGCTTTTGGTCTGAGAATTCATAGCTCTCCGGTTCAATTAGATTGATCAGTAGATTTTAAAAACAATAGCAACAGGCATTGCAAGCCTAGCATTCTCTATCATCTTTAGTTTTCTTTTTTACCAATGTAGTCAGTGTTGCCCAACAACATCAGTGTGACAGTTTCTTGAAATCTATCCTTGTGATCTTTGGACTGCTTTTGCAGGAGAAGATATTAGTTTGCAAAGAAAAGTTTCTGCATAGGCCTTTTTATTTTACCTTACAAACAAACCCATAATCATACTTTTATAGAATGTAATCTTGGTGTGTAGTGTTATCAACTTAATTTTGTTCTCGAGACGAATTTCCTTTTAAAAATTTGATGCTTATAGGAAATGGACCTTTACTCAGAAAGTTTTTATTTAAGAAGCTATAAATCTTTTTTATTTAAGAAGTTCATCCTGCAAAATATACCTTCTTTAGGATTGAGGTTAATATTTTAATTGTCTGTAACAGACCATTAAATTTTGGTTCTCCCAATAGCTTTATTGTAATGTCTTTGAAACATGTTCACTTCAGTGATTTGCTTTGTTAGATAGTGGTGCAACATTATACATATCATAGAACTATGCTTTCTAAAGCCTGAGAGGTATAACAGATTTGTTCCATATACTGTTTGTGATGAATTCTCAATGCCATTTTTTTTTTTTATGATGTGCATGCATCATAGGACAATGGGAGTATTTAAAATGTGAGAACTTGTTTTTCTGGTTGACTTGTAAGTATTAAGCTCTTGAAGTTATTTAGTATATCTGACTTAATTTAATTAAAAATATTATAATACCCAAACTTCTTATATGATCGCATTTAATGCACCAGTTTGCTACATTTTGGGGCTAAAATTCTGTGTTGTGTACCTAAGATAATAGAACCAAAGCCACATTGTTTATTCTTCTACTTTTTCGCTCACACATGGTGTACATTATGCATTGATCTTGTCCAGCAATATTAACTTTCTTTAACAGATTGATCTGCTATCTGAAGAGTGTTATTAAAATTTAATCGGTAAACTAAAAATAAACAGCTAATGCCATAGTGCATTCTGGTAACTCATAAAAGAAAAAAGAAAGTAAAGCCTAATGTAGTTTTGTGAGGTTGAAAGAAGGTGAATATATATTTATTGGCTATTCTAGGGTACATATAAATTACCATTTTTCTTCTCTTGATAAGTGTGATGTAATGGACTACATTTATAGGTGATATACTTTTTCATGTGCGGACTATTTACTGTTTTACCTACTCGCACTGAACTGCAATGAATTATATAGCACTATATAATAGGAGTAAAGCCCATCTGTGACCCTTGTTTTCCTCAGAGAAGCTTTTCTGGACAGTGACTATGGCTAACATGATTCTTAAGCTATGTCCTATGTGTGCTGTACTTCTGATTCACCAAAATGATGCAGATCCTACCAACATGCATCATCTTCATAATGGCCTCTCCCATTTTATCTCATGCCTACATTGAGGATTCCTTTTGCCTTACTGCTTTTTTTGTTTTTCTTCTCAAAAACAATTCTAGATTTAGAAGAGGCACTTAACCACATTCTTGCTATTAGTTCTATCTTTTTTCTTTTTGATGAGTCTGTTCTGCTGCTTAAAGGCACTTGTTTTCAGAGTACCCCAGAGAACCTATTAGCTTAGAATATTATCATGGCATTTTGTTTATCTTAAAAGTAATACTTGCTTAAAATGAACAAAAGACTTGAAACAAGCACTTCACAAAATATGTCCGAATGGCCAATTAACATACAAAAAGATGTTCAACTTCATTAGTCATCAGGAAAATATACAATGTGATACCACTACCACCTACCAGAATAGCAAAGATGAAAAAGACAAATACCAAGAGTCTATAAGAATGTAGAGCAATTGCAACAATGCTGTACTGCTGCTGAGATTGTATATTGGTACAATTACATTGTTTATTCGGAAATCTGTTTGTGAAATAATGAGTAGAACTGAATATAAGTATGTCTTTGATCCAATAATTCCACTTCTAGGCACATACATAACAGAAATAGGTATATTGGTTCATAAAAGATATGTACAAAAGTGTTTACAGCACTGTTTGTAATAAATCTAAACTCAAAACAAATGTCCATAAGCAGTAAAATAAATACATTAATGGGGATATGAACCTAACATGGAATCAGTAGTGAGAATCATGAATTACAACCACATGCAACAATATGGATGAATCTTACAAACATGGTGTTGATAGTGCTGGATCTTTATGTTTCACGAATATTTATCCCAGGCTTACTTATATTTCTTTTGACATTGATTTATGAAAATTCAGTAAGCCATTTCATTGTGTACTTCAGGGGTTGGCAAATAATGCTTTGCTGCCTGTTTTTTTTTTTTTAATAGCTCATAAACAGAATGGTTTTTACATTTTTAAATGGTTGAACATTTCTAAAAGAAAATTTTGTGACACATGTAAATTATGTAAAATTCCAATTTCAGTGTCCATAAACAAAGTTTTATTAGAATGTAGCCACACAGATTCATTTCTTTGGCTGCTTTTGTACTGCAACAGCAGTGTTGAGTAGTCGTGACAGAAACTACATGGCCCACAAATCTTAAAATATTTACTCTCTGGCCCTTTATAGGAAAAGTTTGCTGACTCTGATATACACCAACTGATGTGTCATTGGTAAACTACTAAAGGATATTTATTTTTAAAAAGTACTTGTCTTACACAGATAATCATTTAAATAATTCCTGTCTTATTTTTTTTTCTCTTGATATGTACTGCTATTTATCATGATTTAACATGCCTAGACATTTTGCTTGTTTAAATAAGCAAGCACAGGTTGATTATTTCTTCCCATCTAGATTGTAACTTTCAGGAGGGTAGGGATTCTTGTCCCCTTTGTATAGTGCTGTGTTTCCAGCACCTAGGCATGTAGTAGAAACACAATATATATTTATTTGAGTAGTCACACAGTTTATATTTGTTGAATTGAAAAGATGGCTGTGCTGAACCTGCTGCATATTACTTTACCCAAATCTGAGGATAACTGGATGACAGCCTGAAACAAAGTGTACATTCTTCATTTGCATAATGCATAGAATCTCCAGATTCTAAAAGGTGAGTATCTAAGGAATTCAGCAGAATCTGACAGCACCTTTGATGCTGCTGCCATTGGTAGATCACTGGGAGGAATAGCACCTATAAATAATTATATATTACATATATTGATTTTAAAAATTATTTGACATATGATTTTATAATTTATTAATTTTATATTGATAATATTTACATATTTAAATCGCAAACCTTTATGTCAGTTATTATATTTATTCATTGAGATTAGTGGGCCTAGCAAAGTGAATGGCACAATAGTAAGTACCTAAAAGTTAGGTAATTGAAGAATTAAGCAAGCTCTTTGGGACTAGGTTGTTTTGTGAATGTAGGGGTATTGTTTAGTGGTTTCCCACTACCCTTAGAATAAAATCCAAGCTTTTCCTCCAGTAAAGCCTTGTATGATTTGATTATTTGTCTCTGTCTCCAACCTCTCTCTTCTCTCTTGCTTGCCTGCTGAAGCCATACTGAACTTCTTTAATTCCTTCTAGTACCTTAAGTTCCTTTGTGTATAATTTAAAAAATTTTTATGACTCTCCCATAGTCTCTAAGCTCTATTAGGCAGGGATCACATCTGTCTTATTTACCATCAAATCTCCAGTGCTTAGTAAAATTACTGAAATGTAGCAGTAAGTATTTATTGAATGACTACATACACAATTGAAAGAGCACTAGACTTGGTGTCAGAAACCCTAGGTTAAAATCCTGGAATGTGTTCTGAATCTTGATCTGGATGTCAGTTGCACAGGTGTGTTTGTGAAGTCATTGAGATGTTGCAGTTATAACATGAACACTTTTGATGTAAATATGTTCATAAGTTGAAAACAACAATCCTGGGATGTCCATACTTCCTAATTATGTGAACATGAATGAGTCAATTTCTCTGAAATTTATTTTTATCATTTATCAGTAGGTATTATTATATCTACCTCATAAGGTAGTTGCAAGCACTGATAATGTTTGTGAACTGCCTTGTATGTATACAACATCTAGCAGTTGAATCTTTAATACATAAATGATGTGGAAGAAAAGAAGGTGCAGAGGAGAAGTGCTCAGAGACCTAAGGGGAATAAACCCATCTTTTACAGAAGAGTCCTTAGGCAGCTTAAGAGAGCTGGGGCTTTAACAGACACCATGAAGAAACAATGGACTTCATCCTATCTCTAGAGTAAGATAAAAGGCCACAGAGCCCTTAAGCCCTCTTTTAAAAATCAGGAGGGCCTTTGGACTTGGGTAAGAGAAGAGCAGGAGACTAGGACAGGCAAATTACTGTAATAGTGTATCTGACCTACCTAACCAACCATGAGAGAGCCATATAGCTAAAAAATAAAGCTAACATTGAAGTGCTTTTCTACAAATTAAAATGTAGCCTGCAGTGTTTCAAAGCTAATAAGGAGCTAGATATAATTGAATCTCAGAAGATTACTGAAATAAGAATCATTACCAGGATTAGAAGTTTCTAGACTATGATTTCCCAGCCTTCCAGTGGGAAGGCTGGGAAAAGATGAGCAAGTACATGTAAAGAACATCAAAAATGAGAAAGGAAGCTCTTAAAGAACTGACAGTACATATTCCAAACTTAAATAGTACATGCAGTTGAAGCTAAAACTTTAAAAGCAAATTTTATTTTATTTTTTAAATTCAGCTTATAAAGTATACATTATACTACATTTTTCTCAAGTAGTAATACAGTTAATGTATTGAACGGGATTGACAAACTAGAAAATAAACTACCAGAAATAGACTGAAGCGAGACATTTTAGGAAAATAAAATCTTTGTTATCCTTATAAGTTCTGCTTGCTGTGCATTTATTGTTATCAAGAACTGTTCTAACTGTTCTCATTTAATCCTTCTCCGAAGCTTATGAAATTAGGGCTACAATTGATAACTTCATTATGAATAGAGGAACTGAGGTTTAAAGAGTTTAAATAATTTGCCCAAGGTCAGATAATAATTGGCAGGGCAGGCCTCAAACTCTGGAACATATGATGGCAAAGCCCATACTCTGACCTGGTGGAGCTCTTGTCATGATGTATATAACCTGCTGTTGTTTTAGAAGCCTTATTACTGGAAACCTGCCCAGTGCCAGCATGCCTTCCATATATAAGAAATCCACATAGAGAAGAAATCATGAAAACTATAGACTGATGAAACTTACTTGAATATTTTGGAAGAGGATATTTGTAACATTCTGTCCCTGAATTGTAAACTCCAAAAAAGCAGATAATTTGTCACTCTTGTTCACTACTGTTTCTCTAAAGCAGAGTTTTTCAGCCTTAACAGTATTGACATTTTAGACTGGACAATTCTTTGTTCTGGTGGCCCGATCTATGCATTGTAGAATGTTTAGCAGTATCCCTGGCCTCAACCCACTAGATGCTAGTAGCACCCCTCCGCAGTTGTCACAAAAAAAAATCTCTCTAAACATTGCCAAATGTCCCCTAGGGAAAAAATGCCCCCAGTTGAGAACAAATGTTCTAAAGAATAGAACAACGCCTGGCAAGTAAAAGACAGGAATGAATAGTGTTCCACAAAGTGTACTTTTTTTTTGATATGCAAAATAACTAGAGGGAAACTTGAAAATATTCTAGAACTTTAATGTACATTTGTATATGCATAGAAAAATATAACATATCAAACCCATGCTTTTATATACTATTTTATAGGACAAGGCTAAAGTGGATACTAAAATAAATAATTGAAAGAAACATTAAGTAAATAAGTATAGATAGTAGATACATTTAGCAAAAATCATAAAATTGATTAAGGTGGTATATAAATGACAAGTTTGATGCACTGATTGTACTAAAGGAAACTTAATATGTCCTGAACACATTTGGTATGAGAGCTTCCCCTAAGTCTTGTTTGTGTAGGTCACTAAAACCCTCATTAGGAATATTCTAGTGTCCTGCACCAACTAGACACAGATGTGGAAGACAAATTGTTTACCCTCTAGAATTGGACACTGAGAGATACTATAAGCTATGCACACCTGTATGGGATAGCAACTAAGTTCTATATTATAGTATGAGAGTTCAAAGGGAAAAGATTACTTCCTATTCAGGAAATGAGGAAAACTTCACTACTGATATTGAAGGATGAATGGAATTTAATAGGTGTAGATAAGGAAGAGGAAAAAGAACAGAGGCATACAGTTGGAACAGTTTATATTTAAGGGATGAGTAGGGGCCACTTTGGCTAGAAAATGCTATAAATGAAGGAAAGTAGAATCTGGTTGTAGAGAGTGTTTAATGCCAGGCTGGGTAAATCCACGGAACAGTGATTTTTATTTCCTAATGTCTGGCTAAAAGTTGCTTTGTTGTTGTTCTTGTTGTGTTGCCATTACTGTAGAAATAACGTTCAGATTGGGATGGGGACCTCAGAATCAAGATTGATGAATACTCCTGCTTAATAAGATATAAAAACTAGAATACGCACACACACAAGAGGAGAGGGAGGGAAGAATGGAGGGGGGGTGGAGAGAGAGACTGAGACCAGCTGAGCAAAAAAAAAAAAAAAGCAACAAAGGATCAGAGTGGAAAGAGCAGCCTAAACCCTGGCAACAGAAGAAAAAGTAGGAGCAGGAGGGTAACCTGGGACTGGTAGAGTTCAGGGTTTGGGAGTGATATGGGTGTTATGCTGTGAACCCCATATCTCTGTAAGGAATCTTTGTTCTTTAGAACAAGACTCTGATCATTGGAAGTTTACTACTGGAATACTAAGTGAGGCAGCTGACAGATTATACTGATTTTTGCCTGCTTGGTTTCATCTTTCCCTGGAAGGGAGCTGCCTCTGATGCCCATTCTCTCTACCACATTGACCTCTGGAGAGGCAATGAAAATTTTTGAAAATTTTGGCCCATGCCTGACAGTCCTTTCCTTTGCGGTTCCCCTGACACAACTGATAATGGCTTCATTCTTTATAAAAAGACTTTATTAAATATTAAAGATTAAAAAGGAAATAAACAAGAAGTCC